>NC_058031.1:12167830-12767830 GCF_019176455.1 Solea senegalensis | reverse complement strand
GGAGTTAATAAGTTTGGTGAAGCTTGCTGCAGCAACACAGAACATTAGCGAGTGTTGTGGGCTTTGCACACATTGTCGCTGTGACTAATGCATGTAAATAAGGCACGGCGAAATTTAATACAGTGGATTTAAATGCATTACCGTGGCTCCTCTGATTCATCGCTTTCCATTTCTCCTGCTGCCCACTGCAGCGTAAGCACACGTCCATACTTTCCCTGTGTTATTGACTGCAGTCCCTGATAGTGGACTGGAATTTTCCACATGCAAGATAAGTGTGATCCCCGTGTAGAAAATCCTGGCCAAAGCCAAAACTTCAGTGTGAATGAATATGGATGACTATGATAAAATATGGAGAAGATCTGCGAGCTTAATTAAGGGTGGACAACCTGTCACATATGGAAATGTTTCTCAGTGGAATAGTGGTTGCCCTGGTTTTAGGTTTCTGCTGCTTTGCTACTGATGTCTGAGTGTCCCAGATCTGTCCTGCTGCTCTGTTCTCAGCTCAAACAAATGGACACACGTACTGTAACCATGCATGTACACTTAGAGTAACAGCATTAATAGAGTAATAGAATAATAGTGCAATAATACACCACAGGTCAGAATTTTCATTGGTTTTTGATGCATGCAAATGTCTGAAGTGAGAGATTACACACTCACTGATTTTGGGTTTAATAAATGTTGTGAAATCAAATGAAACCTTATAATTAAATTAATACCATGTCTGCAAAGATCACATCATCCCATTTTATCAAATGATCAGATTATCAGGAATATCACAACAGAAAAATAGGTTTTAACTATGATGTGATAAAATCATGTTTTTTATTCATGGATCTATTTTATGGATGACATGAATATAGAAATTTATTTAAAGTTGTTTCTGAAATAGAAGGCGAAAGACAACACCATTAATCTGTTAATTTAAATATGTCAGTGCCAATTAGCCTGACAAACTTCAGTATATCCAGCCACTAGCAGAACACACTTCATAGAAATGGACCTGATTCAATTATTAACATTTCCTATGCACCTGCTGCACATTTCCACTTTATAATAATTATAAATTATTATAGTTATCACAGTTATAACTACTGCTGGAGTTGAACAGAAGGAACAAGTTCTGTTTAGTAGTAAATTAGTAAATACTGTGCAATCATACAAGGTTCCCCTGAGACTGACACCTCACTGAGGACATATTGGACTCGACACAAGAAGTTGAACACAGTGACATGAGTGGTATTTTATTCTATATTCTGAATGAGATGTTGACAATAATCAGATTCAAATACAGAATGAAGTGAAATGAAGCCCCACGTTAGTTCATGCAGGACATTGTCGTCATGCCCGGCTGTAATCAGCTCACTGCCAGTTGACCTAACTGCAATCTTTTTTTTTTTTTTAGAAATGTGAAATTTTTTCATCTTTGTGTTTTATATTGACAAAGCAATGTTATTTGTTTTTATGCATAACTTAAAAATGCTGTGTAACACCCACTATGTACATGTTTGTTTGATGAAATTTAACCCTTTGTGCTCAAATTGCCGTGGGAATAATATCCCCAGGATGTCCATATAAGGACTTGTGTGTGTGTTTATAGGTTACATCTTCAGGCTTTAAAAATGCATTTTTTTTGTCTTATGTGTTGTTGAGTCAACGTTAGGGATAATTGTGTAGAAGTCCCAAAATAGACCGTTTTTAACTGTGTATTAACTTATTTCCAAATTTCATAAATTCTTTTGAGTAATTTTTGCTAAGGTTTGTTTGTATAGTTGATGAAATTGAAAATCATCATTTCATCAGATTGCCTAAAGATTGTGCTGAAAAAAGGATAGAAGACACTATAATATATATACATATATACTTACAGCCATACGTTTTAACATAGTAATTGTAAAAAAGCAGCCTAAATTCTCTGTTTTAAGGGTTAATATTCCAAAGTTTATTTTCTCATAGCGAAAAATTATAAATATCCATGCTGTGTTAGCAATCTCATGTCATTAATGCCAATATTGTAGGGGGTGGGGCTTCTGGAGAAGCACTGCAGATAGGGGTGCATTTGTTTTTTTGCTATTGAATTCAAATATCAACAATCTGCTTACTCTACCTTTGTGGTAGAAATTGATTTGAGCATGTTTTCCCATTAGCAGAAGCTCTTTGGTTAAACAACTCTCTGTTTGTTTTATAAATGAGATTTGCTTTCAACTCCACTTTTATTTAAATTTTATGCATTTATGTCCACACACGGTAATTATTGAGTTCTGGCCCAAAGCACAGTCACTGCTGCGCATCAAAAAGTTTCTAGGAGTTTGCAAATGTAATCCAAACAACTGCGCCTGAAACTCTGAAATTCAATGTGACATAATGACAAATATGAACACAAGACTTAGATTTCTCCTTTCATGTGTTTGTTTTCTTAAAAAAAAATTAAGAAAACTATTAGGAAACAGACTGGTTTCAAGGCATTACCATTATTATTATTATTATTACTATTATTGTTGTTGTTGTTGACTTTATGATCAATAATAATAATAATTTTAGTTGGCATTCACTTGGGGCAGAGATTAAATCAAATAGAGGTAATTGAATTCCAAAAGCCTACTGTTCTGAGTCAGAGAGGCTAATGAAAGATTTATATTCTGTTCATTACATGTTGAAACGGTTCTTTTTAAATTAAATCTGAAGCGAGGTCAGCTGTGTAGTCTCTTGGAGCCTCTATCATGTGGAGAGCTTATTAAGATTTAATAGTTTCATCCCAGAAACATTGTGCTGTCCTGAAATGATCATTTTTGGAGGACGCACAGTAGTTATTAGCTCTGTTAAACTATACTGCTGTAAACAAAATGTGTGCCTGTAATTTAATGATGAATGAAATGCACATAACAACACTTGTGCTTTTATATCAAGACATTGATCTGGTCTCCCAAAAATCACATTACTTCACAACTTAAGTGCATTCTCAATTACGTTTGTATATTCTGAACCAAAATTAGTTATTTATTTATTCAATTGATTCGTGCAACTCATTAACTGATTTATTTAACCAGGGAGTCACATTGAGATTAAAATATCTATTTTTCAAGCGTGATCTGGCCAAGGTAGCAGCCGTACAAAATCAGCAAAACAACATTAACACACATTAAGATGAAAGATCAGTACAACGTATAACATAAAACACACAACTCACAGCACGTCTTTAAAAAATGTACATTTTCAGTGATCTTTCATGAAAAACACCCTCAGGCGTGGTCTCAATACGTGTATGTAAGCTATCTGCTCTCCTCTGTTCCAAGTCTTTATGCTAAGCTTAGTGCTAATGTAAGCTATGTGCTCTTCTCTATTTCAAGTATTTATGCTAAGCAAAGTGGTAATGTTAGCTATCTGCTTTCTTCTGTTTCAAGTCTTTATGCTAAGCTTAGTGCTAATGTAAACTATCTGCTCTCCTCTGTTCCAAGTCTTTATGCTAAGCTAAGTGCTTATGTAAGCTATGTGTTCTTCTCTGTTTCAAGTATTTATGCTAAGCAAAGTGGTAATGTTAGCTATCTGCTCTCCTCTGTTTCAAGTCTTTATGCTAAGCTAAGTGCTAATTCCATAAGCTATTCCATTGTTATCTTATGTGGTGGTTGATTTAAAGCATGTTGTGTAGTTGTACAGCTTTCAATTCAATTCAATTTCCCATTCAAAGACATAGTGGTTGTCAACATGATACTGTTACATTTGTGCCTAATTTAAGCTACTGCTGTAATTTAAGGTGACAGGCAGACTAGCGAAGGAACTGTCATTTTAGCGGAGGAAAGCTGAGCAAGGTTGTAGGAGATATCAGGGACACAGTTAAGCCTACAGAGAATTAATGGCCTCCTCTGAAGGATTTTCACTGAATCAGGATGTAAGAGGCCACTCAAAGGTTGGCGTCAGATTTACGAAGTTATGATCAAATGCAGGAAATGGGGATGGTACATTTGACAACAGAGCGATGTATCACTCAAAGAAGAATCTTAGAAATGAGAGATGGCTAAAAAACAACCTGCTTTCAAGGACTATAGATTGCAGGGATAAAAATGGTATCTACACACGGCGGGTTCTCTGCGAGACGGTCAACAAAAGCAACAACACTGTAGTATCAGTGAACATCCAACCATATTGATTGTTTGGTCTGAAAATAAACCAAAGCAAGTCGTGAAATTCAAGAAAGGCATTACATACAGTATGTATGTTGAGAGCTGTAACCCCTTCACCTGCACTAAGCCACAGACAGACAGCAGCAAATACTGCTCCCAGAGTTTTCGTGGTCTGTTGACTTGTTTATGTCGAAGTGATTTTCTTTGACACAAAGTGGCATCACTTGGGTGTGCCCTAATTTCTGGACCTGTTTGTCAAGCTCTCATAAAAAGTTAAACCCTGGACAACTCTCCCAATCCTGTGATTTGCTCAGTTTGCAACTGACAGCTGCTCAAATTTGGGCCAGTGTTTGATAAATAGAAATGTGTTTTTTAGTACAGGAAAAGCTCACACCTCCATTTAATTAGAGGGTAAATAGGATTTTGAAACTAAGTTTGATCTCCTACATAAATCACCCTGACTTCCACTTGAATTTGAATAAATAGTTCAATCTAGTGTGAATGTCATTTTATGAAATATGTTAAGACTGAAATATATTACATTTTATTAAAGTAACTTCACCTGAAAATCTGATTAGATGTAATATTTCTCACGTTTAATCTACCTATGACCTAACCTTATAAATCTATCTATACGGGTGCTTTTATCAAAGTTTATAAGGTTGTTCCTTGTGAAGACTTTGTCTCTTTTTGAACTGTAATCGGTCATGTCATGAGTAATTAATGACCTGTTTAGTTCTTGAGAGCAGCAACTGAAGATTATCTATTGTCAAGTTATCAATTGATATGATTTTTCAATTCAATTCAATTCAATTCAAAGTGTTTATTGTCATATGCACAGTAAAGAAACACGTTTCCCTGTACAATGAAATTCTTACTTTGCTGTCCACTCAAAACACCAGCATAAAGTAAAAAGTAAAAAGGAGATGCTTTTGTAAAAAAAAGTATAAATATACATAAGAAAAATATAAATATTACAAAGAGACTAAAATAACATATATGCATAAAATAAGAACTGTACATAAAGTGAACACAGATTTAAAGTGGCATGTTTCAGGTTTTAAAGTGACAGTAACAGATTAAAGTGACAGTGTAACCAGGTGACAGGATTATTGTAGTCCCGTTCAGCTGTTGAGGATTCTGATGGCAGTGGGGTAAAAAGAGTTCTTTAGACGTGTTGTCCTGCATTTGGCACTCCTGTACCTCCGTCCTGAGGGCAGGAGTGTAAACAGTCCATGTTGTGGGTGGGTGCTGTCTTTGATGATGGTGGCAGCTCTCCTGTGGACTCTGCGGTGGTAGATGCTGTGCAGTGAGGGCAGTGGGGACCTGGTGATCCTCTCAGCTGTCTTTACCACTCTCTGCAGGCGTTTGCGGTCCATTTTGTTTAGTTTATAAAATATGAGGAAAGTTTGAAGACAAATCATGTATGAAACAGAGAGAATTTGGTTTTTCAATTACTTTAATGATCAGTCTTTTAAATAATCATTGATCTTTCAATATTAATCTGTTTAAACATAGTTTCATTAAGCTTTCAATAAATCTACTTTTATTGTTGTAATTTGATAATTGTTTATTTTGAAATAATGTTTTCTCTTTATATGCTGAAGGTAGCTCTTGATCATCCTTTAAACTTCCAGACTAAAATGTGTCATATTGTGGGTAGTTAAGGTGACTGCAGATAACCAGCTACTGTCCACACATGAATTTCATCCTCAGACAGCAGCTAATTGGCAGTTTGACTGACAGTTCCCTCATGGTCCTGCATCCAGCTTTCACTCAAAATCACCACCATGCTTCTTTTATTTTTTTTTAACCAAACATTCAAAACTGACCACAGAAATCAGCAGAGACTTTCAAATTGAGGCAGCAGTCCATTGTTACAATTCCCCTTTGTCAGCGGGGCAGTTCAGCTCAATGCTGATTAATGAGCTGGGGTCAGACTCTCCTCTGGTGGAAGCCGCCATTATCTCTGATACTGTGGTTGTGATCATTTCAGAATGGAGGCAAAGTCGAACAAGGCAATCAGGGCTAATTCCAACGAAAGAGCAAACACTTTGATCTGAGCTCACCTTCCCTTATTTGTCTTTCTAGAAAAAGACTCATTTAGTTTCCTTTTAAAGGTTTTGGCTATCAGTGTAATTTCAGGCCACTTTTTACTAAAAAAAAAACATGTAGTGAATAGAAAACCTATTTTTGTCCTTTGATTACACAAAAGCAACAATGTAACATGAAGAAAAAAATGGTGATTATAATGATGAAAGGCTTGATATGGCCTTAATCTGTTTAATATGTTTAATTTGATGTGCGGTGTACAAGATTCTGTAATGGTTCACATATAAACAAGACAAATGACTCTGCCTTCATCAGCGTGCCAGTGATTCTGAGTTTATGTTTGTGGTTTTGTGTGTTATTCAAAGACCAATATATTGGTTTGGATGCAGTTTGACCAAAGTAAATAAATGTAATAAATGTATCACTGTTTCCTCTGTTTCACAAATTCAATGACAGAACTGCAATTAACTGCAGTAAAGAAACATCTTTTAGACATTGTACGTGTAGAAAGTAGGTCTGTTATCAACACTGTCTTGGGTTTAGTTTTGTCACACCCTGTCTCAGATTGATTCAGAGGCAAAGCCCAGAACACAGTCTCATTAAACTGCAGCCCTGAGATTTCCTGCCTGTCTTTTTGTTAACAGTAACCTTTCCCCTATCAATCTGTTTCAGGACTCAGATTCACTTCACAGTGGCCATTGATTTTACTGCATCCAATGGTGAGTGTTTTGCCTGTGATCAACCTGCACTGCCTGCATTTGTCATTTGAGTATTGACTGTGGGATGACAGAATGATGTTCCTCTGCTTGTAAATTTAAGAGGGTGAGATACAGCAAAGATGATGATAAACACAATTTTCAAATTGCAAAATTCTAACCTGATACTTTATATTGCAGAAAATACAAAGCAAATATAAGATGCATATTTTAGGGCACTGTGCATATCAGTCATAAAATGGCATTGTACATCTGCTCAAAATGAAAGGGAACATTCACATCTATATTGTTCTTTTCCAATCTTGACCTACAGAGAAAACATTCAGTCCTCATGCAATGTTCATACAGTGTTTGACTCATCATCATAATAACCTTCTGATTTATAAAGACAGTTAATAGTAACATAACTGGTAAAGCTGGATCTGTCCTGAAAAACATTATATGAATCAGAATTCCAAAGTCAGTGTTACTTCTATATTTATTTATGTGGTGCTGGTCTCAATTAGTGGACATTTGTATGTGGTATAGGAACCTTTATTTGTCTAGAGTTTCACTCAGAAAACTCTTTTTGACTTGGACTAATTGTTGAGGCTAAGCCAAGACTTCAAGGCACTGAGGTGTCGCACAGGTGTTTGCCAAACTATGCCGAGTTTATGGACACTAAGAGGCTTTGTGAATGACAATAAATTGACTAAATGTATCCATTTGGGAATTACGGTGCGACGCCTCAGTGGCTTAAAGCACCAGCTTAGCCCGTACAGTCAGTGTAGCTTCAAAGTAATAAACATGTCCTTCCCTTCTCAATCGGTAACAACACTTTTCCAACAGAGTATAAGCCAGACACTGCACACCAAACCTCACCTGTGATTTAAAAAAATCCACTTTATTCATGGTTCACTCATGCGTCTCTCACCGCAGCTGTCAGTTCACTTTCTCTCTGACTTGTCTTGAAAGGAAATCCGTCCCAGTCCACTTCACTCCACTACATGAACCCATACCAGATGAATGCCTATGCCATGGCCCTGAAGGCCGTAGGAGAGATCATCCAGGACTATGACAGTGATAAGATGTTCCCTGCACTGGGCTTCGGTGCTAAGCTGCCTCCTGATGGCAGGGTCTCCCACGAGTTCCCTCTGGTGAGGTTCATTTCCGACGTTGTGGTATAAAGTATGTGTCAGGATTCTTGATCTGATTGAAAGTGAAAATGATTGTATGTGGAAAATATTCCAGTGGAGCTCATTAGTGTGAGCACTCATTTGTGTGTTTATGCTCTCTCCAGCTTGTACGCATTCAATGTGCCATGTTTTCATGTGCAATATGGATGTGTGTATTTTGCATTGAATGCTGCTACACCTCTCTGACATGCATAATTCAGAGTGAATTCCTTTTAACTTTTATAGTGCAAATTAGGTTGTGTAAGGTTGAAGGATTCTTAAATCAATTTGGCTTCTCTCAGCCAGCTAATGTGGCTTTGGCTGTGGCTTAGTGCAGGCTAACAAAGAGTCTGTCTACATCGTACTCCATATTTCCAGTGGAATTTGCAAACTGAGATTCATCTCACCATATCATTGAAGCTTCATTTTTTTATGCTTTAATCTTGTAAGTGGTGTTAATGCAACGTCACAGTCCTGTGTTAAAGGTCCACTGTGTTACATTCAGTAGGGTTCATGGGAAGACATTGAATGTAGTACTCATACGAATGTATGTTCAATCAGTTCAAAGTGAAAATATTTTGGTTTTCATTGCTTTAGAGTAAGGTTTTTGTGTGTACTTTAGGCAAGAGTACATCGGATTAATTGATTTTTAAGAACAGTCACTTTGAACATGGTATGGTTGTTGGAGTATTTCAAAAACTGCTGATCTCCAGGTTTTATGCTCAACCCTCTCTGGTGTTTACAGAGAATGGTCTAAGCAGCAGTTCTCTGAACAAATTGCATTGTTGATGTCACTGGTTAGCAACCAAGGTATGCAGAAGATCATCTCTGAAGAACACTTGAAGTGGATGTGACACAGCAGCAGAGAACCACAATTCATTTAGTGTCCTGTGTACCTAATAAAGTGGCAATTAAGTGTAAATACAAGAACTAGATGTTATATGTTATGAGTGCACTGTGTAAGTGCAGTGTCTCAACAATCATGCTGTCTACACGAGGATGTTCGTATATGACAATATCATAATATTTAGTCATAATATATTATAATTATATCAAATGATAAGCATTATCGGTACACTCTGCCCTGCCACTTCCCTACATTCTTGTTATGTTTGCTGTCTCAGAATTGTGCAGGGATCTGGAGCTTTATAGCCCTTGAAGCAGCCGCAGCTACATCGTGCAGTAGTTTGGAGCCTTGGTGTGAAATGGCTTGTACAGCAGAAGTGTGATACTATTACTTTTCTAAATGTTCTGAGGCCAAGGTTCACTCGAAATCCCTAGAGTGGATCTGCACAGCTATCAGACTGTCAAGACCACCTTATAAACTTAACAGGTGATTGATTGTATGACTTTATGTTCATTGTCAGGCCCCAATTTCAATTATTTCAAAGGTTAGTCCCGAATGCAATGTTTTTCAACTGAAATACTGTTGTTCACATCAAATATATCGTCATGCCAAGCCCATTGTATTCCATACTGAATGTCTTTTGCTGTGTTTCATTCATGTTGTTTTCCCCAGAACGGCAACATAGAGAACCCGTACTGTAACGGCATGGAAGGGATTCTTGAAGCGTACCATCAAAGCCTTAAGACGGTTCAGCTGTATGGACCCACCAACTTTGCACCTGTTGTGAATCATGTGGCAAGGTAAACATGGTCAGATGTATTCAGACACCGTGTGAAGGGTTCTCTATGAACTAAGCAGACCCAGGGAAGGGATGGTAGATATTTCTTTTTTTGTCAGAAGAATGTGGCAAAGTGAACTGGTTGTATTGGCATTGTAGAGGTAAGGTTTTTATGCTTTTCATGAGCTCACCTTTAGTGAGTCAACGTTGTAAGAGATAGAAACAGATTAAAAAAAAAATAATAATAATACAAGCTTTGCAGACCTTTGCAGACTATGCTACTGAGTGAAGTGAAATTGTTCAAAGTGAATGAATTGTTGAAAACAGGCAGATATCTTTAAAGGGTAAATAGCGTTGGTGGACAATGCATATACTGTTAAGTAGATTTACAGTATGATAAGTTATGTATGATTCTTTGTAGATTGTACCTTACAATATCTATGTTGCGTTCGGTGCTGCAGTTTTCAATAACACGTTGTCCACATTATTGTGGAGCAGATATTATTTATGTCAAATGACTCTTTAATCTCCTGAAGACCAGTCATTGCTCTTTCCGTTGTCACTGACTCGGGCTCCCGTCTTTGATTTAATGTCATCACTTCACTGTCAAACTGAACGTGCAGTAAGGGCTCACCTCCGACCTGCCCTTGGCTCTCGTGCTGATCCAACATACCCCACTCGCTCATCAAGTCTGGTCAGTTGAGCGCTGGGCAATCAATAGTGTTCTGAAAGAATAAGACTGCAGCACTTGCATAAACAGTTTAATAAATTATTCATAGGGCAGCCAGCGATGGTCGATTGAAACTAGGCCACCCTCTCTGTGGTGTCTCTGATGGGTTTTGTAATAGTGTCTGGATAGACCTCTGCGATGTGAAGCGCCTATATTAAGCTTCTGTGTCACATGCTGGGAGGAGTGTGGGGGGGGGGTTTGTCTGAACAGAACTTTTTTTTCTAATATTTGTATGCATTTTTTTTTGAAAACATGCACTGTGATTGCCACCCCTGGCAGGAGTGATTATTCAAATGATGTAAATCCATGAACACGTAGAATATATCTGACTTTTCTTTGCTTCCATGTTTCAGATATGCTGCAGCGGTTCAAGATGGATCTCAATATTTTGTCCTGCTCATAATCACTGATGGTGTCATATCAGATATGGCTCAGACCAAGGAAGCCATAGTGAACGTAAGTCCATCTCTAACAGTAGCCAGAAGACATTCACCCCCCTCTTTTCTCTTTCCCCTCTCTTTTCTCTCTGGTCCTCTGCACGGCATTGGCATTACAGGTGCTCTTAACTCACTGTGTCACTGCTCTCAGGCTTTCTGTTACTTTGAGGGCTTCATAATCCAGCAGCAGTAGATTTGAGGATTTATAGGATGTTTTCTGCTCCACTTTTCTCATGTCCAGTGCTTTAGTCTCCTGTTTGTCCAATATTTTTCCCTTTCTTATTATACCACTTGGGAGGCTGGGGGCTCAGCTGGGATTTAATCTCAGGTCAACAGGTTCACCTAATTAGAGACATGGGTTTTATCCATTGCTCTACATGAGGCACCTGATTGGTCATTTGTGTTAAGGATTACATTTTTTTTTTTTAGCCATTTCTGTTTAAAATCTGTAGTTTGATGTGTCTACGGTGGTACGGCTGGCGCTTTGTGAGTCTTTGTCATCTCGGTACACTCACAGACCCACAGCAGACTGGGTTTAAAGGGAATTTGCGACTGTTAATCAAACCATTCGAACAGCCACACCTTCCTTTTAAGATCTTGTCTGCTGCTCTGCACCACTCAGGCTGAACCTGCTGTGTCCTCCTGTCACCTCTCACCTCGCAGCCTGGACCTGCTACCTCATTTTCTCTGCCACAGAGCAAAGAACCCAATGACTTGCTTCACCTGGCGCTTAACCTTTGCTCTGCAGAGATGAACCATAAAAATGCTTAATGCTCATCCCTCCACTTCTGCCTTTTCACATGTGCTCTCTGGTGCTGTGATGTATCTTTAGAGATGTCTTTAAAGCAGAACTATGCAGGATTTTTACCCTAATTTAACAGCTTCTCAGTCACTGTGATGATTAAATGGCTTGTTGCAGGGAGATTAGGGGTCTCTCCACTCCCCCTACCATCTGTTAGCAGGAAACCAGCCTTGCAAGATCAGGGCTGCCGACTCAGAGTCCTCACAATCAAGAGGTCTTGTGAAGTCTCAAGTCTCACGATAAACACAAATTGCTTCAGAGAACCACACACACACACACACACGCACGCACACACCCTATAGCCAGCTACCGGTTATAAGACAGTGATAGTGTTATTTTAGACTTAAGACATTATTGCAAAGCCGGCAAAAAAGTATCCCACTCTCATGGACATGGCTCCACAGCCTGTGTTCGTCAGCTCCATTTAAAACAATTGCACATAGCCAGGAGAGGGGAAGGGAGGGGGAAGCATCAGTGTTGAGTTTTCATGACAGTGAGAATAAAACTGTACACAATGGACAGATGGATGTTTACGGTGGTCTCGTAATCGAGCTCTGTCCACTATTGAGATTGTTGTTGTTTATTACAATCCACGAAACAAATGAAACTTGAAACATAATTCACTAACAAAAAGTGTCAAATGAATTTATAATGTGACATTTTTTCCACTTATTTTAACAAGCTGATGGAAATTTGTTTTCAAGAGGTACAGGAATGTGCCATCAGTATGTTTATTATGGGTCTGTGCAGTGAAAGCATTGACGTATGACTTTAGATATTGATAAAGTGCGATCCCCGGAGTGACGGTGCACTACAAAGTAACAAATGGTGTAGCCTGAATAATTCAGCTCTGGATACAGAATCTGATCATGCAATCATAGGTGTGCACCTTTGGGGTTTTCTGTTGCAGCAAAGGGGCAAAAACAATGTATGGTCTGTTTGTGTGTAGAGAACCCAAGGTCCTGAGGAATGAGCTTAGTAGAGGGAAAGATAAAATGGGACATGGGATGGAGATTGAAAAATGACGGAGAACATGAAGAGGGTGGACCTTGTCTGTCTGTTTACTCCTATCTGTGACAGGCTTCTCCCCTCAGGAGGTTTTTCCAGGAAAGTTGACCTACTTATACCTCTATAAATGCACTTCTACCACAAGCATCATTCATTCATGCCAGGGCTTTCACATTCTCCACTTCAGGACCAGAGTCTAAAGTCATTCAGTGGACTGAGCTTCTCACCACAAACTGTGGAGAAGATAAACTTTATTAAAGCTTCATTAGGTTTGGGTTTTGGACATGTGGCATTCTTATTTTGACTTTAACAGAACATAAGCTTATTTGCTTTTAATGTTGTCAAAGGAGCCTGTAACACGGCAATATTGTATATATTTTATGCATAGCCAGCTAAAACATTGTCTTATATGCTGTTTCTATATGAATTTGAACATGATTGGAAAGCTGTGATGCTGTGTAGCATTTATTTTCTGTCCTGTTTGCTTGTTATTGCTTTTTACGGTTTCTCTGGGGAATTAATCACATTAATACCAACAGAATGCAGAATGAAAAGTGAATTGTTGGAAATAAACATAATTGGAAATGTAACTCCTCATTGCTCTGATAAAAATGATTGTGTCAGGGGAAAGTGTGTTCTTCTATCTATTTAAATTAAATGCTGACTATATATATTTTTTTTAAATGTGTTTTTGTAATAACAGGCAGCCAAACTTCCCATGTCTATCATCATTGTTGGAGTTGGTCAAGCTGAGTTTGATGGTGAGAAAAACAAAAGTTAGTGGTGACTGGCACAGCCACTAGTGTGTCAGCAATTAAATTCAAGTGAAATTGTTATTATTATAATCATCATTTTGCCTCTGTTAGTTTTGTCATTAAGTATATTAATGTGTGTATATACCAAGGAATATTTTTTTGATATATGTTTTATCTCTAGCCATGGTGGAGCTTGATGGTGATGACATCAGGATCTCCTCAAGAGGGAAGTTGGCAGAAAGAGACATTGTACAGGTGAGATGTTTCCAGTGTTTGGTTTCACTGTATGCTCATTGAGTAAAGACTCATTTCCTGAAAGCACAATGGTTTAAAAGTATAAATGGAGTTTGTTTTCTTCCAAAGCAAAATGCATCGTCTTAATATATGATCATTTTGGTTTCACCTTGTGCCACAGTCTTTACATGTATAATATGTACAGTATAATATCAATTGACATGACATTGACACTCAATCAAAAGACGATCTCCCATAATGGACATTTTCTTTTTGACAGCTCACTCTTAGCACGCACCAATTGCCAACTTTGAACAAAATGTAAGAAATTAACATATAGACATTCTCCTCTTTAGAGGGTAAAATGTAAATCATGCTCCAAGTTGTGCAATTTAAACATGCCAATTTATGTCAGTTTCCTTGACACATTTATGCCCAGAATAGACTCAGCTATTTGAATGTCATCCTCACTGCTATCTATCACAAATGTGTCCTACACAGTAGCTCATCTCTATTCTGATTTTCGAATACTTGATTTATAGTTGAGTATTTAGGGTTGAGCTTGTACACCCCAGTAGTTGGCCTCTTCAAAAATGTGAGTATTTTCTTAATTTCTTTGCTCTGGATAACAAAAAAATCATTAAAAGTGAATCAGGTTTTTTAAGGTTTTCTGATATTTATGGACCAAACGAAAATAATCGACAGATTAATTGATTATGAAAATAATCGTTAGTTGCAGCTCTAGAATAATGTCTGCTGTGGCTGTTTATATACTAGAGAAAGATACTCAGTCCGTCTGGTGCTGTGATTCTTTTTGTGCTTGATCTCTGCAGATTTACAGTGAGCAAATTGAGTCACATGATGTGTTTCACAAACAGTCATGACACCAGTCAAATTGCAAATCTGAAAGGTTCAAAATGGGAGTTTGTTTTGTCTACCTCCACATTTTGTCCATGGTTATGTACTGTATGTAACACAATATAAATTGATTAATGTTGATACACAAAGCCAGGATTATAACTACAGCACAAGGCCTACAAGGCTTACAAAGAATATAACCGATCAGTGGATAACAACTGAAGACAATTGGTGCTATGGTACATTCTCCTGATGAAGTCATGTCTTTGTTTTTTGTGTCACCACAGTTCGTACCGTTCAGAGACTACATGGACCGCACAGGGAACCATGTACTGAGCATGGCGAGGCTGGCAAAAGACGTTCTAGCTGAGATCCCTGACCAGCTCATCTCCTACATGAAGAGCAGAGGTATTAAACCCAACCCTGTCCCACCACCTTACTCACCTGTTGACCACTCCCCAACCAACCCTGTCTGAGTCCCACGCTCCACTCTGGGTCGGTGTGGGACACGGTCGGGGTTGGTTGGTTGATTGATTGATTGTTTGAGTGATTGATTGATTGATTGATTGGAAACTGCTTCCCTCCCTTGAGGGAGAATTGGAATCATGTTCGAGGCCCTTTCATGAATATTTTTAAGGCTAGATAAAATGAAGATAAGACTCCATTTTGTTTTGGAGCATTGAGACTGTTCTAGGGGAACCTGCTGATGATGAGAGAGGGTTGTTTTTCTCTGACAGTTGAGAGGAGACCGATAATGACGGAGGTTTTAGTCGTTTGCTGTCAAACCTGTCAAAGTGGTGATGTAATGGATAGTAAACCTGACTGAAGGCATACATATATTAGGATGTGCCAGTGTGTATCATGTTTGTGATACCGTTTGGAGTTGATGTGTGTTAAACTAGGAGATAATGTGTGTATTTATTCATTGCAGAAATAATGTATTCCTTTAAAGAGGTTTAAAAGCGTGGGGGATTAAAGTAATATTTCCCCTGTAGTTTTCCATCTTATATTTTGTGACCAGTGTAATTAAGAAAAATAAACATTTCTACTTTGATAAGGACTGTAATATAAAAGCATGTGATAATAACCTATTCTGCAGTTTAGGAAACATTTTCTCTGATGGGTAATTTTTGATTGCCAGCTGTAATGTAGAAGACCTGCTGTGAGCTGTTTCCATACTAATTTACAAGCGCCATGTCTTGTATGTATTTGTAATATTTATATCAGAATGCACTAATTATTGTCCAAATAAAAAGCACAACAGTTACAATGTGAATAAGCTGAAAAGTGACAGAAAAACTACCACAATGAAAATAATGGAAAGGATCCCACATCCTATTTTTTCAAAGTAGCTTGAACATTGTCTTCCGACATTATTTTACCCAGATTACGATGGGTATATATACAATGGCGGTATATTTAGACATATTCTATCATACTAATGTATCATAATGCATTCATAAGAGAAATCTGTATGTTTACAGAGAAAGATTAACTATTCAAAGCACACACACACACCGTCCTTGTTAGTATGCACCCATGCTGCCAAATCTCATTTGTTATCTTGCTGTTTGAGTTTCTTTCCATTATGTTTGTTGTGGTTGCAGTTTATCAACTGGGATATTGGTTTTAAAGGACCCTATAAATAGTCTTTTGAAAGACTGATGTCAGCAAACACCTTCCACTTTTCTGCTTGGTAAATTGATTTGTTTTCCGAGAAAGAAAACCAAACAATCATAAAACCTGCAGAAAAGTATGAGATATTTGGGATTTGTATGTTTTTCTTCATCAAGAAATATTAAGTGAGTGATTGCACAAAACAAGAAAGGTATGAGTTCATCTTTTCAGTCTAAGTTTCTTGCTTCCGCACTGTGTACTTGCTTTTTCAAATGACATTGATTCCATAGAACATCATGTTACACAAATGCACATAGGCCTATTGTATTTAAAAAACAAAACAAAAACAATGTCGCAATTTAACGGCTATATTCACTGCATTTGTTTTTACTCTTTATACAGTTATAGCCATCTGTTGTGTCTATTCTGTTATCTATATTTACAATGGCCATTCCTTTCACTAGTATCTGTCATTCTCACGATATCTCAATCCAAATGTGCCTATTATATGGAAACATATCCAAATTCAGTTACCCAGGTGTTGTTCTGCCAGCAGCAGCAGGTCTCATGTTTAAGATGTACACGCAGAAAAATGTCGGAGCTTATGAAACTGTTGCAAGATTAGGACTATTACTATTACAGCCTCAGTGACTGATATGCACTGTCTCGACCAGTGTTGTGTGCTTTTTATACTTACAGCTCTTCACTAATAATCAAAATGATGGTAATGAACAATGTCGCCGAGCCTTGTTCGATATTCAAAGTCAAGACTTGTTTACAGTTCATCTGGAAAACGTAAACATGAGAAAAATGAGTTGATTTTTTTGATTTGTTGCGTTATTCAGTTTCCTTGAATGACACCGGAGAACTAACTACAACAGAGATCTGTGTTGTTGTCTGAGAAAGTGAAGCTCTCACATATTTTAGTCATCGTGGTTCTTTATGTTCATGTAATTCATGTTGCTTTATGATCTCTGTAAGCCATCTAATGTCCTCTGACTCCCACTGTTTTGGTGATGTTTAAGAGTAGAGTTGGGTGAAGTAGCAAGAACTCAATCTGGAGGCAGTGAATTTCTCTCTCATGGGCCCAGATCCACATTTCTTTTTTTTATTTCTTGATCTTTTTTAATTTTTCATCAGTGATTATTTTATTCCCTCAGAAGACAAAGCAGCATTTAATCTCCTGCCAAATGAGGCCATTAAGTTTAGTGATACAACACACACAAATACCAGTATACCTCTACAGAAAGCCATTCAAGCCAAAAAGAAACCATGAATATACACTGAATACATTTCTCTTTAAATCTATTTAAATATGTATTATGTTAAATTATAAATATATGATATATATTTATTAACTTTCCTTGGAAGTGATCTCTCTAGAATCTACTTTTCAATGCACGCTTTATTGTTTATTTTATTTATTTGAACTCAAAAATAATGATACGGTTTTCGTTACTCAGAACATTGGCAGGCACAATGTCAAGTTAAGTCAGTGCCAGCATGCAGCTCTTATACTAATGTTGCATTATAATCCTCGTTCTAGACACAGTTATCCTCAAAATCTGCTCTGTACCTTTAGCTAATAAATGAATAAATATGGAATGAGCACAGTGATGACACTTATGCAACTGTGAAACATCAAATTATCATGACACATTTTCTGAGTCTAAAAGAAGTCTTTCCAACAATAACATGACTTATTTTCTCTTGGTGGAAATGGGATTGATTATCCCTTCATTTTGAATTTTCCATGAGGCTGAACTCTAATTATGTACATAAGCCCCATATAAAGACTCTTCAGTGCCAAATGTGTTTAGATGAACTTGGCCTCTATAGACAATGTGCATGTTTGTGCCAAAACGGCAGGAAGTCTCGTAGTCAGCCTTCATTTCACCTGATTAGTGCATCTGCCATGTGCTTTGTTTGTTTCCTTCGATGTTATTGAGAGAAAACAGCCACTTTGAGCATGTTGTATCTCTGGGTTCTTTCCATTCTGTTCCTATGAGACACAAACTGTATTGGTTTTTCTTGCCACTAATCCTGTTTTATCCCAGGTTGTTTACATACCTCTCTTGGTCTCTGACTTGCATGCTGAATAATTTCCAAACCAGGTGTTGGACATGATATTGTCGTCATACTGTGGTTTGTGAAATGCTTTGTAATGGATTGCCTTAACTGAAGATTAATAAAATACTGAAAACTTTGGCAGAATTGGAGATGTTTTTGTTCATCTGTTTGATCTCTGTGAGATAATGACATGCTAGATACGGACACATCATCATTATGAAAATAACTTTTCTTAGCATTACAACAACAGGAAATTAACAGGGACTGCTGTTTGGTGCTGTTTGGCAGCATACAATGGGTTGTTTGCTGCTGAAAACAACACTAGAGTGAGTGAGACATAACTGTGGACTGGGCTGCTAAACAATGAGCAAAAAGTCAATAAAGCTCTGTAAAGAAATTAGTAGACTGTGAAAGGTGTGGGTTCATCCCCATGACATAACCACTGCCAAATACTGAACTGCACTAAAAGTGGAAAATAGAGCAACGTTCAATATTTAATGCAAAGACTTTCAGTAAATTGACAAAGGAATATGGAAAAAAAAAATGTTGTCTTTACATCTCAAACTGCTTTTCCACTAAACAGTTCCGGCACTCCTCGACTTGGCTCGTTTTTTTTGCTTTTCCATTAGCGATGGTACCTGGTACTTTTTTTTTTTTTACCTGTTCTGTTCTGAGCCAATACCATGTGTGACGTCGACAGACTGTCGTCACTGGAAGAGTCCATGAGCGTGATGTCCGACACAGGAATCAAACCGAACAATGTCGAACTGTAGATCAGTTCAAAATAATTAAAAAATCCGAAGACATGCGTCCATCTCCAACATTTAGCAAAAATATTTCTAACTGCATTGCCGAAAGCGGCCCTTCCGCAGTATTTCAGTTCAGAATTCAATTCTTGCTTGGCATAACCTGTATAACCTGCTGCTCACAATGCAAAATAACAGAGGACAGTTTGGTTGGAGATTCTGGTGTGTTTTGTCAGATGTGGCTGATTTTGCCTCAAGTCACTTTAGCCTCAGGCAGAGATAAACAAGAGATGACAGAGAAGCTCAAGTCTAACTCCATAACCCCAGATTTCTTTTTCTTTTTTTTGTTAAATCATGTGCTTTCGAGCCCTGAAACACTTAGCTGTCCATTTCCCTCTGGAGCCATAGAAGGCTTTACACAACCTTTTTTCCACATATGTGGTCGCATTCCCCAGGACATATAAACAGACTTTGATGTGTAAAGTCATCTGAAGTTCTCTTTAAGCCCAGTTTATTTCCCTCGTTTTTTTCATCCATTGTACATTAGAAAAGCTGGTCTTATTAGATTTTCATGGCAGGGTTTTTATTAAGTGCAAAAGGAAGTATAGCTGGCAAACTTACTCCATTTCCACACAAAAAAACTTATCATGAAAATGGTTTCACTTACACTTCATTCATTGTCTACAGCTTTATCCTCCACATGAGGGTAGGCAAAAGGAGGGGTAAACCCTGGACAGGTCAACAGTCCATCGTGTGGTCAACACACAGAGATTACATTAGAGTGCCCACTTAACCTAATGTGCTGTTTTTGGACTGTGGGAGGAAATCGGAGTACTTGGAGAAAACCTTGGGAGAACATGCAATTATTTCACTTAACTTGATAAAAAAAAAATGTTATGGCAATGAAACACGTTTTGGACTTCTTTCTGATTTCAGAAGAAAAGGTGTATTTCCTAATTAAATCAATAACCACAAGAATATCCACAAGAATTCTTATAGTAAACAAGATGGCTGATTTGTATCTCATCCTAGAGAGACTGCTGTCCTGTCAACTGTGAGTGCTATCCTCTCACAGAATGTGTTCCCTTTTAAAATGTGTTTTTCCCCCTTTAATAAGATGCACTGCTGATGAATCAAGCTGTCCACCTGGGGAGAAGGAGACAGCACAGCTGGAGCTATAAATTACCAGCTTAAGACACAAACACCTCCCTCGCCCACCCACTTTCTGACTGAACAATAATGACGAGTGGAAGCCAGGAAGAAATCAACAACTAATGACATAGAATTACACTCAAATACTTAGATACTGCATTTCACATATATAATATGCAAAACATTTGCAAGAGATGACTGCTCAGAAAGTATTATACTAATTACTCTGGAGTTGTTACAGGCAACATTTTATGAGCTGAAATAGATGAAAAATAATTAAAAAAGAAACACCCACAGGGTTACACATTATATATTGTCTGCTTCATGTGTTCAGAAACCACAAATTGGGTTTTTTATAGAGATTATGTGCTGGGTTACTTCCTGTTATCACTATATGTCTTCAGTCAATGTTTCCAATTAAACTACATTAAAGTAACTCTGCTTTTTAATTGCACACTATATGACACTTATTTTCACATTGGATAGGTTGAGGGTTTATTAGTACTTAGAGGTTCTCAGAGTAGAGTATACTACCAATACGTGCATGTGTAGAATACATAATCATAGTTAAAATGTTTTGGTATTTATAGCTTTAGAATGAGCCTTTCATATGACTTGCTCATGCCTAAAGGAAGCTGCCATTGCTATAATGTAATATGATTTCGCTGCAACCCAAACGTACAAAGCACTCAGGACATGCCTTTGAAGTGGAAGCTTATTACACACATGAAATATAACATCCTTTCTGGTATGTGCAGAGAACTGTAGTTCCCTGATACACTTGGGAAAAGGAGGCGTGAGCATCATCTATTTGTTACAATTCACTCAGTGCGTTTGCATACATGTTAAAAGTCCGATTTAAGTCAGACCAAGGCGATTATCTGTTTTTCTTAATGTCATGTAAACACGTTAGCCTGAAAAGCGAGCTAGTCTTAGTCGGACTAACATACCTGGATAATGCAATTCATAGTCCGATTACTCATTTATTTGGACTGGATTTGGACTGCGCATGCTCCATAATCCTGATCGATTAAACTGTGCATATAAATGCCCCATGAGGTGCCACAAATGCCTTGTTTGGGAAGCTGACAGTGAAACAGTGCTCCTTATTTCAACATTTTGACTGCATCAAAACTACATAAATAAACCCAACATGCAGCTGCCTGAAACTGTGAACGTGGCAGAGGATATCATGAACAATCTATGAGTGTGTTTGTGATTTAATAGGGTCAGCAGTTGTTTTTAATCTGTGCTGCAGGGTGAGGAGGGAGATGTGCACAAGCTGCTCTCAGCTCATGCTAATCAGAGATGAAGGTAGACTCCGTTAGTACTGACCTGGAAACCAATGAGAACCAGATCCTCTCGTTATATATGACAGCACTGTCAGCTTCGTCCTATTAAAACTGCCTATAGCGTCATGTCTGAGAGCGGTCTAACTTTAGAGCTCTGGCCAATTGAAAACATCTATCAATTCCTTTCATTTGGGCTTTGCTTTGAGGGAAGGTTGGTTACAGCTTCTACTGCTCACGGTATCGCTCTCTTCAGTAGCCTTTCTGCTCCGCTGATCAGAGTGAACTCCACTCACCACTCACCTTGGGCTGACAACACAGCACAGCCACTCAAATGGACTCACCACTTCGATTCATTAGCCACTTTTGCATTGGCTATAAATCATCGTTAGGTTACCATAAAGACTGATATTATAAGAATGAGTGTGTTTTTGGTGCACTGTAATGGAGTCAGCGGGGAGCAGAGGGGGTTGCTTCATATTAACCGTGAGATAATGTGTTGGAGATTTGTCATCTGGGATAGTAATCCACATAGAAAGCCAGTGTGATGAATCATCATAATTAAAATGTCACACAAAAAAAACAACAACACAAAAACAGGTACACAAACAGGCCATATCACAGTTAAACTAAAGGACACATACAGTGTATGGATCTTAATAAAAAAAAATATATACATATATATACTGTATATGTATGAAAAACAAAGCAGTAGATAATGGAGTGACCATGAACATTAATATCATCAACAAAATAAAGAAGGGAAACAAAACAAAAGGGCTGAGCATCCACATGGTGAGAATGCTGACTTCTCCAGGGGACGTCTGATGTGCTGAATGTCCTTATGTCTTTGGCAGACTGAGGCTTACTGTTTGCTGAATGCTCGAACAACCTGTTCCCCATGAAAATGCATTCCAATTATGGACAAAAAAACACAGAAATTGAAAATGTCAGGAATATTTCAGAGATTTTTTTTTAATTTTTAAATGCCGGCACAAAACTGCACAGCACCAAGAGGAAGTAACTCTGACCCAATCTGAACATTTTCTGACATTAAACAGACAGAAAGTCAGCAGATGAATTGATAATGACCACATTTAGATGCTGCACTAAATATATTTAAATACACATACGTTTAAGTTTTGGATGCAGCCATGTTCAGGAGCTAAAATGTTGGTGGTATGTCTATGTGGATTTATAGATGAATAAAACAATGGATTTACACACGAGTGACAGCTTTGCATTCTCTTTATAAATATAAAAAATGAAAAGATGTTTCTGTTAAAGACCTTTTTTTTGGTCACATCATTTTGTAAGGGTATATGGACACACACTTTGTTATATCGATCTTTTCTTGTATAATAAATGACAACAGTGATTGCTTGATCGAAGTTTAAGTGTGGATTCAGGCAAAGACTCCCCTCCAGTGCCTCCTCCTAATCAGTGTCCCCATGGAACTGTGTATCCACGCTGACTTGCCCTCATGCACATCAAATGGATGGTGCATGTGTGAGCGCTGATGCTGAAACCATTTCAGCAGTAAGAACTATTCCCTTGTTGATCTGTGCCATTTAGCAGCAAACTGAAAAGTGCATGTGATGTCTGATTTGACCAACCCTGTCAAGCAGTAAAAGGCATTGGACATCTCAAAAAAGTAGAAGCATGTGGCCGTTTCACAAAGGGATCAAAATAATGCCTCTCTCTCTGCTGTGCCCTTCGTGTGTATTTACTGTACACCTTAGATTACCTCCAGTGTCTCTGAGTCAGGTAATCTTTGTGACTGGAGAAGGGGAGGGGAGAAAATACATGGACGGTAGGAGACCATGAAGGGGAAAGAGGCAAGTGTTGACTTGAGTGGTGACTTTAAAGATGAGAGCGCAGTATCAAAATGGAAGGAAAGCTGACAGGTGGAGAAAGCAGGGGAGGGGGTGAGGGTGAGGCTGAAGCGAGGAGTAAAGGAGATAAGGGAGTGCACAAAGAAGGACTATGATGAGCCGATGAGAGCAGGAGGACGACGAGGAGGGAATATGGAGCCCCCCCATAGGGAAGCCCTCTCCTGTCAGTCATCCAACAAGTAGCTGGATTCGGTCTGATGGGATATTAACAAGTGAGGGAGTGATGAATGACGGCTCCTTGGGTGAAGGGAAAACGGTGAATTCATGGCTGCCTGATTATGGCTCTTTTGATGTGAAAGGGTGTGATGGATTGGACTTTGCACTGGAGCACTGCTGTTTTCTTCTGACGTGAACACAGGCAGAAAATCCTTTAGTTTGAACAGCATTTAACCATGAAGGGATAGATCTTATCAGATGATATATCTCCAGTTTGATGTTAGGCACTGTTGAAAACTCTTAGTTTTAATGATGGATTGTGTAAAAAACATGATATTAGTTCTTAGTACAGTTGCATAAAAAGAAACACCCTGCATTTTATGGTTTAGCTTAAAACTGTAGTATCGCTTTTGTACATTTTCTGTTGATGCCTCTGTTTGCTCTTCTTGAACAGAGATGCTTGTGTTTACAGGGGCAGACGAGGACAAGACAGGGGCAGGAGGCATTTATCACATCAAACTGCTGAATGACTGGGTTTTGTGAGCAGCAGTATTCACTTCTGAACCCTTTTGTGGCCACTTCTTTTTGTGTTCTTTCACTCACACTGTAACCTGCTTGCAGTCATCTCACTTTACTAAAGCAGTATTGCTGCCGTCTGTCTTGAATCGAGTCGCTGGGCAACACGACTATACTGATAAACACTGATAGGCTTGATCATCATTGTGTCAAGTCATTTGACAATAGTTTGGATGTAATGTAACAATGTGACATCTGTTTGTATTTGGACAGTACGCATGTGCTACAAATTGAGTCATTTCTTGATTGTTTTTCATCTGGTCTAGAAATCCTTGTCTGTCTTCTCTTCGACTGCTGAGATAACTCTCATCCCTTTAACTCCTGCTCATCTTTGTGTGTTTACCCCCCTCCGAAGACACAAAAGACATAACATTGCCATATGTGTGTCTTTGTACACCCACACACAAAAACATTGGCAGAAATAGCAGTAGAGTGTGAACAAAAAGATAACAGCCTCTGCTGCTGTGTGGGTTTGACACAGCTCAGCTGCATTGTTCCAACTCTTTACAACAGTCTAGGAAAAGGGGACTGAGAGAAAATCATTACAAAGTGCAGAAGCCTGTGGCTTTAGCACTGGCTACCCTAGCTTTGCTGAAGGGCTTGTACTCCCCTCCTGCTGTCACCCTAAAGCCATGAGCTGCCCGTCCTCTCCCCACACAGCTCTGTCAGAAAGGTGTTGTCTTTGAAGAGCCAGTGGAAACTGACACACTCAGCATTTTGAGACATAAAAGTGGGAATGAAATAAGGAATCAGGGCTTTCTCCAGGCCCTGAGTTATAAGGCTGTCATGTTGCTCATTGGTTTTGCCTCCAGCAGAGTTTCAGCTGAGTCAAGTCAAGTGTTCTGTCAAGTTGATACGTTTGGTTTAACTTTGCTTTGCATGAGTACAGCAGTGACGTGCTGCTCCAGTGATGGTGATGCAGACTCCTTCTGCATCTCAGATGAGCGTTTCTCTAAGCTCCATAACATAACCCTGTGGAAAATAACATTCATTTGACCCACTGTACGCCACAGAAAGCAAAATGAGAAACATTGCCCCAGGTTGCAATCATTTTAGAAAGATTCCCTTTTCAGGGAAGATTCATGGTAATGAATTCACAGTGATGTCCCTGGTGCTGGAAAACTACAAAAACTGTGTGGAGCATGAGTGTGAAAAGCAGGTCACAGGTTTGTCAGCCTCACTGTAGTGGTAGTTCTGCGGTTGCCAATTAGGGTGACGACCTGATCACATGCCCAGATTATCCTGCCTCACCCACAATTGCAATCAGCTCCACATTTCTTTTACGAAATTTACGGCATCCATGACCGTTTTACTGCATCCATGACTGTGTCGAGTGATACATGGACAGAACATGATCTTGACAATGTGAATATCAAAAATATAAATTTATCTACATCCATACTCAAAACAACAAATACGAAAAAATCCTACGGCTGCGGAGTCAGGGATCTTAACGTTACAACAGCAGCAGCGGTGAATCTGCAATAACAATCCCCAATCTTCAAAAAGAATCTGGGACTCTGTGATTTAGTGCTTCAACACTGAAGAGCAGAAGTTTGGTGTGCAGACCTGTCATAAGAATTAAGTTTATTATTTGTTTTTTGCATGGTCAGATCCTCTTCTGTGTTTTTATAACACAAGAAAAAAAGAGAAACAACTTGAAACACCCAAAGACACGCCACAGCTTTTTATGATTAGCATACATACACCTTGCCCGGCCAATCTGTTTATTTGTAATGTTACAATCTCTTGATAAAGATACATCTGTATTGATAGGATCAATCTTGAAAGAAGAATTGAGTGAATTGCAAATTCCAGAAGCAGTTTTACACCAGGTAAAAGGGCTTGGCCTTGCAGGAAGCAGCATCCTCTGATTTCCACTTTGAAGTAATGGCGTGTGTGAGAAATCCATTAGTTGAGCCCCAAAACCCAGCTGTGTGTGACACTCCATTTCCTTTATTATCCTACAGCCTCACTGCCACTGCTTTATATTCTCTCAAAGTAAAATAGAAACATGAATATTTTCCCAAATTATCATGTTTTTTCTACAAAAATGTTTTCTGTACTTGCAATAAAAGTGTGGCGCTTTAAAATAGCTGTATGAGCGGCAGGGTTGCAGAGGGAAAACAGGCTTGTGTAAAATATGCAGGGATCGCAATGCAAATCTAGTCTATGGTGTTGTTGTGTGCTCCTGATTACAATTCAGCAAATCTCGAGAGCGCAAGAGTCCTTCCCCCACTGCTTTCAAGAAAGATTACAACGATAATCTGAGCCGCAATATCTGCCGACTAAAACAATCCATCTATTGTATGTGAATCTGATTATCCCAGAGAGCAGATTTCATCCTACACATAATACACTATAGGAAGGTGGGGAATCTTACAGGAATTAGTCATCACTAGGCATCAATGAGGGAAGATTACATATTTACAAGATACATTTACACATATTACTACACCTTAGTACAGTTTTGAGTTATTTGTACAGACATTTATTTCATACATTAAACAACTGTTTTGCTACATAGAATTGACAAGATTCACTTCGCTGCATATAAAAAAGAAATACAGAGATGATTTATTGTAGATTATACTCATCAGTTTACAAGAGTACAATTGGGCAAGCTGAAATGATTAGTTGATTAAATGATTCAGAAATCTATTTTGATCATTCTTGATCATTCATCATTTCCCACCTCTGAAATTTGAGCATTATCTGCAGAATAATAAACAGTGTATTTATATCTACTTCTATGATTTTGTGGTTTGGACAGTTGGCATTGTGAAGGAGAGAGTTTGGCATTTCTCCCCATTTTCTGAATCTTCACAAACGACTGATTTATTTAGAAGTTGCAGTTCTCCATAAATTATTGACGAGCTTCTTATTCGGCAGCCACATGAAAATCCTGCTGCACAGTAATGCATCTATAATTACAATCAAATTTTATAAAAATTAACAGTGTTCACACATCTCCGTCCTCCCACACAAAGAAGCTGGTCATTCATCCTTTATGAGAACAACAGTAGCTCCTGCTGGCAGCTCACGTCAATCTGACAACCCACTATTGACGACTACTCAATGTCTCTGCAAGATGCTGTTGAGGTTTCTGATCTTTACATGGGGAGAACTTTCCTAAGGCACTTCAGCATCAAGGAGCATGCAAACTAAAATTGATTTAAAAGTGGGATAAAAAAAAAAAGCTCTGCAGACAAATTACACCACTAACTGTGAAAGCTATGCTTGGGAGGTGATGAGGAGGAATGTTGTTACTTTGCAAATGAATGTCCTGTCTAGAGCTCAACAAGGCTGACAAGCTTTGAGGACATTTTGAGGAGGATGAGGATTTTGGTCTCCAAGAAGTGCAGATTATGTTTAATGGGATTAAACTGGGCCGAGTCATTGCAGTGCAGTATGTCACTGGAGACAAAATATGTTTAATGCATTATTATTATTATTATTATTATTTCAACAGAAATCCAACAGCCAATTATATGAGAGGCAACATTTCCCAAAAACTACTGCCATCTTATGGAAGAATAACAGCATTGCAATGTCATGATTCTGATACCATGCTTTCAAAAAGGGACAGACATCAATGTGTGCAAATGTATGTAATAAACAAGTGGCAAATAAGGAGACACAAATATTACAGAAAAACACATGACATCACAGATTTCCCACACAACACTGTCAGTTCACCACAGAGTAGCCACATCATAATATAACCATGTATGCTGTACAGGGGATTTTAAATTTCCACTTAACCTTAATGAACTGTGTGAGGCTGCTGAAGCACACGAATAAACCCCACGCAGGCACAGAGGGAACACAGGCTTCAACCCAGAGTCTTTGTGCTATAGGTGACAATGATGCACCGCTGTGCTGCCCCCCACTGGTCAATGTCAACTCTAAGCAAAACATGCAGAAAGGGCAATCATGGGAAACAAAACACAACTCAAACAGTAGTATGAATACATTCAGAAGCAATACTGCTATTCAGCACACATACATCTGATGATTCTAAAACAGCCTCACAAGCCTTTTCTTTCCTCTGCTGTAATTTCACATGTGTTTTTGAAGTAATCTCATTATCCTTAGTGGTGAAATTTAACTGAATACTGCCATAATAATAATAATAATAATGATAATCATTATAATATGAAGAATGCAATAGAAAATGTATTATTATCTTCTCAAAACTCAGTTAAACATTCAAATGAAAGGCAACATGAGTAGGGCTGGTCTGAAATATGGCAACAACATTTCACAGTTTACTCACTAAGGTTTAAAATACATTTTGATTTTGACTAATATAGTAACTCTTGTCTCTTTGCAGCAGCAAATCCTTCTCCACCGATCTGACATTTCAAAGCTCTCAAAGATCTCCCAGCTCTTAATTTAAAGTGTTCAAAAGTTAAGAACAAAAAAATCATCACTGTTTCAAGACACCTGGTTCTCAGGGCAAAAAACCCCAAACAGTTATCAGGAGATGGAATTCTCCAATAGCAAAATCAACATATCAAAAGGCTCCAAATAAATGGTCTGAGTTCTGCTACCGACAAGCAAATAATACAGATGTATAAATGGATCAACAGACAAGCATGATTTTCTATATTCCAGGCAATTGACACAACATTAAGGCACCACAAAGAAAACTATAACTAAAGCTACCAAAGACAGAGCATTGGGAAATAGTACTTAGGCTTTTAAGAGTTAATGTTGACACACAGAAAAGTAAGGCAAACACATGTCAGGTCACATTATTTGCTTGAGGTGTCTAATGCATCTTATTTGAAGATGTGGAACTGGAGGTCACAGGCCTGAAAATCCTCATCTTGGAAAGGCAGATGATTTAAAAGACTATTTTCAAGCTCCACTAGATATTCCTCCTTCAGTTCATTCATGCTACACAAAGTACAGAGATGTTTTTTTGGGCTGTTCTGTGTTAACAATGAACAGTTTTGCTGATCATTTCCACATCTTTTGTGTTGACTCGTGCTAGCATCATGTGACATTATATTGCCCTCCTGATCAATTCCATTTCCACTGTGCACGGTGACGCTTTCATCATTCGACAGTGTGAGGTCGACATATCCACTGTGTTGAATACTGTGGTTTTTATGTAATGCTGTGACATTTACTTTGGCATTAGTTTTAAAAGGCCCTTTCATTTTCTTGACAGACTTTGAGCAGACCTTGGTGTTTGCAATGTCAACTGAAGGAACGTTGCTCTGGGTAAATTGAGGGAGTGCCACTGACTCCTCTTCCATTACCATATGATCAGAAACTGTCGGTACGATGTTGAGGCAGCATACATCTCCAGCCCCTTCTCTGCTTTTGTTAGGGGTGAGTTTCTTGTTAATGTCAGTAAAGACACACTCAGAGTCTTTTTCACTATTTTCTGTGTCTAGCTCATCTTCACAAGCTTCCTGTTCCAGGCTTTGTGATCCACAGACAGAGACGTCACCAAATGACCTCTTGGATCCCCTTACAGGAGAATCAAATACCACTCCCTTGGGAGCAAGAGGCTGGAGGTGTCTGTGGCGCAGGCTGGTGTACACTAACGAGCAATTCTGGATTTCAGCCTGTCTCAGCATATAGTGTCGGACTGAATCAGGCACCAGGATTTCATGGCGCTTCTTGCTGGGCAGTAAAGCAAGGAGACTTCCTGGTAAGCAGTTTCCTACAATGGGTGCGAGGGAGGTAGGCTTAAGGGCAGAAACAAAATCCTCCAGCTCTTGATAAGAGGAGTGGTCGGAATATGGCACTACATGGAGGTTGGGGTGACAGGAGACCACAGACCTGCTGGTGGGCAAGATGACCAAAGTCGGTTGTTCTTCGTTCCACTGTTGCAAAGAGGCACGACAGATCTGTGACTGGTCCACCGCTCGAATACGACCAGCTCCCACATCAGTGGTGAACACGTCGGGCAGCTCTAGAGCTATGAGGGTCTCCATTCTCTCAAAACTAACCTCAATCCAGGTTTTAAACTCCATTGCCAGCTCCACCAGCAGGGCCTCCTTTCCCAATGCATACAAACCTGAAATGCAAAACCAATTAATGTAAATTACAAAGGGATTTTATAATTAACTTTTTTTTTTTAATCTTGCACACAAAAGTACAAATTTCACTTCACAAGGCTGCCATTTTCCAGGCTTTCCCCCCCAATAACAAACCTCATAATGGTTGTATTTTAGCAACTTAAGTTAAACAAAGGTTATCTTGTTGTGACGCTTGATGAAATCATTCATACACACGTGGGTTAGGTTGTCAAAAAACAAAGCGACTGGAATTACCTATGACAACACTGTGTTGAGGATGGCTGCGAATGATCTCTTTGATTTGCTGAGTGGCTTGCTTTCTGGAGGGGAGGGTGCGGTTGGGGTCACAGTTGGTGTTGTCCAAGTAAAGGACATCAATAGTGGCGTTTGTCCTCAGACAAGGCTCACGCAGCATTGTGGGAGTATATCTGAAGTCCCCTGAAATGAAGAGTGTCAATGCTGACTATTATACAATGTAGGGCATGTGTCAATGTTTCTTTCAATCATACAACACTAATACAAACGTTAAACACTAAGAGGAAGAAACACACGACAAAGACATAAGTTAGCATTTCCTATATTTCAGAGAGACCGTTTATCCAAGTGCATTCAGACACTGACCAGTGTACAGTATAGAACCAAAGTAGCCTTCGAAGAGAAACATGACAGCCCCTGGACAGTGGTTGGCATCTATCAGAGTGACCATCAGCTTCTCCTTCCCAATGTCATCCAATGGCAGAAGGTATGGATCACCCACCTCTAATGGATGGATCCACTGCTCTTTTACCTGAACAGAATTAAAATGGTCAGCAGAAGTGAATTCAAATTATGTACATGACATACAGCTATATTCTATATTGGCTTATTTTTTGACTGACAAAATAAAAAGGAAAATATTGCCAAGATATTTTCTTACACACACAAAAAGTTAAGTACTTTTCCTTCATTGCCAGTCCATCACAGAGCCAACATGTAGAGACAAACAATCATTCACTCACACACCATATCAAGTGGTCAATTAACCTCTGCATCCCAGACTGGGAATCAAACCAGCAAACGTCTTGCTGTGAGGCAACAGTGCTAGGCATAATTAATATACTCTTGTACTCCTTTTGCTTGTCATCTGTCTGACTCTACTAAATACATTTAAAACTAAAATGCCTTTTGAACAGTGATTCAGTGTCCAGTTTCCCCCTGCAACACAAATTTAGGTTTGTAATGAACATGTTCACAAGGTAGAAGGGGTCTACACCCAGTATATGTTCTGAAATTGTTAAAGAAATTGTTGGAGGGAGTTAAAATAGCTTTGTAGAGCCATAAAAAGGTAATTACAAATAATATTAGGGTCTACACAGTGGTATGGTTGTTAGCTCTGTTGCCACACAGCAAGAAGATCACCAGTCCAAATCCTGGTTCAGCAGAGAACCTTACTCTGTGAAGATTGGAGTTAGGTTAATTGGAGACTCTAAAATGTTGTTTGTCTTTTTATGCTGGCCTTGTGAGAATACTCATCAGCAGCTGGGATTGAGATCCCCTCAACAGGACAAGTGGAAGATAACATACTTTTTTTTAAGTGAGTTAGGTGTATTTGTTCCACAGTTAAATAATTAGTCTATATCAATAAAATGTCAGATGAATAAAGAATGAGTTTTGACTCTTTGTGAATATTGAAGAACAATGCAAATTGTGGTATTAGAATTGTTAAATCTGAGGTAAAATATTCAGTCATTAGAAGTGTTTGTACAGTGAAAAACATCATATCAATACATTATGTACACTATAGTGAATTATTGCTCATCCATGATTTGCATCAGTAAAAATACACTAGAAAAAGGATGACTAAACACATCTGTGACACATGTGCTGTCCCTGAGATCTAAGTGTTATGTTTTCACTGTGAGTGGTGCCATATCCACGCGTGTTTCATCCACTGTGACACGCCCCCTCACCTTCAGTTTAAGCCTGAGCAGCGTGGCAGTGGTCGGTGAGCAGTAGATGGGCCAGTTGCTCCAGGTGGAAGTCAAACTCACGGTGTGGTCACTGTGCATGTGGGACAGGAAAAAGAGCCGCGTGTTGGGACACTTTCGCACCTGCCAGAAGTCGACGGCCAGCGGTGTGTGCGGGATGACTTTTCCGTTGACAGACATGGTTTCACTGGAGATGTACTGAGGACCGACTTTGGCCGAAGGTAAGTTATCTATTTGAGATATGAAGACTCTCTACCACACCGACAGAAGCCTGAGGAGAAATTGCAGTTTTATTGAACACGGTACAAGTTACTAAAAGGAGGGTAGTGGAAGCTAATTTTGAAGGGATAACGAGTAAACCATAACGTTGGCATTAACCGGCTCGAATGTGAACGACACAAGAATTCTGCGGTTTGAAAATCTTCTCTCTTACCATTGGCGTCGTTTACAGTTGTCAGTAACGGATAACACACATGTGTATGTACGTACATAGTCGATGTAAACACACACTACTCCCGCCATTTATGTTTTCTGCCTTTCTTCTTCTTCGTCCTCGGGCTCGCGATGCAGCTGCAACTGGTAGTTGCACTTTACTGCCACCTGTAGGCCATACGGTTTGTAGAGAAAATAAAGATGAGTGGGGAAATACACATCCCATAGCCAGTACGGAAAATTATAAAATAAAATAGCGATTGTTGAGAGATTGTGTGGACCCGCCGATAATCTGACCGAAGAACAAAACATACTAGAATACAGTGTACAGTTGTACTTCAGTCTGACTGCACTGGACAATATTTTCCACAAGATGGCGTCAACAGAGAGGAAAAAAAAGGGATTTGTGTCTGCTGGGCTTTTATTTTGTTATTCAGTTTTTTATTTTATGAGATTCTCTAAGGAATTTTATTGTATTTGTCCAGAACAATACGGGGAAAAATACATGATTCTATACATGCTCTTTCATTGTTAAGTGCCACATTTTTTTTTCCTCACAAGTGACATACATATTGATTATTTCCTACATTCTTTAATATGGTAGCGTTTTTTATGTTTATCCGATTGTGATATTGGACAATGGATTAATTCCAAGGTTTTCCTTTGTAAAACATTGGTGTTCTCATCTGTTATAATGCTTGTGTGTGTGTTTTGGGGTACGTTGAATTGGGTCGTTGCCATGGTGACAGTCATCCATACTTATTGTAGCTCTCTCCCCGTCTCCCCTCTGCACAATACTCACTTTTTTGGGATTATATCAGGGATTGGTGCACATTTCTCTCCCATCACACAACCTGTGCCTGCTATTCATGCCCAGAGGCACATTAATCACACTCCGGTTGACTGTTAGTGATCAGTGTGTGTAAGCTCATACACACACACACACACACAGTCACTGAGGAGAATATACTTTATGTCAAGTTACACAGCTGGATGCCCTTTAGATCTCTGCACAGTGTCTAAAGACATGTTGACAGGTAATTAATTACAATTTTGTGTCAAGTGGATGATGCTGACGTTAATTTTGAACAGTTGTAATTACACCCATTTCCAGCTGTACTTCATTTCTTAGTCACTGAAAACTATTTTAGCCTGTACATATTTAGACTAGGAATTGTGAACATAGTCACAATGTGTATCTGGCACATGCCATTAACTGTGGATACTTAATCACTGTTACGGTGCAGGAGCTGTGATTAGTCCTAGTCCTGTATATAGCCATGTGATCAAATGTTCTGAATAAACAGTTATAGATACATTAACAAATATGAATGACCACATTTGTTGTATGCATTAATATCAACCACTTACATATATAAAGGCAAGGAAAATCAAATTCCCAATGTCTTCATAAATGGGCTCAGCTCATGCTTTACTATTGCCAGCACTTTACTTTTATCAAGAAAAATCTCGGATCTCCTCTCTTTCTCAAGAATAATATCAGCATGAGAATCAAAACAGTAGCTCTGTTTACATGTGCCAAACCGAAGGTTGCTGCGGCTGGTGTCAGGACTCAGGAGGATGAGTTGTCTTTTCTGTCATCTTGTTATGCAGAGGAAACAAAAGTGCCGTCAGACAGCAGCAGTGATGCTGTAAAAACAGATGGCTGCACAGTCTGTGATCTGCCTCTCCTGTTATTACACTATTGTTGGTCTCAGTATGCCATTGCCATGTTTTGTTTATTTTCTTTTAATGCTTTAGAATACTGATAAACTTGTTATGAGCATCTTGGTTTCAATAGTCAATGACCAACTAAAACTAGGTGACTCTTAAAATGTATTCTTTTTAAATAAAAAAGGCTGTATTGATCAATCCCACTTAGATAATGGAGCTGTCTCCATTGCTTCCCCTCATTTGTCAAGTAATTGGTGCAGGCTCCATGACAATAACCCTTCTCCTCCCTTTGGCCATTTCACATAGCCTTTTGCCCCTCGTGATGATGAAGCAGTGGAGTACAATCTCCCTCGCAGATATGGACATGTGTGAGAAGCTCATGATGTCCTTCAGGGGTTATGGCCAAGTTGTCAGCTATAGCAAGCTAATGAGAAGCAACACATTTATTTTGTCATGTTCTCTTGCTTATTTCTGTCCTCTGTCACTCTCATTCCTCTCCACTCTCTCTTCTCTGTACTGATGTGTGTCTGCGGTATCTTCTTGATGTTATCTGTTCCTACTCTGTCATCCTTACAGGGTTTCTATGATCTCTCTTTTGTGCTCTTGCTTTATTTTTTTTTTTTCATTTTGACAAGTTGGCACAAACACTCACACATGTTACAGAAGGACAGCAGACTGACTAATCCTCTTCACTGCCAGCCTTGGTGACCACCCTCTTTTCCACAAAGTTATAACACCTTTTGTCAGAGGTGGCAATGATGCTATTTCTAGCCGGGTTTAATGTCACGCCACAATGTGCTGTGGGTTTCAAGAGTCAGTTTACTCTCCCACTCACCTAATTTGATTGCTACAGTTCATTAGGATTTTAGGAGTGGTGTGGCACACAGTCAGCTTGCTGAAGATCCTCCACGGGGTGCAGTTTTAGGGGCTGCATTATGCATCGCAATATGTTCATAGCTTGCTGTCACGGCAACGCTGCATACTGGGAGAGAGATGAGTTTAGTTGTCTTCCTGGAGGGCTCCAAGTCTTTTTGAAAATTTCTTGGTAGGACACACATGCCCAAGAATCACTGGAGGCTCCCATACATGGTGCCGTTAATAGGCATCATAAGCTGAATAAGGCCACAGCCATCAATGTTGCCTTTCGATGGGCTGCAGCAAAACCCTGGTCAATTTATCAACCATACAAGTCTCCCGTTAAAACAGATGTAAGATTCTCTTGAAAGAGAAAATAAGAGTCAGGCAATGAACCCTGGGCATACAAGAAGGATAGCAGTATGAGTAATGTGACAATAGTGGAAGAAACACTATTGCTTTGCTTTATTAATTGATGGTATTTGTGCTTAAATGTCAAAAAGTACACACATACACACACAGACAACATTTTATCACACTAATGCACTGAACTAGTTCTTGAGTGTCTAACAAAAGACAGCAAATACGTTTCTTTTGATGTATTGAATTTGTGTAGTGTTGTGTGTAATGGTCCATTTCCTTCTGGCACAGACATGACACATCTTCCTACTGACTCCTAGTAGTAGATAAATGCTTTCAGGCAAAAAGCAAAGATTTAGTTAGACTTCGATTTCGACAGATTTCTTTTTGTTGGAAAGAGATCTTTTTGTCACTCCCATGACAAACTGACTACAGCCCACAGTGTCCTGTCAATAACCGCAGAATCCTCATCAAACGGGTATCTTTATAAACATTGCTTAGTCTTCATGTAACACACGCTGCACACTTGCTTTGCTACCATGAAGTGATAATAGATTTTCAACTGCTTTCATCTCAGTTCTTTTGACTCTCTTCCATTTCCCCCTCCCATGGAGATTAGGGCAGGTTTTCACAGAGATTGTGTGGCAAACATAAACTGAGGTGAATAAAACTGGCTTTAGGACTAAGAGACTTATTTTTTTTTGTACTAAGAGACTTATTTTAATTGTATTTCTGGTCCAGATGTTGGATGATGGTAAGAAAATCAAGATATGCAGTAAAATCATAATTAAAAAGCCTCTTCTATTCTCCTGTTGGGGAAAAATTGCTTTGTATGTAAAGGTTTAAGTCTGCTGCTGTTAGGTGCCAGTGAATGTACAGAATAGTGAAATAAAAGTCTATATCAGGCCAAAGCATGAACCACACTTGTGCCAAAAGTCTTTATTTGAAGTGAAGTGGCAAAGAAAATCAATGTCTGTGGGAAATTGACAGACCACTATATAAAAATTAAAGGATTCTACCTTTAACACAATTTTTTACAGATCTAAAGAATAGTCTTATTCGTGCCAGTTGTTCCCAGAACTGTAAACCATAATAAAAGATCTGATAAATAATTGACCACAAAGGTCCCAGTGAACTGCAACGTTTTTTAGTCTATCAATGTGCGTGACAAATCACGGTTTAGCAAAGTGCATGCTCCACATGTGCATAATGTATGGAAAAGATCTGCAAAGAGCTGCGTTTCCTGCAGATGCTCTGTTTGATTGTTTTCCAACATTGTTGCAGCACTCATGTAGCTATAAGGGCTTCTACCCCACTTGTTCCACACATTCCATGTAATATAGTACCCAGTGGGAATAGGCAGAGGATTTGTTGTTTTGTGGGTGACTGTGTTTGTGTGTGTGTGTGTTTTGCTGACAGCAACCTTAAAGGGGTTGGCACTGAGCAACTGCAGAAAAATGAGGATAACCTTGTAACAGTTTCACTTAACGTCAGAACTGCTAATAAGGCACCTGGGTGCACGTGTGCTCACACACTAATACACAGGATTTTTTGCAGCTATCCTCTGCATTGATTTACTATTTATTTATTTATTTATTTGGACAGTCTAATCAAAATCACATCCATAACCTTAACCATAACCAGTGAATGCCTAACCTTAACCTGACCATAATTCACATCTTATCTATAACCTTCACCATATCACATAACAGTGAAATGCGATTCTGCCTCATCAGAACCAGGTGCTGGTCTTCATGACGACTACTGGTCCTGACAAGACCGTAAAAAGTTGAAAAAAGGCATTCTCACACACACGCACACACAAACTTGTTTTGTATATTGTAGTGAGGACACGTCATAGACGTTATTCATTCTTCTAGCCCCTTACCTCAACCTTAACCATTACAACCAAGGCCTAACCCTAACCCTAACATCCTCAGTCAAAATGTCCTCACAAATGTGTGCTTTTTGGACCTCACAGGGGTATGAATACAAGCACACACACATGTCTGTGTCTATTAAGCTGCTGTGAGTTCCATTGTTAGTGTTGCTTAGAGGGTAAAACAGCTGGTTAGAGAAAAAGCAGGTATCCGCGTGTCAGTCTGCATAAGGCTGTGGATAACAATTCCTCATTAGCCGTCTTCATCAGCCATTCAGCCATCAGTCTTTGGCATCTCTGGATGGGGCTTTTCTACTCCCACATGCCGGCAACTGTAGATTGATTTGCAGTAAATTAATCTGTATTATTTGTAATTGTATTCTCTATAAGACAAATCAATACACTGTCTGTACCGTATTAATTTGCTGTACAAAAGCATTTTTTATTTCATGCATAATCAATAAAATAACATTTTATAGCATTCATTTGTCAGCCCTGCTACAGTGGTGATAGTGACATCTGTCTGCATGGTATACAATCACATAAAAGTTAATTTTACTAAGTAAATATCAAATATGATTTGAGCACCACTCATTTTGATAGGTATTTAACTCCTCCCTGTGCAGTACAAAGCTGTGTACATTTGCAGAGAAAGATGAAAAGGGAAGGAATGAGAAAGTCAGTTATGGATTAAATGACTGTCAATTTCATGTTTTCTGACCTAGTTAGACGATGGATTTGTATTTGTGTCTTCAAAGTTCACATTTTAGATGTTCCCATCACATTGTTTGAGCTCTTTCAGCTTCCCGGAGGACATGTTTTTCAGCTGCTATGACAGGGCTGAGTGCAATCAGAAATTAGTAGTTTCAAGGATTTCCTCTGGATTTCTACTTGGCTCTCTGCCTAACCCACTTTTTGTTATGTGTTTGCTATCATTTCTAATACTGTGGTTTCATGCAGTGCAACAGAAAATTATTCATGCAGCTCCAGTTGGGCTGACATAAAAGACACTCTCATGGTGTTTCTCCCTGTTATTTTTTCCCAGGTTGCTCCTGTTATTGCTGTCTTTTTTCAGATACAGTATGCCTTTTGTTGTTGTTCTTATTCATCTGCCCTCAATTTTCTCAGTTCTTAACCCACAGTTTCCTTTATAACATTCCACAAACCCATATATACAATGAATCTTAATGGAATCTTGATTGTGGTGGAATAATTTATCTTCTTCTTATTGTACAGGCTCCTAACACACACAGACTGTGCGTTTACTCCAGTAATACAAGAAACACAAATCTGTTGATCTATATCCATAAATCTAAACCAAATGAATTGCTTGTGTATAGTATGTATTATAGTTCCTGTCTTACTTTTATCATTATAATTATGAATAAAAGAGAAAGTTTGCATTTTATCTCTTCTGCATGATAGATATTAATATTTAATTATCTAATTTCCTCCCTGGTAAATCTGCTAAAGGTGATAGTAAAACCTTAAAGTGAACCATCACAGTTGACTAAATTTGCATAGATTATAAAAGAGCCAGATGTCCACACATACAAAAAAACAGGAAAAGTGCTCAGGTAAACATACTAGAGTGTTTCCACCACAGATAGGGAGGCAAATGAAAAATGCTCTTTTATCTCATCCTTGGTCCCTCTTCTGTGCCCCAGCCCAGATGCCAATTTTTCAATGCTCATGCATGGCCTGCTCAGCATCAGTCACAGCGTAAACAGAGTAAACTGAGGTTAATCAGTACACATGGCTTCACCATGGACTGAGACAGCTGATGCAACGGTTTTAAAGGTGATGCAGAGTGGTCTTCATCTGACATTGGCAAGAACAAGGAATGTAAATTGAAGCTCTGTGTACAAGCACCTGACCCAGAGTTCATGACTGCAGTGGTTGCGTAAAATGTGATAAATGCAATTTATCATAGCTCTGTGGAGGTTATAATGTTCAGACACTGTGTAGAGATGCGATGATTCACCTCTTAAGTTATTTTAAAGCTGTAGTTAGTGGTGCTGTTGTGCTCAGTGTTCACTTCATTTCAGTTTATTGACACTGACTAATGCCAAACACCACAGCACTTATGACGCAGGCATTTTTGCAACGCCCGTCTACTGATCTTTCTGTTCACCTCTATATAAATGGGCAGACAAATCGTTAAAGATGTAATGCAGTTTAATACAGCACCACGTGTTAATTATCACACCACAGCAAGCACCGACAGTCATTATAGATGTTAATTAAGTCCTTGCACAAAGTTTCTATAGCTTCTATCTAATTAGCTGTTATGCAAGTGGATGTTATTCAGATGCACAGAAATGATAAACATGACTCAGTCGTGAAGCAAATGTCTGGAAGAATACGATGCATGCGCACAATTCCTCTGAAGTCTTAATTCACAGAGAAGAAGATTGATTTCCAGTAATGAGCCACAATGGTAAACGTTTGTTTGTCTTCATTAACTCATGTCTGGTACTTAACAGACTTCAAACTCAACTGAAATAATATTTAAATAAACTTGTGTGAAAGCACATCTGATTACATCACAGATTACACAGAAGGTGCACTGCAGCTCCAGTACATGTGCTGTATTTATTAGTTTGTGTTACATCCACTCAAGTAACTTGATTAATAGAAACCGGACCAAAAACAAACAAAATAAAAAGTGATTTAAAACTGTCTTGTCCCAAATTTCCAAAGTTTTGGTGCTAAAGGTTCAAAAGCAGTTTATTATTTATTTAACACAACTTAATCAAGTTCCACAGCTCTGCTCTCAAAGCTCCACACATTAACTCTGCTCAGGCACAGGAGCATCTTGAATGTAATTTACACAGGTAGAAGCACAAAAGACAAATTTCCATATTCTCCTCCACTACGTTTAAAGAGGTTTAGATCCATGTTCATCTCTCTCCATCTGTGGTGTCAGCTGACCCTTTAGATACCCACCCAGTCAGTTTGATGGTCTTTGAAGTTTCATCGTATGTACACTAGTGAAATATTTATACCTTCAGAGAGCTGAGGTCCTGCACAGGTCTCAAAGTGTTAACAAAAGATGTTTGCTTTCCACTGGGGGCTGCAGCAAAGAGCAGCGTGATTAAAGACACAGCAGCCAGAGCACTGTGGAGCTCACTTCACTGGTGCTTGGTTATGTGAAATTAATTTGCTGCTTTGATTTCTTGCTGCTTTCAACTCGTGACTGGGAATCACAATGAGCTGTATGCACAGTAGCTTCACTGTGCTGTGAATGACATGTGATGTTATCCAATTTAAGAATGTTTAATTAAGAAAAAAGTGAAAATTACACTGTCACACAGTGTAAAAACTACATGCTCCTGTGCCTGACACAGCTCTCTCCCTCACTCACTAAATTAAAGTCAGTATGTTCAAGATACATTTAATAGTTTTAGCATATTTCCTGTTATTTACATCAATATTACAATTATAAATGATTAATTATGCATGTAACCTCTTTACATGTTGTGGCTCTTACATTGACTTATGTAGAGATAGATACAGTACTGTATTTTAGTTTTCATACCAATTTTGCTTGGCTATGAAAGGGATTTTCACACAACTAATTAAAAAAATTGCACAAATTTGATCTCAGTAACTTGTTGCACCATTCAAAATCCCAAAACATACAGATTAGTTAAAATGAACACTCTAAATTGACTGCAGGTGTGTGAGTGGATGGTGTACCCGGCCTTTTGACCTACGTCATCAGGGATTTGATCCAGCCCCTGCCCCCGCAACCCTCATGTGGAGGACAAAGCCGTATACAATGAATGAGTGACCACACAGTGCATCTCTACATTGTAGTGAAAAATCATACTGAAAACCTGTTCAGATTCAGAATATTCAGCATGGAAATGACACCTGACAGTTTAAAGTAATTATCACGCTGTCAAGCAGAGAGTGCTGTGAGCACAGCTTGGCCTCCATCCATGCCCACTTAGCTCACCAGAAGAAGACAACAGTGCCGAGATGTTGGCTGTGTCTCAATCCAGACAGAGAAGATGAGATGTTGGCTGCTCACTGAGGAGGAAACGTAATTCATGCGCCGTGTGAAATGAGACAATCTCGCTCACACAGGGTTCCCATTCTTCTTCATCTCCTAATAAATTCTTGCAGGCTGTACAACGAGAAGTTAAACGCTGCCCTTCACAGTTTGAAGTCTTGAATCACAGTTCTTCCTGCCCATTGAAACCTGACTGTGGATTTAAGCCCTAAAATACATCCCAAAAATCATATATAAATATATCTTGTGTAAAATAAATATCTGTAAAATATATTTAATTTTTCAAGGTCGTTGTAGAACTAATAGTATGTTTTACGTCAGTTGTAGTTTATGTTAGTTTTGTGATTATTTATTAGTTTTGATGGACCCTCAAGTTATTATTGTTATAATGGTGGAGGAAATGGAGAGCATCAACACAGACACTGGCATGTGATGTATCTCAGGCTGAGAGACAAATGTGGGCAAGTAAAATAATGAATTCCCCTTATATGTTACTAACTTGGAATATGATTTACAATTATAACCACACCGATTTCTGATTTGAACAACAGATAAAATGTGTACAACAACATTGTATGTCAACTCTTCAACAAATACAGTCAACTCTATATTTAATAATTATTCACAGCAGGTGAAGTATTTGGACAAACACAGATTTGACCAGGTTAAATAAACCTGGTAAACCTCCTTTTCCCAAATTTTTAGTCCACAAAGGCAAATTCTTCAGAACTAAACCCTGTTTAAGTCATATGAAGGATCAGTTGAAATTACTTAGTAAGTCCCTGTTAACATTAAAAGATACAAACGCTTCAAAATAGAATCTAATCATATTATATCTCCTTTTTTTGTATTATTATTTTAGAGTGAATTTTATTTATTTGCTCTTTTACATTTGTGTCTCGTTTACAATTTACAGGCTCCATCAGGCCTGTTTACGTGTTGTTGTAATAAACGATTCCAAAACAATAAATGACTCTGCCGCTGGCATGCACAGACTTCTGGGATATGGTTGGCTGCGAAGGACACAGACACATTTTGACAACATCCGGACAATGACTCCACACTTGGGAGGATCCAGACCCTGGATTGAGACACAGCTGTTAATTGTGCTGTTTTGTGGTGAAAATAGAGGACACAAAAACTAAACAGTCCACTGAGCAGAAATTCATGAAACCAAAGCACCTGAAAAGAGATGTCTGGAAGTGTTTTTGGTTCCACGCTGCAGATGGTAAAGTAATCAACAAATCTGCATTCTTCGTTGTTGGCTAACAGCTTGTGGTCACATGGTCATGCTAGATTTGTGCAGAGGACTCAGTGAATGGCAGATATTAAAAGATGGATTTAAATATTCTATCGTCACTTCTCACATCAAAGTGATTTGTGTTAATGAAAGTTTGAAAAAATATATGATGATGATTCTGTTTTCCAAGATGCAGCATTTTTTGAATAGAATGAATGAAACACGCAGCCAATCCTGATCTACTGCCAGCACATGTGCACCACTCTCATTGTCCGCAGACAGCAGTGTTCTCATTGTCATTTTATGAGACGCAGTTAGCCGAGAGTTTTTGGCTACTGTACCGTGAAGAATCCAGTTGCTGAGGATTAGACTTAAAACACAAAGATATTTTTAGTGTGTTCTCAGGCTGAGACTGGAACTCAGACAGTAAATCGAGAAGTCGGTGCTGGGACATTTCCTGCAGAAACGATTGCAGCTCAGGACTGATGTTGAAGCTTGTAGTTTTTTTTTGACTTTCACACTTTCTTGCATTTCTCCTTACAGGCACTGAGATAAAACTCTAATACCCTCAAGATGTCATCAAGGTGAACCTCATAAGTTTTTATTGATCGCAGCAAGAAAAATCAATACAAGATGAACAATATTTTTTAATTAGACAAGGCAATACTGCAAGTCCTTGTGATGCGACGCTGCAGTGAGTTCTACATTTGCTCTTTATAGGTGGCAGATTAGAGTCTTTATTGTTTTGGAATAAATGACTCTCACCACTGACTCAACTCCCACCATACTTTGTACAAATCAGCAGCAGCTTTCACCGTGCTGGAAAAGCTAAGCCCACTGAACAATGAAATTATTGCTTGAAATGGCAGCGCTCAGCACTTTTGAAAGGGCTCTTAGCCTTTTCTCTGTGTCCATTTTCTTTGATTATGTGACATTCTCTGAGACAGTTTTCATGCAGGCAGGCAGAGGTCGAGAGTAGCATAAAAATACCCTTAAAACAAGAGCTTTAGGATAGCTGTTATTCAGTGTGATGTGCAAAGACTTGCTCAGGCAACATGTCACTTTTGGTGTGTTTCCACCGAGTGCAACAGTTTGGTATGATAAGGTATTATTAGGAATAATACCAAAATAACTGGCTCAAACGGTGCAATTTTTCTGGATTACTGAATTATTATTGGATTATTGGATTTGTGGTGTGCACTTGTGGGTGTGTGTGTGTGTGTGTTAATATTCAAATATATAATATTTTCCGGATCATTATATATTCGTTGGCTGGTGCCAATCTCTGCTTACATGGGGCGAATTGTGGGGTACACCCTGGACAGATAATGTGGTTGCCCAATTAATGCTGAATGAAGAACAAGCCCTCAAGAGAAGACTCACTTAATGAGAAATCTGTCTTTGCTTTAATGTTTTCCTCAAGGCCAGCGTTTCTCGTTGTGAATAAGAACTAGAGGCGAACAGTGAGATAGCAAGAACACAGTTTTTTTCTTCCCTGTTTCACTTTTCAGTTGAGAGAAACTTAGCTTTTGCAGTTGACAGAGTGCTGAAAAGGTGCAGTCCAGTCTCTCAATGACCTTGAATATCCTTGATGTTTTCGGTGCATCAGATTTTTGGACTGATTCATTGACCTGCATGCTATTGATTACAACAATATGAGATGCAATCCGATATTCAGCATCTCCCACTGTCATGCTATGCTGCCATGTGGACCGTAGACTATTTTAAGAGCGGCACGCGATGACATTAATTATTCATATGGACGTAGAGTGCTTGCTGTTTGTATACATTTAATGTAGATTAGAATGTGTTTTACTGAGCCTGAACTGATCATTGTTTTGCTTGTCGTGTGTGCTTTCCCATTACATTTAAATTTGGTCCAGTAACTTTTTAAGCAAAGGAACTGTCCTCTGCAGCCGCCGGTCACTTCATCCATCACCAAATAAAATGTAAAAGGGAGAGGAGCTGCACAGTGAGGCAGTGACATGTCATGAGCCTGGATGTGTGTCCCTGCCTTGAGGGACAGAGACATTTATATTGAAACACAGGTTTGCGAGACAAGTGCTCCTGAGAGCAAGCAAGGAAACTCGCCTGTTAGTGATGGAGCTGAGACAGGAACCTCTCCATGGAGCACTGCTGTGCATTGCACCTGCCACCAGGTCAATGTCTATGATGTTTGCCTGTGTCATTGAATACCTATTAGCAAGTGACATTACATGTCGTTGGCAGGGAGGAAATGAAATCACACATGCAAATACAGCACACATATATATGTCAAGTATTTTAATTAATAATCAAATAATGTAGCAGTTTAAATTGGAATAACCAAAGAGAGTAAATTCTACTATCACCATTAAACTGGTGTTTCTTAATGGAATGTCAGGGATTAGCTGTCAGAATCATGGTTAGTGTCTTCGCTGACCGTATGATTGAAAAGGCACTTAGCCTCCTGTTGTGAGTCCTCCAGGGTTTTTCATTGGAGGCTTTTTTCTAATTCTCTACGCCCTCATGTCAGCATGAGAGTAATGCTTACACTCTGTGTCAGTATATGCTTAAATACAAAACACTGGCTTATAGGAGCGCATAAATGGAACTGTGTGACTGGAACTGAAGTAGTGAAAAAAATATCGACAGTTAAAAGAGCGGAAGAAAATGTCAGTGAAGTAGAGGTCTCAGTCAGAAATGAAAAATCTGTCAGCTGGGCAGGTGAAGTGAGAGGAAAAAAAGACACGTGACGGACAGCAGGGAGAAAAAGGACAAAGTTTGAAAGATGAAGCGGGTGGGGAAGTAGCAGTGTGAGATCATTCATTCATTCGTTCATCGGCTACTATTTTTGATAGTTTCTCCCTTTCTCTCACTCTCTTCATCGCTCTATGTTGCATAAAATGTTTGCCATTAAGACAAAAATGCTCTTTCAGCTGTCCATGTCGTTTATAATTTAGCAGACTTGTCCTGTTCGGCTATACTTCAGAGAGTGTGTGCTCTTTCCAGTCTCTGTCCATGGAACAACCAGGAGTGAACCTGCCAAGTACTGATGATTTCATTTGAGATCAAGTGTAGCCTCAAGTGCTCTCAGGGTGGAGTGTCTAATTAGATCAATTTGACCTTTGGGTATGGAAATCGAACCTCTGTTTTAGACTACGGACTTATAGATTTTTTTCTGGAAAGACACAATGTGAAAATGAAAATGATATTTACTTTGCTTAAGTGGGAATACATCTGTCAGCTTATAAAAAGGCCAAATAAGATGTTTATTGCTTCCACCAACAAGCAGATCCCTATTTAACCTTGATGTTAATGGATCAGTACAGGTTAACAGACCCGAGATTCACAGCTGCTGTCACATCCTCACTTTGTTCTGAAAGACTAAACACAGCTGGTATCTACAGCCCTTTAGTGGTTCTACTCCACTTTGGTTGCTGTCACTGTCTTTTCTATCCGGTAATTCAAACATAGCAAACTAAATTGTCCGTAAATACCCTCCAGGATGACACGCAACTTTTTCCAAGGTTGATTTCCCTATTTAATGTACAGCACTTTGTATATTGTAATGTCATGATTAATACAATTTTCACACTATCGTGTTTAGATGGGTCTTATATTAGCTACAACAATAATCTGTCATAATTGTCCAACAATGAGTTCAACCTGTGCTCGGTATCTAATGTCACTGGCCCTGTTTGTAAAATGATATGGACTAAGATGTTAGTTAGTAATCAGTATGCGCTGAGGGAAGATACTAATCTCTTTCCCTTGGGTAAGACCACATTGTTAGCTTTAAAGACAATTAATAGACAACCTTGAGCTTAGCATGTATTATTCATGTGCATTTGCTTGCAACACTTCTAGAACTAATCACAGTCGCGCCCTGAGAGTGCAATTTTACAGCATGAAATTACCACACATGGAGCTGGGATAGCTCAGTTGGCAGAGCCAAAGGGCAGAGGTTCAGTTCCACCCACAGTCCTTTGCTCTGAACCCAGCCGTGGCAGGGTCACATCCAGTGCTAGTGCCTGGACATTTATCCGCTCTCAAGCCTGGAGAAATTGTAGGCTTGTATCAGGAAGGTAATGCGATCTACATATCTCTGCCAAATCACAGATACGGATAAATGCTCCCCTGTGGCGACCCCCCAAAAAGGTCCTTTTTTGAAGAAGAAGATGTAATTACAGCAGAGGAGAAGAGAAAACTACGATTTAATCCATTCAAAAGACATGCAGGATGTCAGGGCCGAGACGAAGACTTGACCGGATAAAGTGTTTCCTAGCAGATACTTTAACTGCATTGGGATTATCCGGATCCTGTATGTGGGTGCGCACGCACACATTTGTGTACACGTGTGCGGGTTTTAATCTGTGTCCTCATTTGTCAGTAAACCAACATGAATCCAGTTGCAATTTTATTCCTTCTCAAAAGGAATTGCTCAATGTGCCGTCCACTGAGGTTTTTATGATTTACAACAAAACGTGATGCCAATAAAAAAAGAAAAGAAAAAGAAACCACAGTGCACTGGTTCATATGCTTTCAGTGATGAATGAACATCTATAAAACAGAGACCATCTTTATTTTGCTGTGTGGCAGAAATATGGCCCCATATAGCTATGAAAAACAAGTCAATGAAAAAATGGAACAGCGATGACCATCTGCATCATGACATGTACAAATCAACAAAGTATATTTAACACAACTGATGGAAATAATGAACAATAAAGCTCCAATGGTAGCTTCTGCAGCCTTAGTTTAAGTGGAAAATGTTACTAAAGTAATGATAATAATGGCACATCAAATTTTATAGTGTATTTTAAATAAACATTACAAAGTGCTTTACATGGTAACAAAATAAATACAATTAAGCAGCTATAAACCCAGCAAATAAACGAACACAGTAGTGCCCCCTCATATAATTCTAATCGCAATCTGTGTATACTGTGCTGAAGCTGACCGGAGTGTCAGGCACAGAAATACACATGCTGTTTCCAGAAATTGAAAGCCACAAACTGGAAAGAAGTGGGTCAAAAATATTCACCCTTCATTCGATCATTGTCTACCGCTTTATCGTTCACATGAGGGTCGCGGCGGCTGCCGGAGCCAATCCCATTTTAGGGCCAGCACACTGAGAGGAACATCCATTCAATCTCACATTCACACTGGGCAATTTAGAGTGTCCAATTAACCGCTGCACGTTTTTGGAGGAAACCAGAGTACCCACAGAAAACCCACACACACCCGGGGAGAACACGCAAACTCCACACTGAACACACAGGTCGCAAACCCGGCGTCATCCTCTTCATTGTACTGAAAGACAGGGAAAGCCTGAGTCTATACTGCAATTGAAACAACATATACCTTTATATGTGTGCATGATGTCTTAAAGCCATATGTACTGTATAACTTGGCTGGACATCTTAAGCAAGTTCATGTTTTTCTTTTTACATTATGAGAAGGAATTCTTGTTATATTATGGAAATAATCCCTGTTGCAAAACACTGACCCTAAGGTTAACACTTTAGTCACCGTCGTAGTCACGTTCCAGCCCCACCTCGACTGGGAATGTTCATGTGTTTTAAAATATGTATAGATCTTTGTGAGCATTCAAGCAATCTCCTGAAACTAATGTCTGAATATAACATGGATATATACAAGAATAACAGTCCTGACAGAATCAAGTAAAGAAATGAGAAAATGAATAACAGCTTGTGTCATGAATATAAATCCTAAGTGCTCATGATATAAGCTTGGACATTACTGCCAAGCCCTTGGCTTCCTGAACCGTGAATATGTACCAGCCTGTGTGAATGAAAATGCACTAATAAAATATTTATTTCCTCAGATTTTCATTTATTGTGCATACTCATACCCCGATGATACATCATGAATTAAAATGCATTTAATATCACACACCTCTGAGGGACTTCTTTGCCCGTAGCAACTTCAAATGAAACACAGCAAGGAAGCAAGACAATATATTACTCTCTTCCGTCACCCTTTGTGCTGTCGACACAACATACTTCAGAACACTTTATATCCTGCTGGGTCCAGAAGGATATAGTGACATTCTTGACATTCTTAGTCTCGAAGCAGCAATATGATAATGTGAAAAATACAGTTTTGTTTCATTTCACGTTGGCTTTAACTGACAAATGTACCCTGGTTTTCCTGGTTACTTTGTGCATCCCATATTTCTCCACCAAAGCAGGGGCTTTCAATCTGCAGAGTCGAGTCTCCCTCTTGTAGACTTCTCCGAGATGCTGTCGCTGCTGCGGCTGACACTGTCATATGATAAAAAAGGGCATCTTCCGTGCACCCTGGACACTAATAGCTAAGAGTTCAATCGTTCAGCATTTAGTGTTTACGCAGCACGGACCTGTGCCGTAAGTGCACCCATGGTAAATTGCCATGGGAATAACTTACAACTCCTTTTATGGACATCCTGTGGGTGTGTGTTTATAGGTCACACATTCAGGCTTAAGAAATTTTTTTTTTTTCCCCCGTCTTCTTATGTGTTGTTGAGTCAACGCTATAATTCATTTTATATCGCATTTTTAGTAGTGATATAAAGTAGCAATAATTGTGAAGAAGTCACATAAAATAAACAGGTTTTTTTTAACTGCAATGTTTTTTTTTTCAAATTTCCCAAATTTAATCCACTTTTAAACATTTTGAATACTTTTTGCTCAGCTATACCTATAGCCTCTGTATATACTGTACATTTAACATAGTAATGGAAAAAGCAGCTGCAATTCTGTGTTCTAAGGGTTAAATTTGGTTTGAAGGGGAACTTTACATCCCCTGTAAAGATTTACAGTTCGAATTTGTATTTCCTTTAAAGAGCTTTCTCCCTGTTTTGTGTTTCACAAAATATGTAAATCTGCGTCAGACAAAGATCAAGATTATAATGCAAACGAGATTCTAAATTTAGTGTGAATGAAATGGGATACTGAAAGGTCCTCTAAGGCCGTATATCACTCTCACCTCAGTTATTATTAATATGTGTCGACATAATTGGCCTGTGATGGAGTGGGTCAGCTCAGCTCAGTCCTTGTCCTGATGAAAACTCTGGTAGTTGATATGACATTGCAGTACTACTGCAATTGTATGAACTTGTGTATAGATATGGTATTTTAATTTGGCACCTAAGAAATAGGCTCTCCTAGCGTGCACGCATGAAACGTATTCACACTCAGACTCTTGTGCCGACACTCTCTGCCAATCAGTGGCCGGCAGTTGGTTGACGCCACATTTCATTATTGGCTGAGCTCGCTTAGAACCTCGCCAGACCAGGTACCAAAAAAAAGGTCTAACTCTAATGGAAAAGCACAAAAAAAGTTGAGCTGGGCCGGGCCGAGCCATGCTAGAACTGTATGATGGGAAAGCGCCATTATAGCAGGACAAACAAGACAAACGTAAATGTACTAAAGGTGTATAACAGCACTTCTGTGGCGAGAGAATATAATGCATGTCCATGTTTATTAATTCTATATATCACATAAGGTAGCATAAAGCCTTAGGGTGTGTGTGCAATGTGTGTACAGTTATTACTAATGTTGTGGGGACCTAAATCTTTTTACACAGTCACATTATGGGGACAAAAAGCATGTGTGTGTGTGTGTCTGTGTGAGAAGAATAAATTCTAGAACATCAACTATCTATGCATATAGAGGAGGAAGATGCCACCGGCTTTTTCGCAGCCTTGGTAACACATCAGCTTTAGAAAGTGGTGAGTCCGTCAGCACTTTGTCTGCTCAACACTGACAGTGATTTGTTGTAAGGCACGGAGTGTCCTTAATGCATTCCAGCGGCTCTTTGTGATGACCGATAATGACTGTGATGACTCTCGCTCTCTGTCAAACTTCGTGTAATTAAGCATGAGTGCTCCACTCGCCACTATTGACTGCCAGTTAAAGTGAGTAAGATAAGATAGTCCTAATGATACTGAAATACTGATTATTTTAGATCAAATCCTGAAAACACTCTATTTCCCTACTACCATTCTCCCTTTTTCTTATTTCTAGTGTGAGATACAGTATTTGGCCTTGTTGCTACTTCCAACACCCACAGTCTATCTAGACTTTAATTGGCTCATACACACCTGCAAATATGAAGTTCGGATCCCTGAAGTCCACCTTACCGTGTCCCTTTATTTATTTTCACAAGCCTTAGTCTGTACACTGCTGTGTGAATAGACTTGGATTGCTCATGCATAAAGAATTTAAGTTGTTTGCAGCCATGGTCCACATGCTTGGGTTAAAAGGATTTGGGGCAAATGAGGGGGAAATATGCTAACTTGGTGGATTTGCAAAAGCAGTGTCATCTTTTTCTGGTTTCCACTGAAATCTACAGAACTTTGCATGCGCACGTGTGTATGAATGTTTGCGCCTTTGTCTGTTTGAGTGATTATATCACTTAACAATGCAAATGTTTTCTCCACTGAACATATTAAAAACCACCCATTCCTGTTTTGATATCCGTTGCCATAGAAACACCCACATTACCATATGAGTGTGGTAGATGAAGGAGGAGGCATACATCACTCCATGAGGAATGCAGTTCATCCCAAACAAAGCATTTAATCAAGAGCCTTTGCATGGCTGCACTGTGGGTCAAACTGTAATCAGAGACGCAAACATGCAAAGCCATGAAGCAATCTGCACATGGAAATGAGACATAATTACACACAACATACACTGTATGTGTACTGTGACCTCAGTCATGTCTGATATGACTGATATGTCATGTTTGTGTTGGTGCATATTCATGTTGTGGGAGAGACTTAAGAGGTGAGTAATATCTCACTAAAGTGCCATTGACAATCTCATCATTTCTGTACAAACTAGACAGAATCAATATCACTCAATAATCGGACAGAAACATGGATGGATCAGTCACTGTTTATATCCTAATCTTCAGATCTGCAGTTCTGGAGAATATAAGACAACATTAAAATATCATGTGCTTTAAAAGCTAAATAAAAATGTGTGTACTTCAAATCCTTCGATAAGGGTAAACCCAGTAAGGTCTATATCAGAGTAAAGACACTGAAGACTGCCTTGATTTAATCATCACATTTCAAATGACAGACTAAAATGGTTCCCATACTCACTACTCTCCAAATGTTAATAATACATCCTTATATTTTACCATGATTTTTACCCTCCCTGTGGCAGAAGCACTCACAATGCAGAAGTCTTAATTGCTCAGTGACTTCCAGCAACCACACCCTGGCAAGATATAATGCATTTCACATTGCTGTCATTGCTTCCAGCCCTGGCTCCAATATTTACCTCTCCTTTATGTGTTAACTCTCCTAAAAATTGTATTTTATAATCCCAGCTCTAACAGCATTTTCCTTCATTTACGGTATTGCATTTAAATTGAAATGGGAAGTGGGCTCAGAGTGCAGGGATTTATTTTATTACAATACTACCATGCCTCGTCTTTGGCCGCAGATGATTGAAAAGACCCCAGGGTGACCTTTGAAATTAATTTAATGTCTCAGTCAGGGGGTGTGAAGGATGTGGGCATGCTCTCAAATTCTGATCTGTCTGGATAAAACTATAAGCACGCCTCCTTTTTCTTTTTGATTCAAGTGGTTGTTTTCAAGTATTACAAAGAGTAATGTTCTCTTTCCCCTGAGCCAACTCATGTTAATAGAAAGGCAAAAGTGAATATTGCTTTTTTGAAAATGAAAATTATGGAAATTATGGAAATCATTTGGTGAGAGGATAACAGATAATGTAACCATGCATGTCTTCCCCACAGTGTTTACACCATGTGCTGGATATTTCAAAAGCTTCAGTGGAGGCCACATAACTCCCTCATGCATGCATTTCCAAGTTACTGCTTTTTATTCAGGGATTTGTACCATTAAGAAGGAAAAATACTGCAGTGTGAATGTAGCGCACATCCAATAAAGCAAACACGTCCTGCCTCATGTATTCTGTAGGAGGTGCAGATGTTGGCCTTGAGGCTGGTCTTGTACACACTAGCAAATCCCTTCTGGTTGTTGGTGGTCTTTGTTTTGTGACTAAAACACAAATTTCTCACACACAGCTGTGTCTGTGATGCAGTAAAGACAGCATTTCCTCCAGTAAGGAAAAAAAAACGCCTATAAAAGCAGCACCCCTGCAGTTTCAGTGAGCTCCAATAGCACACTAAATCATGGACTGTTATCCGTATCGGCACACATTTAACCATAGATATTATCCCTCTACATACAGTATGCCTGATTGATTTATATTTATAATGAATGAATTTCTCAATTTCTCTGAAATATGCCTTATCTTGCAATGTTTTTGTTATTCCGGAGTTTGTCATTGTTTGTTAAATTGAGAACATTTAGCCAGGTTTCTTTTCAGTTATTTTACAGCCCTTGACATTGCATAACCTGAAAGGTCTAGAGCAGAACCTCTATTGCCCCCTGTGGACTTCTGACCTACTTGTGCGCCCCACCCCTCCCCACTCACGCACGCACACACACACACACACACACACACACACACACACACACACACATGCGCACACTTACAGAGAGAGAGAAGCAGTGCTGTTTTAAAATGTTTGTTTCAACAGTAATTCAGTAAGCGATCTGTTCTCTATCTGTCTTTTAAGATGGCGTTTAAGTCCAGAGTGCATCCAGGAAACATGGAGCTGCGGGGTGAAGTAAACAGCAGCAGCTGCGATTGACACATGCAGGCACATACTCGGGCAGCTGTTCAGGGAGGGCTTGATTTGCTTCATTTTCAATATCGGTGCGTGAGAAGCCAAATTTGTGAACATGTTTAAAATGCGATTGTGCAGTCCTACGAAATCCACATCTTTTCATGATCATTTCTTGCTGTTTTAAGCCACAGTCCAACCACCTGTCTCACTTTACTAGTGTTCTGTAGCAGCTGCTTCTGCCTTGCCTCCGTCATTGGCGACAGAATATGTGTCACACTGCAGTATCGGAATGTCACTGAACGGCACATAAACAAATGAGAAACGTGGAGAGAGTCGTGTGGACCTGATAGGATTAGTGACTTTGAATGCCAGGCATTTGTTTATATTTAAAAGTGACACACTACAGTTTTGATGGACCCTACACGTAAAGGATGATGCTTTTTTTGTTGAATGAGAATAGTAGTTTAATTATAATCTAGTCAGTACCTGAGTTTATGAGACCCAACCATACTGTAACATTTGCATTTTTACACTCCCAAAGGCAGAAGATAATGCTGGTTAATTAATGTACAAAATATTTAAGTGAAACAACATAGATTATTGATAATGTGTTATGTTTATTGTGACCCTGAGCGAAACTTTGCAGGTATCATTTGCTTATGAGGCCTGATGCACTTGTTTTTCTTGGAAGGTCAGTCTCAACTGGCAACCTGAGCATTTTTGACTCATGTTCCTATTGTGGAAAGCCATGGATGAGTAAACCTGGCATCTCCACAGCTGACAGAATGTTTTGGCATCTTAGTGCAATGAGGCTAAGGTGCCAAATCAAGAAGACACTGTCACTAAATTAATTTCCTTATGATACTTTATTAATTTGTTTGAAATACAATGAAGGGCATCAATTTTAGTCAAAATAAAGTCGGCAACATCTCACATATTATGCACAACACAAGCTGTGGATAATTAGACAAGCACTGAGACAGAGACATGAGAATAATTCAGGAGATGAAATGTGTCCTGCCCTTATAATCAGCAGCATCCGTCAGAGTCTGATTAGTGGCTGTTGTGATGTTCCCTCCTGTAGAATTGAGCTTGATTATTAATTATTTCTTTTACGACGCTGGATCTTGACAACCTCCAAATCCCTGAGATCATAGCAAATAAGATGGAGCATCACAGAGAGCCAAAACTACCCATTTGACCTAGTTTTATTTTGCTTATCATGAGACTTTTCAATGGAACATCACTGCAAAGTGGGCTGGCAACAATCCTGGCACTGAAGACACTTTCTGAGGAGATTAATGTACAGGGAGTCACATGAGGACCTCTGATTAGGGACTGACAACACTTCTTAAATAGATTAGATTCAGAATTAGGTCATTTACCCACACATTTTCAACTTCTCACTTAATTTACTTTCATCCGCTACCTCATCCATCTCGTCCTCACTGATGCCTCGCTCCTGCTTCTCCAGCTAATTATATTCTCTCTCTCTCTCTATCTATCTGTCATCCTCTTTCTTTTTCCATGAATCTACACCACTTCCCTCGTGCCGTCTTGTTTTTCAAAGCTGAGAACACAAACAAGAACAAGAGTCTGATTTCAAAGGGAAATGCTCACTAGAGTTTTGGAATCCATAATTATTCAAGTCCGTCTTTATTCTGCTCAAAGTCAAAGAGAACCAATTGTCTTGTGAGACTTGTTTATGGGGTTACAAGTGCATATGCAAAACATGCCGTTCGTCCCTTTACTCCCTTAATTATCATAATTACCATCCTCGTTGACAAATGTAAAAATTGCATTGAACAGCTGATATAATGTGAAGCATCAATATTTAAAATCTAGGCTGTGATATCATATGTACTATAATTATAGTGTGTTACTGTACAAGTTCTTTCAATTCAACCTGGCACGTGCGGTAGTCAATTAAAAATAGCACTGTGAAGCACCAAACAAAGTCAATAAGCCAACCTTCCTGAATGTTGTTTTCACACTTACATTACATTTTTTTTTTTTTCACTTGGATCTACAAATAGCTCCGCATGCTGTAGTTCATCAGTAGACGCAAAGGCAACTGCAGTGAATTTCACTTGAAAATCATCTGTGGGGGAAGCTGAGAGACTTTCACACAAATCAACCCGCTGTGGGAGATGAAATAGAACATTTGTCACTCTGGTTTTTATACAAAGTAAGCTTCTGGACCTGGGACATAGATAACTATGGCAGCTGACAATAGCATACACATATCTACAGAGGAAGAGATTATGAAGGAAATATGAAGTCAGATGTGAAGGTTAAGAATTTCATGTTTGGTGGTTAAACTAAGAGACAAAATCTGCCCACCACCTAACCTGGGGTCGCACTAGCAGAGAGTTCTCTGTGATTGACTGATTCTTTTCTGTCATGACGGAAACCTCTGAATGCTGTGCATCATTTTGACAGATTGCACACTGAGGGCAATCTACAGTAACTTCACATGATTCATACACAACAAGGTCAATAGCCACTTGTAGACCACCTAATTAATTAGGATCCTGTACTATTAAATGCGATCCTGCCACTGATCTGTAATAGATCCAACTCTCACACATGTATAGACGAATCCGGAAGTAAACAAGCTGCCATTGCTGCAGTGGCGTCTCCCTGCAGTATACAGCGTATACAACGATGTCTAGGAAGTCGAGGAGAACTTGCGCAATTCTCGGCTGCTCCAACAGCAGTGGGAAACTTCAAATGTGGATAAAAACTGAATGCGAACCACACAAACCTTTACCTCATGAGGAGTGCCCCTGTCTGCGGCCGTACGGCCTAAATCGATTTCCTTTACTTTTAAAATCAGAATTTGCTACTGAGTAGGCCTACAATTTGAATTAATATCCAGACCTCTCAGCTGCAAAACGTTGCAGCAGGCACAGGTTTGGAGAAGTGACCGTGACCACTGTGCAGAACAGAGCAGGACAGCAGTGAGTGACAGACGACGCAGTAATGGCGGCGCCGCTAGATGGCGAAACACACAAACGGCTCGCCATATTCGTCGATAGACACACAGGCCTCCTCCACTTTGTGCACGATACAAAAGGAGCAGATGCAGTGGGATTTCCTCCTGATGAAGCAAGTGCTTGCAGAATTGGGAAAGCCCACATTCAGAGACTCTTGCTGACTTGTGATCACTTCCTTTGGAGAAATGTTTCCTGACTTCAAAACTTCTAGTCTCAAGTGTGGCAGCAGAGCGCAGTTTCAGCCTTCAGAACAGCATTTAAATGGCCATGAGAAGTCGTCTGTCTGAGACAAAGGCACTAAAGAACCTAATGACAATCGCCTCTGCAGCAGTCTCTCTCTCTCTCTCTCTCTCTCTCTCTCCCTGGATGCGCTTTATGACACTGAAGCGAGCACCAAGTTTAAGTCCCTGCAGAGGAGGAAAGTCTGAGTTTATTCTGGGCAGGCAGAAGGTCAGCTGAGTTCAGTTTCATTTCTTGTAGAAGCGCTATTAAATCTATCTAATAAATACTATTAGATAGACTATGTGACATTATCATGAAGCAAACCGCTTACACTTCTAAATCTCCCTAATTAACATCTTGGCTATCTAATCCATGTCCGTTAAGTGACTATAAAGTTAAATGGCATCACTTTTCAAACCAAAAGTAGGACCAGAAGTATGTACTGTATATACTCCCATACACACAACACAGGCATTTTGGGCCCTGTTTTTCCCGGTGCTTATTAGCACACATACAGAGTGCACCCCATGAACACCATGAACAACATTTTTTATTTTCAGTACCATTACAAGGAGTAATGCCTCCAGGAGTGCGCCTCCTGGAGCTCTTCAAAAGAAGGCCAATTGTCTCTTCAGCATGACACTATAGCTGTTGACATTTTTCATTTTCACCTTGTCTACTCGAGATTCCGGTGGGTGTGGTGGTTAAATTCACAGGCTCACTGTGGGCTCGGAGCAGGTGAGCCGATGTGGAGCGGCCAGCTGTACGACTGTACTACAGTTCATTATAGTGCTCTCTGTGAGTGTAAACAGGACATTAAAATATAATCAAGCACTTCCCACAAATAGCTATAAACCTGAGTAATCCAGGCCTGCCATATATACTGTACCTTTCAGAATAGAATGAATAGTATAATGGAATTATTAGGGATGTAATTCACTCTGTCTTTGATATAATGCTGTCACATTTTGGTTGTACAGCCACAATATTTATCTCCTTTATGTGTCAATTAAGACTAGTTGCTTAGTTGAAACCAAGTCAAATGCAATAGCTGTTTCTATTTATTTAAAAATGAGAGTTTATATGGTAAATATCATTTTGTCACTTCTTATTTTGCACCACTTTCCACATGAATATATCAAGGATTATGGTTTCCCCGCAGTTCAGTGGCTGTATGGGTGCTTGTTTGATTGTCTAGGGAATACATGGGAGAGCTTAAGTGCTCTCATATTCCCTCATATGAAGGTCTTGCATACAAGAGCCGAGGTTACATGTGCTGTATTTCCTCGAGTGTTCATTTCACAATATCTGAAGTAGTGAATTAGAAAAGTTTGAATGGTTTTCCTGGAAAGAGTCTTTGCTAAAAGGTCAAGGTTTTTAATAATGCTGTTGCTGCCTGCAGTGTTTTGGTACTCGAGAAGGTCTCAGTCTTTTCTTGGATTTAGACACATTTTTAGTAGATTTTTTTTTTTTTTTCTCAGTCATAAAGAACTTGAAATTACGACTGGTCAAGACCATAACACATGTATTTGTACATGTTAGAATGTTTAGTCACAGATAGCGGTGGCTACCCGTCCTACCTTCTGTAACACGGAGCAAAGTTAAGATTCTAAAGATGAGAAGAAGCCGTGTGTTTGCCTCTTGTAAAGTTTGCTTTCCTAAACTACAAATGATTGATATGCAACAGCATCAAAAGGAAAATAAACAGTACACGCTACACACCGAGGAAGAGATGTGACAGCAGAGAAAGGAGATTGATTAATGCATCTCCATTTCAATGACAAAAAGCACATCAGCTTGGCTGTTTTCCCTTAATTTGTGTTTTCAGTGTGGTGAGCAAGGCTGGCTCAAGGCATGGGCTCTGTGTTTGTTTTTTTAAAATACAAAATGCAAATCCTTTCAAATGCAACCAAAACATTCCCAACTACAATGCAGTTAGGCTTCTACACACAATATTGGCCTAATACAGGTGCTATATGAGTATTTGTTGTCTGATACTGGCTGATGTGAAATCATATTGTTTTTACATAACACAGAAATATACTTATCTAATTCTTCAATTTCCAGTGAAGTTCATGTTTCACATAGGAATAGCTCAGTGCCACTTTTGTGTGTCCTACACTACACTGACAACCTTCAATTTTTACACACACCAACATAAGTCTGATATACTCTTTTGCATCTTTTGCATAACTGAACAGCATCAGAAACCCTGAAATCCTTTTTTCTTTAAAGGCCACATATAAACCGTGGACTTTAGTAGACGCTGAAATATCTTTGATTCTAGGCTCGGTGGGAAAAGTGCACTGAACTGTCAAATGTGTCTCATAAAACAGGCACTGAACAGCTGAACCTCACAGCCTCAAGTGGCAAAAACTTTGATGAAATATTTCTAGGCCCTGTGCTCAATGCCTGTTACTGAACTGTGTGTCGACTGTTGAAATTCATTCTTTGGAAAACCTAAGCTCTTTAAGGAAGGTTGAATGAGATACAAGAAGTGTTTCACCTCTTCCAAATTGTTTACTTGCTGTCATGTCCTTGGTGAAAACAGCATAGGTAGTGTTATGAGGCCGTCAGGATAGTGTTTGTTATGCAGAGTATGGCGAAACAAACTGAGAAAACAACAGCCTTGAATGCTGGAGTGAGGTAACCGTGCTCTTTCCACACCCACACCAACTGAGGCTGGACTTGATATATTCGTGGCTGTCATACAGATTGACACCTAATTGAAAACAGTGTGAGGAAAGCATGAAATGCAGCTTTGATGTGAGGCTTTATTCAGTGTCTTAGCTCACACGTTTGCTCTACACTCACCGACCACTTTATTAGATATGCCTGTTCAACTGCTTGTTAGGGCAAATATCTAATCAGCCAATCACATGGCCAGTGCAAGTCAGTGCAAGATCGAACAACCTGCTGAAGTTCAAACCGAAACGTTGGTTGTTGGTTGGCCTGGGTATTTTAGAAACTGCTGATCTACTAGGATTTGCACACAAAACCATCTCTAGATTTGTCAGAGAATGGTCCAAAAAAGAGAAAATATCCAGTGAGATGCAGTTTCTCTGGCCAGAAATGCCTCGTTAATGCCAAAGGTAAGCGAAGAATAGCCAGACAGTAACTCATGTAACCACCTCGTTTAAACCAAGATATGCAGAAAATCAAACCTACATTCCAAACCTTGGAGCAGATTGGCTACAGGTGCAGAAGACCGCACCAACTGCCACTTCTGCTACTTTCTCAGGTGTCCTTTTTACCTGACAAAGTGGCAGATGAGTATATAAACATGTATTTTTTTATTTATGTAGGTATTTATTACCACAAATGAAGCCTCAAGTGGGTCAGGTGTCATCACTGTAAGAAGGCCATATGGCTGCCTGCTTCCTCGGTGCACATTGGCTGACCTCGTACTTCATGCTGAGGCCTCATACCACAAAGCTTAGTTACAGATGGAGGCTGTCTTCAGTGGAGCTTCTGCTAACTGTTGGTCGTTCCGTCACCACCATCTGAAACACAACCAGTTTCACGCTGTGTGTTTGCCATGTTGGCTGATTGAGACTCACTTGGTGTGTTTGCACAGAGAACAACGATTTAGTGATTGAGTCGCTGGGGTCTGGAAGCAGGAAATATCCTTTCCACAGACTTGTTGAAGATTGTTAACAGACTGATCGATAAATCTAAATCCGCCTATAATGTTTCCAGCCCTGCAGTAAAATTCCCATTAGTTTGGAAGACAGGGCTGGCTCCAGGCTCAGAGAGGCGCTCTTTGAAGTTTAAGGCACAAGGATATATTTAGAATGACCTGAATATCTGTTCTCTGTGCTTCTCTGAGGTGTTTTGAATTAAATTTAAATGACTGAATCGGAAAAACAAGTAGGCTGTGAATTGAGTAATCGTACCACTGTTTCTTTCATCACATTTGACTATACATACATACTGTATATACTGTTCAAACACTCATGTTGGTTTAACTGCGTAACACAAATATCTAATCAGTCGATCACACGGCAGCAATTCGATGCATTGAGTCATGCAATCAAGGTCAAGACAACCTGCTGAAGTTCCAACCGAGCAGCGGAATGGGGAAGAAAAGGGATTTTGAACGTGGCATGGTTGTTGATGCCAGACGGGTTGGTCGGGTTGGCTGATCTATAGAGATTTTCGTGCCTAACCTTTCACAGAGAGTGGGCAGAAAATGCTTTGTGGATGCCAGAGGTAGGTCAGAGGGGAAAGCCCGAATTTATTCAAGATGATAAACAACAGTGACTAAAATAGCCTCTCAACCAAGGTATACAGAAGACCTGTAAACCCGGATAAGCTGATTGTACTTAAGCCATTTGTGTCAAGTGATTGCTTCAAATGGTTTAAGTTATTGACAGTAGAGAAAATTAATTTGTTCAAGTGCAGTCAACTTAAATGTACATAATCACAATTTAACATTTTTAAGTTACATGCACTTAAATGGTATCAGTAAGTATAGTGGAGTCTACTTAAAAGTACTGTAGTCAAAACTTAATACTATAAGACAAATACACTTACAATTCTAGTTTTATTAAAAATATGAATATATTACATTTTAAAATATTATATTTGGAAGAAAAAAATTCAAATTAAATTATTTGTCTATGACCACCCAATGCAGTGCATTTCATTTATTTTATTTAGACACAACCTCGGTGCACATTGGCTGACCTCATACTTTCAAAAACAGAAATATCAACCCACCGTTGTCTGTTGTACTAGGTCAGTCTTGCCTATCAGACACGAACACCGAAGAACTCCTTTTTAAGATTTCTACCAACAACCCTTTTAAACTCCAAGTACACCTGAAAAATATGAAATAACTTCATTTGTGATATTCAAAGGGCTCAGTTCTTGCATAAGTCCCATGTTTTAGCCTACAATGTTTAAAAATCAGTGCTCTCTTATCACAGATGGCAGGGCGGTACTTGCATTTCCAACGCATTTTAATACGGCTTTAAACAAAAATAGAAGGGCAAATGAGGCTAATGTTAAACGTTTAAGTAATGCAATAAAACTAATCTTTAAAAGTGGTATTTACTCAAACTGTTTGCATAGAATGAACTTTTGGCTTAACACAACACAATGACCCTTGAAGTGGATGAGCTGCAGCAGCAGAAAGCCACACCAGGTGTGACTCCTGATGCTGTGCTGTATATGTGATGAAAGTGGCTGGTGAGTGTAAACTGTCTGCGCTGTAATGATCACTGCTATTTGTTATCTGCATTCTTTGCTGCCTCACCTTTTAGCACAATAATAGCCTTGGAGCAAGGTCCTCCAGCATGGGCGTGGGTGGGAGAGGAAGAGAAAAGAAGTGGGAGCTCAATCACCTCTGCACGACGTCTGACTTTCTTGGGACGGTCCCGCACGAGGCTTCAGCAGCATGCGTTTATTTCTGCATCGCACGCCTCACCACCACATGGACAAGATAAAGCTGGAGTGACACCAGGACTATTGAACTAGATCGACAAATACACACGTGCATTGTGAATGGAGCGAAGAAGAAGACGAGACGCTGCTTTTCAAAGCAACTGCATAATTATTCTAACCGAAAGCACAAAGGGGAGGAGAGAGAGAGAGAGAGGGAGAGAAAGGGTAGCATCCGCCTGCGCTGCAGGTGCTACATCTGTGCGCGCTACTTTCCACGAGGTAGCTGCTTATTTGCCATGTATTAAACCGAGCATTGTTGAATTTAAAAACGCAGACTCCTGCTGCTGCTGCTGCTGCTGCTGCTGCAGATAAAGCGCCCCCCTGGATAAGTCAGAGCGCACGGGACGGATGTTGTGCGCGGGCAGGTGTATTCAGCCAAGTGGAGGCGCAAAGCAGGAGCGATGCACAACAGCCTGCAGATACAACACCTACTCTGAAGGAAACCCCTTTCATCCTGAGATATGCAGCTTGTTAACGCGTGTATTCCCTTCGGAAATGACTGGCGTTCCCCTGCAACTTACACACGATGATGGCCACGCGAAACTGGGCACCGTGGAACTGATGGACGCACGGAGATGATGAGGCTGTAGTGGCCCAGACATAAAACGCAGGGGGAGCTTCTGACTGAGCTGCTGCGCTCGAATCAACCTGGTTCTCATCAAGGACACTATCTCCAGCAGAAGGATGCCCGGGGCACTTTTATCACAGTCCCTCTACATTGGGATGGAGGTGGTGATCGCAGTCGCGTCTGTGATCGGGAATGTGATGGTGGTTTGGGCGGTGAAGATTAATAAATCGCTGCGAGATACCACGTTTTGTTTCATTGTCTCGCTGGCTGTGGCGGATATTGCGGTGGGAGCCCTCGTCATCCCTCTGGCCATCATGATCAGCATCGGACTTCAAACTCACTTTTACAGCTGCTTGCTAGTGGCGTGCACGGTGCTGGTGCTGACGCAAAGTTCAATCCTCGCCCTCCTGGCTATTGCAATTGACCGCTATCTCAGGGTCAAGATCCCGACCAGGTAATGGAGGTTCACACAGCCATCACATGGACATGTGGATTCATTTTCTCTCATCCATGTGCCACATGGAAAATACATTAGAATATAGTATAATATCCAATAACATAATGTAATAGATGGATTTGTGTGTGTATTTAGGCATGTTGACAGTACTTACCTGTATTTACAAATGTGTTTACTATACATTCATACCTTTAAGTTGCACGCTCTTCCAGTATGCACTTCCTTTTTTAATTGCTTAATTACATAGTGTTTCTGAAAGTTGTTAATGTATGTTATGAGCTCTTGAATTGCCTCCTCAGGACAAATAATATATTTTCTTTAATAAAAATAGAATAGCTTTATTGTTATTGCACATTCCAAAAAAAATTTTAAGCACTGTATAAAACAGACGTTTCACATTGCTTTCTTTTATGTGTGTAGTGCTTAAACCAACCTTTTTCAAGAGATATAGGTTTGATAAATGAACCTTAATTAAAAAATGTTTTGCATATGGCATTCATTCTTAAGTAAAAGTAAAAATCTTCCACAACTAATCCATAGGTCCTGACCCAGTCTCTGGGAATGAAAGCCTTAAATGGTGCACAAAAGAATCCAGCTAAAACAGTCAAACTCATAGCAGTCGGAGCAGAACTGAAAAGCATGTTGAAAAGTTTGTGTTTTCAGGGCCTTTTCTAAAGATAATCTAATGACGTGATGATGAAACCCCCCTCACGCACAGCTGATGTTACCAGAGCTCCAGTGCTGCAGAGAAAGGTTTCATCCTGTCTCATGTTACACTTCACAAAATGCCAGTCCCTTTGTATGGATGCACTATAGATCTGACTCCTCCCCCGTCCTATGTGTGGAGGAGTAAAATATTGACAGAAAATTGGTATCTGGGGTCGGTGGTGTGGGGTTTGTAAAAGACAAGAGATGATCTTTTTTGTTTTTCTGGAGGCCACAAGAGAGATGAAGATTGGCAAAATTGATGGCCAGTCTCCCCTCTTTGTTTCTGATTGGCTGGACCAGCATTGGTTTCTCATGCGAGGCTGAAACAAAAGGCTGAGCAGTGGCGCTGAAAGGCTACAAAGATAACCTAGTAGTAAAGGGGAATTTCTTGTCTGAGATTACTGTCTGTGAGACCCTCAGACTTTAATCTCCACTTGGTGACACCAGTAAGTCTTCCAGGCTTATGATAGCATTCTATCATGCAGTTTAGCCCGTCACTCATTTGTATTCAGCAGCTTAGTATATCGATGTGTCTGTTAGAACAGTCACTGTCACTGTGTCACTAATTCTTTGCTCATGTCGAGTCACAGAACCACTTCTTATTTTTCTTCTATGTGTTAATGTTTCTCATTTTACCCCACACAGATCATTACTGGGTCTTTTTTCCAAAGCAGGCCCCGGGCTCAGTGTGTGAATAATGAGCTACATACATAGACACACCGTAAAACATGCATCCCCTAATCAATACTAATCTAGCACCCTAGCACCTGTGACAGCCAGGCTAATTTGCAGCATTTGTTTTTTCTGAGGCTTCACTTGAACAGAGCTCATGTTATCATAATGCTAAAATATTCCTCATAATTTGAGCATAAGACTCAATATCAACTGTCACTAATGATCCAAAAGGAATCAGTTGTTACACACCTACTAACTAGGCCTGTTTTCATCCCTGCATGTAGGTAAGATAGGACAAGTCTCTTTCTGTATGTGTATCGTTTATTGGTCACAATGAAAACATTTTAGCGCCTCTGCATCTCCCACCTACCATCTGCTTCTTGTCCATGAACAATGAAAAAGCCAAATCTCTAAAAAGTCTGTTGTTTCATCGCAAGCAGCTTCATTTTACCACTGCAATGGATTAGAAAGTAATATTGAGCCACCTTTAACTACTATAATTCAGAATCCCCTGAACAAAAGATGCAAGAAAAGCACCAGTGCTGTGAAAGCCAACGTTTATTGATAAGTGTTTTCAGAGACAGGCGTGTTCAGGTGGACCTGTGCTGTGAGAGGCTGTGTGCAAAGCGTATAGAGGTTTCTGGTTCCATGATAACTCTTTCTTGTGAATCACACCTATTGTCAATGCAAGGACACTGCCACAATGAAAGGATGTGGTGAAAGAGAAAGTGCTGATATGATGCTGTTGTTTGCACCTGCAGGTACCGGCGGGTGGTGACCCCTCGGAGAGCGGGACTGGCAGTTGTGATATGCTGGATGGTGGCTTTCATTGTGGGCCTGACACCCATGTTAGGCTGGAACAATCTGAGGCACCTCCAGCTGAATGACACCAACAGCTCCGACCTTATCACCTGCCAGTTTGAAAATGTCATCAGCATGGACTACATGGTGTATTTTAACTTCTTTGGCTGGGTGCTGCCACCGCTGCTTCTCATGCTGGTTATCTATGCAGAAATCTTCTACATGATCCACAAGCAACTTAACAACAAGAAGTTAACCACCAGCCACACTGACCCCAACAAGTACTACGACAAGGAGCTGAATCTTGCTAAATCCTTGGCTCTAGTCCTTTTTCTCTTTGCAAGCAGCTGGCTCCCCCTCCACATCATCAACTGCATCACACTCTTCTGTCCTGACTGCAAGAAGCCCATTGTCATCCTTTATATCGCCATCCTACTCACCCATGGCAACTCTGCTGTCAACCCAATTGTCTATGCTTTCCGCATTAAGAAGTTCCGCACAGCCTTCCGTAAAATCTGGCAGCAATACTTCTGCTGCAAAGACACGCCCCCTTTAGACCTTCAGCCCAGCGACAGGAAAGATATCCCCAATCTGGAGCACGAGCAGGCGACACCACAGCAGAATCCAATTCTCACATCTGATCCCCCACAGCAGCAGCAGAACCAGAGAACCGAAACACTGCAGCAACCTAAAGAACATCCGCCCTTACAGGAGCAGAACGCTGTCTAAGTCAAGGAATGGAGCTGATTGCTGGTTGAGAAAGTAATGATCAGCACACTCTCCTCCTGGTGAGGAGTCTGAGGTCCCACAATGCAGTTGTGACTATAGGAACTTGGATAATATCAATTCTGGGAGATAATTTATCTTTAACTCAGGAGGAGTGGATTTACTGAAAGATGTGTCAAAAAACAAGGGCAACAAGAGTATCGATAAACTTTGCAATAGCGGAAGTCATTTTTACAGTGACTCTGTTCCTCTTAGTAACAGACTGAAGATATTAAGCTTTAATGGTTTTGTTCATTATGGGGACACAAGTTGTGCGAATGTTACAAAATGTGCAATGTAAGTTATTGTTGTTGGTCAGTATGAGATTATCAAATGTTAAAACTCAAATGAACATTTATACATTCAATATAGCAGGTTCTTCTCACTACTCTTGTACTGTGTGTATGTCTAAACTGGCAGTGGCAGAAGAATATGAATGTCATAAAAGTGTAAATAGTAGACTGCAGCAGCACAGCTGTGTATGTGCATCTTCAGGGTCTTAATAGCACAACAGTGGCAGAGCGAGAAGCTCTGTTTGAGAGATCTTTACAACAAGGTAGCTTGTATGTGCTGATAGAAGGGATTTGTACTCCCGTAACGCGTCCACGCTGGAGCAGAGTCCCTCAGTGACCCGACAGTACTGATCCATTAGAAGGAGATGGCCAGCGATATGAGACAAACTGCTGGAGGGAGTGGGAGCTTCTAACCTTTCAGAAGCTGCATGCTGGAAATTCATGTCTGCAGGAGGAAAGCGGGTCATGGGGGAGAAAGAAAACATGCACTCAAAGCTTGTGTTCATCCAGACTCCATGCCTGCTGGTGGTGAGTGTGGGCTCTTCCTCTCGCCACTTCCATCGACTGACAATAACCTTATTACAACTCACAGTGGCTTCTATGGCCTTATTCAGAGTTCTAATCAGTTTGACTGAACCATAAAAGACGGCTTAAAGATTGTGAGATCTTTACTAAGCTTAACATTTTGCATACAGCCAGACTACAACCTATAATTATTTTCAGCACTGACACAAAAACATCATATGAGAATGTCAAGTAATGTCGTCTCTTATAAAGACTCCAGGATCTGGTTTGGACAGTTCACTGATGTTCTCCTATAGTGGGTAAGATAGTTGATGATGAATAAGCCATGCAGTTGCTGTTGCTGCCTTTTGTTTAATTTTGAAAAGTTGTAGTTAAGACGGAAAGTCCGCACAGTTCTTCAGATAGTCGGAACTGGTCGCCTACAGTGAACCACAGGCGATTGATCCGTAGTTCTGTGAGGCGATGAGTGAGTCACTCCGGACGCCCCTGATTTGCCTGCACAATATCCCATATCTTAATACGCAACACTTCACTACCAAACTGCAGACTGTTTACATGTCTACAAAGTTGCATAATAAGAAGTGGACTGTACATATTACACATGGGAAGTAAATAGAGGATAAATAAATTGCCATGTGGGTTAGGTATATCATTTTCATTGTAAATATATCCCATAGTTCAATCATAATGAAAGGCTTGCAAATGTGTTGACTGAGAACATGATGTTCCTGGAAGGACCATATAATCTGTGCTGTTCTCAAGTTGTCACAGTGCAGTATCACTTCAGTTAACACTTACACATTTAAAATGTCTATGTTCAGAAGCCATACTGATCATGTGCACACAATATAATGCTGACCAGAAAGCAGATCAATAGTCTGTTCCAACTGAAGGATGTTTTACATAATTCACCCTCTGTGGCTATTCTTATCATATTGGCTTGGTTTCCTGGACAAAGATGCTGAGTTTCATTGGAGAACTGAATATCAAGAGAACAACCACAAATAGGGAAAAAGGAAATACCAGAGTTGTGTATTTATTATAGAACAGGTGACCTTGCCTTGTAGTCTTTACCTGACCCACTCTCCTTGGGGCTAATGTGTTTCTTGACCACTGATCCTGAGGGACGCAGCAGGGCCTCGCTTTACACCACTTTATATTCTCAGTCTCTAATAAAAAACAACTCAGGTTCAGGGTGGAGCAACCTTCCCTTTTAGTACCTTTGCACATTCAAACATGGATGTCTGCCCAGTTGCAGACAGACAAGAATTGTGTAATGTTGTAATCACATGTGTAATGAAGGCAAATAAACAATAGCGCATAATGCAAGTGACCTCCACAAATCTGTACCTGCCCTTCTCGTCACTGGTGAAATCAATATGTCTTTGATTTCAAACATGCTGTACATTTCATGGGGACAGTTTGAAGGGAACGCTAAATGGTCTGTATTTATCAAATGCTTTGATGACCACTCAGCACAAAGCTGCTTAACACTAAATTCATTACTTTTCCATTCATCCATTCATCCAAATTCATATATATACAATTCACATGCTGCCAGCACAGCTGTCAGGAGCAACGTGGGGTTAAGTGTTCCTGGAATCAAACCTACAACCTTCAACGTGAAACTCACTCCACTACCACTGAGCTCCAGTCACCCCTAAACGCACTGTATTTCTTATTGAAAATACACTAATCTCTGCGGGCTACACGGTGGGGAAGGGTTAGCACTCTCGCCTTGCAGCGAGAAGACCTGGGTTCGAGCCCCGGTTGGAACAAGGGCCTTTCTGCATGGAGTTTGCATGTTCTCCCTGTGTGTGCGTGGGTTCTCTCCGGGTACTCTGGCTTCCTCCCACAGTCCAAAAACATGCAATGTGGGAATTAGGTGAATTGGACACTCTAAATTGACCACAGAAGTGAGTGTGAGAGTGAATGGTTGTTTGTCTCTAGCTGTATGTGGCCCTGCGATGGACTGGCGAACTGTCCAGGGTGTACCCCGGCTATCGCCCGATGTAGCTGAGATTGGCACAGCACCCCCCGCGACCCTCTGGTGGAGGATAAAGCGGTTAGATGATGACTGACTGACTAATCTCTGCTTGGGCATCATCTACAAGGCAAGAGTGTTGTGCACCTGTTGCTGCTGCTCATCTGGAAACAATGCTCCTTGTCAAAACATCTGTCTTAGAATAAGTCACATCGGCATTTACAGAACAATGGTGTCACACACGTGAACAATATCCATCATATTGGTTGCTGACATTGTTCTGCAATGATTGGTTTCCTGTGAAACACAACAACACAGTACCCACCAATTGTGCTGAAAGAGCATCCATTTCAGGCTCATCAGTCTTTTGTCGGACTGACAGTTTGTCAATTCAGCTAACAAGAGGCTGCAAATGAGACAGTTAAAAGTAAATAAGTGGATGCAAATTTGCATTAATCATGTAATAACTATGAATATGACGTTGCAATGCAATGTGTTTCAGATAAGCAGTCAGTATACAGGGCGGACTAATTCCATCATTAGCTGTGTATTCAGTCTGCTGAAAATCAGTGTGATCCATTATCTTTAACAGTGGTTTTCCAAACTGAAAAACATAGCCCTGAAGGTTCTCAGCATGTGTGAAAGCCATGATTAAAATAAAATAGAATCGGGGTGTAGCAGATGAAATAATTGTTCCCTAGCAATCAATTATTCACCAAACATGGTTTTAGAACATCAATCTTTCTCTTTATTGAATCTCTGCCTCAGGTGGTACGTTGAATACACAGCCTTGAAGAATTGTTGTGGCAAAATGTTCCATGTGCGTGAAGCCTGATGAAGGTAATTGACAAGAATTGGTTCACATGATTTCATTCAGAGGGATGTTTGGAACGGCAATGCTTTCTGTTTTCCCAGCAGTTTATTCTCTCCCTTGGCCAAATAAGAGATTTTCCACGTACAGTATGTGACTGTCAAAGATTAATATGTTTTCCCCCTGACACTAATTCCCTCTTCGAGCGCTCCCCTAGCACCATTGACTGTCCTTGTGAAAGACTGCCACCTGCTGGTGAAGGCTATATCTTCAGTGCCAGAAGAACCAGCAGGACTGAGTTGGCTCTGTGAAGAAGGATAACAAGGTCACATCTGGTTCCTTCATTAAGCTTCTCCCACAGGTCCTGATGACCAGCTCAGCATCTGTAGACTTTTATTTACATTCTTCCAGGCAGTTCCAAAGACCTGCTTTGCTCCGTAATGACAAATGAATATCCCAGGGACATCGAGGATTAGATCTTGTAGCTGGAATGACAAAAGCAAGCCCCCACAATTCAGTGCAGCGATGCACATATCCATCCACATGGTACACTTTGGCTGCAGAAAGAAGACACAAGATCGTAATCACTCTCCCTTTGAATGGTGGCAGTCTGGTGTGGATTAGATCACCATATTAAGATAGATAGATCCAAATTTAGATTTTCACTTAAAAATATGCAGAGTGGAATTTCAAAAACATTCTATCTTTTTTTTTTTCTTCTTTTCTTTTAATCATAAAAAAACTTTTTTGTTGTTTTGTGAACATGAATAGAGGTATAATCTCACCATATCCACATAAAATCACCCACAGTCAGTCACTGTGCTCAACATGTTCTCAGTTGTCAGGGGACCCTTATGATCTGAATGGACCTACAGGATAAAAACAGTCAAATATCTGTGTTACGATCTTTGCCCCAAAAGCATATTGCATATAGGGCTTGCTTTGTTTTTTTATCAATTTAAGCTATTTCTTCTTTTTTTTAATCATCTATGATAACAATAAATCTTTTTATTTCCATAAAGGTTTCTTAAAAGGTAAAAGGTCTATATATTCTTTACATAATATGTAACTGCTATGCACTGTAGTGACACAGGCTAAGTCATCACTAACTACCTCCGCTATATGGACAGAAGTATTTGGCCACACCTGCTAAGTATTGAATTCAGCTGTTTCAATCCGGCTTTTGGCTCGGCCCCTTTATCTCCAGTGAAGGACAGTCTTAACGCTTCAGCGTACCAAGACATTTTGGAAAATGCTATGCTTCCAACCCTGTGGCAAGAGTTCAAGAAAGTCCCTTTTCCCTATTCCAACATGACTGTGCTCCAGTGCACAAACTAAGGACTATAAAGACATATATATATATATGTGTGTGTATATCATAAATTCCCATAGAAACACATCAAAATCTTGAGGAAAGTCTTCCATGAATAGTGGAAGCTGTTATAGCTGTAAAAGGGGGGCAAACTCCATATTAAAGTACGTCTATGTGTACTTGAATACGTCATTAGAGGCCCTGTTGGTGTAATCGTCAGACATTCCATGACCTTTGTCCATACATGTATAGTGTATGTCAAGGGTTCAAGCAGTTTCCAGTATTACAGTAAAGTGACAGTATAGTGTACATGCAACAGTCTCTGTGTTTGTCCTGAAGGAAAATGTTGCATTCATTTCAGGCCATGTGGGTTCAAACCTCAGTAACACCACCTGTGGTAACACCGAACTTAAACATCAGCAAAGACATGAAAAGTTGAAAGATTTGCCTGCCTCAACAAGTCCGAGCTAAAGTGTGCAGAGGCAGCTGAAATGCTGAGCCTGACTCACTTCCTGTCTCCTATCAGCTGTTTGTCCTTTGTCAACAAGGGGGAAAAAAAAATCCAACCTCTTCCCAGTTTCTGGAGCAGTGGTTTTAAACATCTGTTGAATGAAATTTCCCATATGAACCCCAGAGTGAATTAGACACTCTGTTTGAATGACAGCACACACACAGTTCTATTTCCACAAAAAAATGGTATTTATGTATTTTTGTTTGATTTGTTTTACAGGCCCTCTGTCTCATAGCACATTTTTGAAAACATATGGAGGTGTTGCTATTGAGTTAAACAAGAAATAATAATATTCTGTGAAATCAGTCCACATCATGGCCCAGGGAGTGACACTGTGGCAGAGAATGTAACGCCCACAAAGACCGCTGCTTATGACTGGCAGTAATTGGCTTTTAACAGTGGTGGTGAAGATGTCTGTCCATAAAGCCAGCCATGTACTGCCAGGACACGCCTCAGACACAAACTACCCTCTTTGCATGGCTTCTGGCCAAACCCGCCGACTGCTTCTTACTGATATTATATGATTACATGAACGCATACAAATAGTCAACAGCATCATTGAAAATGATATCTCCCTTGGGCAGCCTGGTGGCCTGAGGGTTAAGCGATCATGATGAACCACAGTGTCCCTGATTTGCTGCCGGCCAGGGAACATGTGTTACATGTCGTTCCCCTTCTCTCACTCCCATCATTTACTTGTCAAATGTGTATCATCACAGTCATCAGATCCACATATACCCCTACCGCTGCTTACATGCATCCCTGTGAATGATGGGCTCTGTCATATCCTGTTTCACTCACCGAGTCGCTCGTGTCCCAACCCAGTAGAGTGGAGTAAAGTGGGGACAGAGGAAGTTTGCATTTTTGGTCTGTGGTTGTTGCTACACAATCAGCACCGGAGCAATGACAAAGAAAGCAGTGACAAACAGAAATGGTTTACATGGTGTGCATTTTCAAACAGCTTTGATCACGCTGACATGGCACGGTGCTGTGATCCTCTGCAGTGCAGCGGAACTTTACTTCCTATATATCAGATTGTGGGAAGTTGTCATCTGCTAATGTGAGCCAGATGAAGTCTGACGACTTTCAGCGGCATCAGATCCTGAAAGTTTAATGCCAGTTATTATCTATATGTAGTTTTATCCATTATGTTCAATATATTCCATTTTTGACCCTAGACTAAATTACCTTGAGTGGTTATTGAATGGTTATTATTATTCTTATAATTCTGGCATCTGAAAGTATAATAGCATGTCTACAAATGTTCATATTTGTGTGCTATTTGTTTTTGTTTACTTTTGGAATCAGCCTTTTCATTCACATTAAACAGTTTTACACATTAAGCAGTTTTACGCTTTTGGGAATAAGAAATATTCCCAAAGCTGACTAATAGTCTAGGTTTAGATAAAGTATTATGTGAAGCAGAAGTTGCTCTCCTGTCTGCTACATGAGTCAAACCTGTGGCCTCATGTACTCCCACAGTCCCATTCAGATGACTGTACACAGCTCTATGGCAGCTGTTTTAAGTTTGTTCATGAAATTATATCTGTTGTATTTATCACATTGACTTATGACTCATTACAAACAAGCAGCTATGTTGAGTGACACTTGGCTTCCACCCAGGCGTTTGCCTGTTTTGATCCCTTCTTATTTTGGTTGTGTCATTTGTTTTGTTTGTTGTGCTCTAAGGATCACTGTGCACCATGTTCACCCACAGGCATGCATAGTATCCTGGCTAATTAGAAAGGGTTACAAATATTCAGAGACAATACATTAGACGTACCGTTCATTACTGTTTTGGTTTGACTGCCACCATAAAAATGAAATGAACAACATGAATGGCCAGAAATAAAACAAAGGAATCACAGAGGCAAACATCTCGGAAAGCCAGAATAAACTGTTGTGCGAGTTTAGTGGGGTATAAAAACAAAACCGACTCCCAGAATAACTGCAAGAACTAGCAGACTCAGCAGGGCCGGGTAAAGTACCTGGTGATGGTGTCACATTTCCTCCACATCAAACACAGTGATGGCACTGTGTGTTACACAGTCGCTGTGTCCCACCGCAAATTCAACAAACCAGTCGTCATCAAACACAACACAGCTGAACGAAGAGGCTGGCCATGGACCACATTAACTGCAGCAGACAGGATGTGATTTTTGCATTTATAACTGCCTACTAGAAACATCCCATAAACAGCAGAAACAGTTTGTGTTAATAAGGCAATCCGAAACTAAACAGGGCATGTCACAGCTGAGAAGTTGCAACACTTGCAGCTCGGTGCTGAACTGTAAACAAAACAATCCAGACCAGCGTCATCAAATTAGGACATGAAATACATACCCTGGTGTTTTTGTCTTGGTGGGAATACTGTGTGAAGCTCTGCACATAATGAGAGTTGTCACCTTGAGCAATTGCTGACCTTAAAAAGCCAACTTTCTGACCGTGTCTGAGATGTGCGGTGTTGTGTTGTGCTCTGCCTCTCTGTGTTGAAGCAGCCACAGGGAAAATTATGTCTTTCCCGTATTTTCCCGTATGACTCTGTTGTTACATGTTAGGCAAATCATAACGATTCAGCCCATGTAAGCAGTAAGGATATTGCTGCTTCTATATGACACTATCCAGTTCTCTGATGACGCAGTTTGTCGTCATGTGTCAACAGGCTGCACTACCATTGAGGGGAAACTTTAGGGAAAAAAATGCCACACAAAAAAAATGTGTATTTTTTTGAGGTTCTGTGCCAGGCGTATTTTTGGGAGAAGAGTGGTGAAACCAAATGAAATGTGGCATTTGTTAAAATACACGGAGCCGTATTCATTAAGGCTTTGACGCCATGTCAAATTGGTGGCAGATGTTTTCAAAGGAGGCCTGGGGATCTGTTGAGGAGACACATAAAAAAGAAATAACCTTGCATCAAATGACACAGTGCTTATGACAGGCATTCTATTTGAAGCTGCTTTAGTCTGAACGAAACATAACTCACTCGATCAAAGTCAGAATAAATATAACTACACTGTGTAGCTGTTTGTATATTCAGTATTTTGTTCCTGCATCAACGTGTTTGGGGTGGTGTAAATATATATATATATATATATATATGTATATATGTATAGCAAAATGAGCATTTGCTAAATCTTTATGGAAAGTTTTTAAATCGTTACGTAAAGCCTTATGAAACTTACAAAATGCACTGGTATATATGCTTTACTGAATTATATGACAACACCAGTGTGTCAACATGTGTGATGTAACATCCATTTATTCATATATGAGGAAGGATACACCCCATCATCAAACCACAGGCAACCACAAGTACTTCACACAGCCTCCTCATTTGGAAATGCAGAGGTACAAGATATCCTTTACCATAAAAGGCAAGTTTCTTGACAAAGGACAAAGGATTCACACCTAATGTGTTGCAATCCTCAAATTAAATAAATATATTTGAGTTGCAGCCATTGTATTGTTTGGTAAACAACTATTGTACAGAGGTTAAGGCAGGGAATACGTTTGTTTCTCCACATGGAGATTTATAGCGAGATCAGTTAAGGGTAAATGTTGACCTGCATCTCTAAATGCAGTGGAAAACAATCTCTCACTTGCAGCGCAGGCCATTCATGTGGGAATGCAGTGAGTTGATAATCTCAAATTTAACAGATTAAGTTCCTTAGAGTGAAAAACATTCGTAGGTTTGTGTTTTGTTTTTATTTTCTTTCAACACATGGCACAAATTATGAAGCAAGATTCTCTTTGTTGGAATAATACAGAAACATTTGGTTACTCAATGCCATGTAGGACATCCATGTTCTTGCTAATAAATTGGGTTATTTCAATAATGATGCCAGTCAAGACATTTCATCAGCAGCCAGTTCCCCAAATATCTAGTAAACAACAGGTTTGCAATACTGCAAAAAAATCTTACCTCATCAATTTTACTCAGACATTTCATTCCTTCTTGTATAGCTGATTTGAATGTGTTTCTTAATCATATTATTAACATTATTCTTCTGTTTACATGCACATTTCACGTCTTATATATTTCTATTACTGCTATAACACCAAAATGTCCAAATTTGGGATTCATTTTCATTTTTTTTTCAGTTAAATCACAGTAGTATATAGTGCTAATCTAGTACGTATATTATCTCAAGACACTTCACATAGTAAGGTCAAGATCTTATAATTATTATAGAGACCCAACAGTCTGTATGCAGATGATTGTAGAGATATAGCATTTTCTTGCTTGACTTACAAAAGATTTTATCCAGAATCCAACTTTAGATAAAGAGGAAATTCCTATTTATGAAAAAAGTGGAAGCTTATCACAACTTTAAGCATAAAAATAACACAAGTGTCTGACTGGGTCCCATGATTACTGTGTTATAGTCAGACAGATATACAAAAGTGCTTCTCCCTTATAAATTAAAAGATAACATACAAAGTACACTCATTAGTTGTATAGATGATTAGGGTGTATTAGGCTTCTTTTTTTTGATTTTCTTCAAATTTCCGAATTTTAATCATGTAAATAATAACTTTAAAAAAAAAAGCATAAAAAGTCATTTGTTATTTGGTTAGTAGTTAGTGTGGTTTTTCAGATGTGTGTTTTTATAAAACAAAACCATAAATGCAACCCTAATTATTTGACATTAATTGTCTTATCCACTATTATTAGTGTTCTTCTGATACAACATGAAAAAGAAAATGAGTTAACCACTTGTTGGGTTAGTTCTTAGGTAAATATAAATGTGGAATGTGGACATTTTGGAAATTCCCCATTTCCATTTAACTAGACATTCTGTCAAGATAAATGTAGGAGGTTTAACATTAGTAGTAGGCGGGGATGAGGTTAAGTGAGTAAGAAGCTGCTCTCCATAAATACAAGGTCCACAGCCCCAACCAAGGACACAAAGCAGAGAGACAACAACAGGAGCCAACAGTCAAAACAAAGAGAGAAGCCAGCGCTGACGGAGAATCACCACTGATCCTCAAGAAGGACACTTTTATTTTCCTTTGGTGATCACTTGTTCACTGCAAGGCTCTCTGTTTTCTGTTCTTTCTTTTTTTTCAGCATCCCACAGTAGATCGAAACATGAGAGGCTGTGCTTTAGTTGTTTGTTTGGTTTTGGGGATAGGCTTGCAGGAGGGATGGAGCCTTCCGCTCAAGTCCGTCAGTGTCACCTTCCCAGGAGACATCCTCAAAAACATGACTGACAAACAGTTGGCAGAAGTGAGTAGCAGATGGTTCATTTTGTGTTGATAGATGCTGAAAACGGATTGCAATTAAGCTGTGTAAGGAAGCAATTACTTAAACTGAGATATTAATGACATGACAAAGATGTTCTTCTGTCTATATGATATATAGCTATATGAGAGTATTACAGTGATTGCAATGGTCAAATAAAAGCATTTACATTGTTCTTTAATCAATGGTTTACTTCATGACGATCTGTGTGATCCAGAACCTGGTGTTATGGTTTGTCGTGTTTTCTTTCAGAATTATCTGAAGAGGTTTGGCTACATAGACAGAGTGTACCGCAGTGACTTCCAGTCAATGATGTCCACCTCCAAGGCTTTGAAGAGCATGCAGAGGCAGACGGGGATCGAGGAGACTGGAGAGCTGGACAAGGCCACACTGGAGGTCATGAAACAGCCCCGCTGTGGAGTTCCCGATGTGGGCAACTACAAAACCTTCGATGGAGACCTCAAATGGGACCACAATGACGTGACTTACAGGTGAGTGCAGAGACAGTATGAGAGGACAGCATACAAAATGTATCCAGAGCTTTCATTGCTTGTTATTATTAGCCTGAAATCAGTGTCATTCCGCTCTACTTTGCAGAATTCTGAACTATTCTCCAGACATGGAGAGCTCACTGATTGATGACGCCTTCGCCAGGGCCTTCAAGGTATGGAGTGAAGTGACGCCTCTGACATTTACCCGCCTCTTTGAGGGAACGGCTGACATCATGATATCATTTGGAAAAGCAGGTAGGTTGCTGTATTTCCTACATATTGATATCTTTTGTCACATCTGAACTGTAATTTTGATGAATGTGTTTTTTAAACATCTGTACAGACCATGGAGACCCGTATCCATTCGATGGAAAGGATGGCCTTCTGGCTCATGCTTATCCCCCTGGTGAGGGTATTCAAGGAGATGCTCACTTTGACGATGATGAGCACTGGACTCTGGGTAAAGGACCAGGTAGGTGATTGTATACCTTAAGATACTACTCTCCATCAACCTTTCCTGTGTAGTTGTCTCCCTCTGGTGTTTTGGTTATACACTGCGTTAAATGAAAACATTATATTCTGTCATCAAAGCTGTGAAGACTCGCTATGGGAATGCAGATGGTGCCTTGTGCCACTTCCCTTTCATGTTCGAGGGCAATTCCTACACCACCTGCACCACTGAGGGCCGTACGGACAACCTGCCGTGGTGTGCCACCACAGCAGATTACAACAAAGACAAAAAATATGGCTTCTGCCCAAGTGAACGTAAGTTTGACAGTTTGGTCAACCAGGGAAATCATAGTTCAGAGGTCAGCCAGATGAGGGCTTTTTGTCTTGTGACATGATGACTTGCATTACCCACTCATCCTTGTCCTTAAATCTCGTCCTGACAGTTTTGTACACATTTGGAGGAAACGCAGGTGGAGCCGAGTGTGTCTTCCCCTTTGTGTTCCAGGGGGAGGAATATGACAGTTGTACTACAGAGGGCCGCAGCGATGGTTACCGCTGGTGTGCCACAACAAAGAACTTTGACAATGACAAGACATATGGATTCTGTCCCACTCGTGGTGAGTGACAGGAACCACAATGCCTTAACAATGTCGCGTGATGCCACAGTGGCCTCTTTTCTTACTGTTGTTATGATGTTGTTTGGTCAGAGACGGCTGTATTCGGAGGCAATTCTGAGGGAGAGCCCTGCCATTTCCCCTTTGTGTTCTTGGGTAAAACGTATGACTCCTGCACCAGTGAGGGTAGAGGAGATGGCAAGTTGTGGTGCAGTACCACTAGCAGCTATGACGAAGACAACAAATGGGGCTTTTGTCCTGATCAGGGTGAGTAACATAAACATAAGATGCAGAGTGCAGAATGAGTATAGTACTACAGTACTACAGTGTATATATAGTACTGGGTTGAGATGTAATTGCGTTCATCATGTTCCTTGTTGTCTATGTTGCAGGTTACAGTCTTTTCCTGGTGGCAGCTCATGAGTTTGGACATGCTCTTGGCCTAGATCACTCCAACATTAGAGACGCTCTCATGTACCCCATGTACGTTTATGTGGAAAACTTCTCCCTGCACAAAGATGACATTGAAGGCATTCAGTATCTCTATGGTAAGGTTCATCACAGGCTGCCTACACAACACAAAACAAATCTTATTTCAAATATTGCATTTTACATGTCAACCATCACTGTTGTAGGATCCGGTCCTCATCCCACCCCACCTCAGCCCAACACCCCCACTACTACCCCATATCCAGACCCTGATGAGACTGACACTACAGATGAAACTGAACCCACTGTTCCAACCACCACACAACCTTTGGATCCAACCAAAGATGCTTGCAATTTAACAAAATTCGACACCATCACTGTGATCCAGGGAGAACTGCATTTCTTTAAGGACGGGTAAGCAAATCATTTCTTTTTGTTCTTTACCACAGAAGAATAAATGCTGTGAGTGAATCATGCTGAGGTCAGAATTTACATAATCTGCTGATCAACAGAGATTATTGGAAGATGTCCAGCAGGAGTGATGGAAAACTCAGTGGACCATTTTCTATTTCTGGGAGGTGGCCAGCTCTGCCCTCAGTCATTGATTCTGCTTTTGAAGATCTTTTGAACAGAAAGTTGTACTTCTTCTCAGGTAAAGAAACTTGATGAATTAAAGATGTACTGTATAAATGACCATTGACTAACAAACCAGAGGTGCATGTATTGATTTTAACTTTTTTATATATTCATAAAGGGAACAGATTCTGGGTATACACAGGGAAGAGTGTTCTGGGACCCCGTAGCATTGAGAAGCTCGGCCTTCCCAGCAGCATTCAGAAGATAGAGGGATCCCTGCTGAGAGGGAAAGGCAAAGTGCTGCTTTTCAGTGGAGAGAGCTTCTGGAGGTGAGTTACAACTATGTTTTATGATTAGTTTGAATCTGCTGAAGTAAACTTGTTGCTGAAATAATTTCATCTCAAATTAAATCAGTCTCTTAGGGACTTAGTTGGTCTTTTAACAAGGCAGTTAAATGTCGCCTCCACTGTGGTTGTTCCCTGTCAAACTTACTGTTAAAATTAGGTTTTACAACATTACCTAAGTCTGGCCGTTTCTGGAATTTTAATAACATTTCCTGCTATGTTTTTGTGTCTGACCAACACAGATTTGATGTCAAGGCCCAGAAAATTGACAAAGGATATCCTAGATACACAGATGTGGTTTTTGGCGGAGTTCCCAATGATGCTCATGATGTCTTCCAGTACAAAGGTAAATAGATATTTTTCAAATATGTATTAATTCTACATTACAAAACACAGTAAACTAAAACTTAACTTAGCATTCAATTGATTTAATTTTAATATTTATGCTTTAGGTCACATCTACTTCTGCCGAGACCGCTTCTACTGGCGTATGAATTCCCGCAAGCAGGTGGATCGTGTTGGCTATGTAAAATATGACCTTCTTCGTTGCACTGATTCTTCATTCTCCCACTACTGAGGAGAAAACACACAAGGATGAGCTCAGAATCGATGTCAGGAAGAATGTGCTTTCTGGAATGTAAATATTTGTCCATGATTGATGTTTTACTACATTGATCTAAGAAAAGTCAAAAGCCCAATACAAGACAGCTAATTGTTATCTTTGATACTGATTCGCCCTCAGTCTAATAATATGTGAACTAATATGATATGACGTTATGGTAGTCTAAAATATGAGACCAATAGCCATCATTTTTTCTCTTAAGCTGTCTAAATGTGATTCAAGACTTGCTGAATAATTTCTTATGTCTGACAGGTTCAGACTCATAACAGTATTAGATTATTTTGATATTCATAGCAAATTCTAATATTATTTTTGTGTCCTAAAGCTGATTTGTTTAGTATAATTATGTGTGTTTATTTTTCAAAGTGGCTTAAGTATTAAGCCAAATACTTGCACTGGAAGACAATGCATTCCACTGAAAATATTTATTAAACTGCTGAGTTTTGTATGAAAGTTTTAACTTAGAATTCAATAAACATTTCATGGAAACTACTGTCTACTGTTCTCAATAACACTTGAGTCTGTAGTAAAGCCTTCATTGGTTTTAAGTTTGAGATAGGTAGGTGTCCAGTTGTAGGTGAACAACTCGAGTGTCTTTATGAAGATTTATTTCACACACACACAGTTAGTAGTTAGACAGCAATTAGGTTGGAAAACCAACAAGTTGCACAGGTTCTGATGGTTAGTTAGACAAAGACACATGTGAAGGTAAACATACAAAAGAGCTTTGATGACAAACTGCACTCTGATGACAACAGTGCTTTGATACCAACTGAGCTCTGATTAGAAAAGCGCATGCTTAAACATAATATCTGTCACATATGACAATAAATAGAGTGATAGTTTTGCCTGCTGGAAGGTTCTACAGTAGGTGGGACGTCTTCTCTTCAAAAAAGAGGATATGAACTATTTGTTGACTGTTGTTGTTCAGATGGCTCATGTATACACTGAGCACTTCTTTATGTTTAATACATCTTAGTAAGAAGATGTGTATGAACTGTAACATAGACTCAGTACAGGTGGGTGGCTGGTTTATTGGGTACACCATCAAAAACAAAATAATGTGTATCTCAATAAATGCATTTGTTACATAAATGTTTCATTTCTATTGTGAACCTCTCAGTAAATGCAGTTGTTACATAAATGTTTCATTTCTATTGTGAACCACTCTGTATACTGGTACGTACATATATATACGTATTCATACAATGCTTATATATATATATTTATACATATATAAATATATATATACACACATACATATATATATACATACACATACATTTAATTAAAAGAAACTAAAAACAGTATAATTAGATACATAAATGAATGATAACAGCGGTGAGATTAAAACAATAAAAAAAGGAAGAAATGAGGGATTGGGGAAGACTGGTCTAAACATGGATTTTTTTTAGTTGTGACTAAGGCGTATGAACTAAGTAAATGCACATAAGAACCCACGGTCAGCACAAGTATACCACTTAATTAGTTTACGACTATTCAAAGTTCAGACGGCGACAAGCGAAACACATATTACTCCGCACCCAGTTGCGTAATACGCCTTTCTCTGAAAGCAATAGTCCGCTAGGTATTTACAAACATAACGTATAAACAAACAATACTTGGCGACGTATTTCAGGGATACATTAACGTCAAAGGCATACTGATAAAATTGATGAAACATATTTGAAAAATTAGTCCGTATCTCCGTTTCTCGACAAAAATAAAAAATAAATAAGTTCCGGTAGCACGAACAGGAAGCAAGGAGATATTCATGGCGCCCGTCTAGAATGAGGCAAAAATTATCGGTGACTTATTTCTGCTCTGTTTAGCGTCTCTGTACTGGAAGATACGGATCTACTCGAAAATACACGGTAAGAAAAAATAATGGAGATTGTAGTCGCGAAGAATGAAAACATTTTCATTTTCTTCAGGGAGAGTATTAGGGCAATCTGCTGTAGCTGAGGCCCTCGAGGTCCCCAGTAGAGCTACCAGAATGCCTGAGTGTAAAAAGGGCTGCCTGGCTTAAAATGGCGATGTGGAGCAGGCAGGGTAGAGGGCAGCTAGGCCCTTACAAAACGGTTAGCACACTTCCATGTCGAAGCTAAACCTTACGTGTCGCCTTCCCAATATCAACGATACTCCCCATTCGTCGCGGTCTCCATATTTAGCTACCAGGAGTACCATGTCATAAAGTGGGAGACATTTTGTATATGTTTACAGTCGTGCAAAACACAGCAGTGGCATCAAAACAATGCTGACCACCTAAGCTAACGCTAGCTTCCATGGTTCTTTGGGAGCTAACTTTGTTACATTTGTCATTGTGGTTGATTGCCGATGTCTTAAACTACAACTGGGGCTCAAACATAAGCTTTTGGTTCCTAGGATGGTTCGTCTTGTTAAATATATACGCCTGACGCAAACGTTTAGGTCCTGATGTAGAAAGCAATCCCTTCAGTTGTGTTGAGACCCGACATGAGCAACTCACTGACGTTAGTGACTCACGCTTGTGTTAAAGTTTTCCAAAATAAACACCCTGAAAATATGGAGGATGAGAGACTATATCCTCTTGAAATAATAATGAACAAAAGATACATATTTGTTTCAAATGTTTGCAGTTATTGCCATTATATGTTTGGAGCAAGCTTGCTCAACAAAAGTAAAATGATTTAAGTGCAACTTAAATGTACTTTTTCACCACTACCTTTGTTCAGTATTTTAGTTTATTCATACTTATCCATCCTTAGTTCATCATCACCATCACAGAAGATGACATTAATAATCTCTGACCTTGAAATCTAGACATCAGTTATCAAATAGTTCAGTGTGTTGCACATTTGTCACACGTGATAAACATGAAATTATATATTATGTTCAAGCAGCTGTTCTGTTACAATTGGCAACATTACTAACGTTATTCATTGCAGTTGAGAATTCAAAAGATGAATGCTTTTTCTTTCAATCTTGAATTGTGCAAGCACTCTCAACATTAATGGCAAGCAATAGCAACAGTTAGGTAAGGAGGAGATGTGTGCCACTCAACACAAGTTATATTAATTTTATTAAAGCATGGACCTGAAGTAATGCTACTCAAGGCATGCTTCAAGTGTGGTGAACATACATTTTTTTTTTAAAATATTGGGTTCATTATATATTTTGTTGATAGATATGGATTCGGAAGAGAATGAAGTGGAGAGCAGTAGTGATGCGGGGCCCGCAGGAATGGAGGTGCCATCTGAAAGTGGTATGGGCATGGAGTCATCAGAGGCCATGTCGGCAGACAGCAGTGATGCTGCTGCTTCTCATGCACAGGCCCCAGAGTCTGACTGCCATGTGGGACAGAGCTCAGAGGGACTTGTGGTAAGTTTTGCACATATCTGGGCGAAAACTGTGATACAAGTAAACCAGAAAAATCTATTAACTATAAACTAATCATATTCTTGCCCCTCTCTCTTAAGGTGTTCATCCCAGAAACCAGCTCCAGTACAGATGCCAGAGTGTCATCAGTCCACCTCCCCGACTCTTCCTCAGTGGCTCAGTCCACCATCGTGTCCAGCGTCTCCACAGTGACTCAGTCTGTGCTGGTGTCAGAATCAGCCCAAGTGCTGGTCCATTCCAGTGCTGTGTCTGAAGGAGCCATGATGGTTTCTGACTCAACTGCTTCTACCTCGTCAGACCTGGGGTCTGCTATTGACAAAATCATAGAGTCCACCATTGGCCCTGACATCATGAATGGTATTTCCACTGTTCCTTGTCTGTTCTGTTATTCTAATGAATGTACAGTTAAGAAGCCCATTTCTGATCTTGTTTTGCTTATTAATCAGGCTGCATATCAGTGACCAGTGCAGAAGAGGGAGGTGCAGAAACTACCCAGTATCTCATATTGCAAGGACCAGATGACGGTGAGTGTGCTAATGTTAATGCAGACCAGTGACGTGCGGTGAGGTTCATGGCTGGGGAGGCACTCTTTGGATGTACAAGTATATTAACCTAAAATAGAAGCTTATATTTTACTTGAAACATGAAGTTGTTTTAAAAGCTTTTAATTACAGTATGTGTTAATCAATTACTGTTCAACAATATCAAAACAAGAAAAACAAAAGAATATATAATAATATAAGGTTAAAAAAATATATATTTTTAAATTTTGTTTTTTGTTTTTCTTTTAATTAAAATTGAAAATCATGTATGGTCTTACCTTTTATATGTACAGTACATATATATTGTAAGTCCATGCGCCTATTCTTCTCCAAGAATATCTTGTAGTTTTCTGTATGTATTTCAACATTATTTTTTTTTTCAAACTTTATTGAAAATTGCCAACACATACAGATGCATATAAATACAATACAAGTATATTGGTGCAATCTTGAGCACAACACAGAAATGGAACAAATCATTTAAAAGGTAAACAAAACAAAAAGACATGAGAGGTGAAAAGAAGAATTCCTTTATAAACTTAGAGAAATTTGTTTTGTGTTTGTGTATTTACTCTTGAAAGTGAAACTTAGCTAACAGTAGAATTAGATTAATAAGAATTAAAGCGTTCTCATCTTTACAATTGTGATCACAATAACCAAATAAAAAAATGTTTATAGTATAAGACAAAATCTGGGAAAATACTAGCAACGATACATTTATTAATGTCATTCCACAGTTCACGAGTGAATCCACAATACCAAAATAAATTAGAGCATGTCTCAAGAAGAGATTCGCAGAAGGAGCATTTGACATCAATGTCATTTGTCAATTTTTGTAAGAAGTGTCTGCATGGATAGAATCTATGGATCAGCTTCAATGAAACGTCCTTTACCTTATTAGTTAGAAGAAACTTCTGTGGTAACGACCAGAAAACAAAATTGCTCCTGTAAAATGTTGCTGTAGGAACAGAAACCAAATCTTCCTGAAACAAGGCTCTTGTTTTAGGGTTCATACCTCTATTAATAGAAAATCAAAATTTACCCAGTGAAGTTTCCAACGGATCAAGAGGTGACAATGACAGGGGTGGAGAGTGGTCAGCATTCTTAAATAATATACATAATCCAACCTTTTGGAGTTACTGGTATATTATATCGGGCAAGAAATTCAGAGAAGTTGTACAGAAGTCCCTACTATTAAATAACTGACTCACTAAAAGAATACCATTGTTGAACTCGTTATCATAAAATAGTGACTTATTGTACAAAACACTACAGAAATAATCCCTAAAGTCCCTTCTGAAATATTTTTGAAAGTTCATGAAAATGACTATCACATTGATACAATGCTATTTATTGAACAAATAAATAATTAGTTAATTGATAATTGGTTAAATAATTAAGTACACTTGATAAAAATGCAGACTATCCATAATTTTAGTCTTCTCATTAGTGACTTACATTTATTCACACTAGTTGTATTAAATTCATGTCAGTGAGGGAATTCAAAAGGAGATCCTTTTTTAATAAATAATGTACAAATCATCTTTATGTATTTGTCCATTATAGGCGCTCCCATGGTAGCTCAGATGTCATCTTCTGCCCTGTCCAGTCGTATAGCCATAGAAGCTCTTGCTGAAGGTCCCACATCCACCTGCTTAGAGCAGGGGGACCTGCAGGGCAACCTTGATCCTGACCAGCCTGATGATCAGCCTGGTCACTCAGGTTACCCAGAGGACAGCAGCAGTCAGCCTGACCAGCCCCAGCACTCCCACCCCTCCCAGTACCTGGATTGCAGTGCAGATGGCCCAGACCAGACAGGAGAGTCCTCATCTTCCTATGTAGAGTGTTCAGGTGAGGAACCAGACCAGACACGCTCTCAGTCAGGCTTTCCTGACTACAGTGGGGACAACAGTGACCAGGACCTGCCAGGATATGTGGAATGCAGTGGAGCTGACTCAAACCATACCAGTCAAGGTCACTATGTGGTTGAGTGCAGTGCTGGATATCTTGAGTGTGCAGTGGATGATGGAGAGCAGCCACATCATTCACGCAGTTATATTGACAGTAGTGCAGACCACCGATCCCAGATAAGTCGGCAGTATGGAGCTGAGTACGGTGGAGAATGTGTTGCAGCTGACTCTGAGCAACCAGGTTGTTCTCAGTACCAAGCCAGGGATGATGATGATGACGATGAGGAAGATGACGATGATGACGACGATGATGATGATGAGCAGAACCAGGATCCAGATCAGCCACAGCACTCCCAACAGCAGCCCCAACACTCCTGTTACATGGAGAGCAGCAATGGCCCAGAGGCCTCCCTATATGCAGATGACAGCTCCTCATCAGACCACCCTCTGGCTGACACAGCAGGTTCAGGTGGGCTTCCTGAGGCACTTGAGAACAACGAGAGTCAGCCTGGGCCCTTCATCAGCAGCAGTGGGACATATACCTCCAATCCAGAGCCTGAGCTGACCCAACCGTGCTCACCCAACCAAGAGGAGCCCCAGGGTTCCCAGGGGCCTCAGGTTGAAGCTGGGCTGGTCAGGGAGATGCAGACATCATCAGTGGCAGAAGGCACTGGAGACAGACCTCCAAACCTAGCTGAGCTGGAGGAGCTGATGGAAGTCGTGATTGTACATCATTTCAGGTGTAAGATGTGTCCATACAAGAGTGCTTCTAAAGACACACTCATAAACCACATGAGAGACAAACATTTTAAACCTGCAGGTAAGGTAGCTGATGATGGCGCACATTAATATTTTACTTGGCAGTAAGTTTTCTAACTTTTGTTCCTGTATAAAATATTGATTGTTCAGGGGATGCGTCAAAGAAGCGTAAACGTGGACGGCCTCCTAAAAGTGAGACATTGGCCCGTCGCCAGTCAGAGAGGGAAGAAGCTGAGGAGAGAAGGGCAGCTAAGATGAACGCTGCTGAGCCTCATCAGGCAGAAGAAGAAGAGGACGATGTTGTGGATGCTGGCGCTATTGATGATCCAGAAGGTCAGGGAGAAATATTTGAGTTTTTTTTACAACTTTCACATTTGTAAGATTGATCAATCACAGGATCATAGGAGTCATATTCATGTATGTTGTCCCTGCTCTTCTGTGTATTCTCAGAGGATAGTGACTTCAACCCAGTAGATGAGGACTGGAAAGGAAGACCACCTGCTATTCTGAAGAGGCCCACTCCTCCTATTTCCTCCTCCTCTCAAGGACGTCCTCGACGTAAGGTTGGTCGCCCGAGGAAGTACAGCTGTTTGGAAGAAGGATATGTCAGCAAAGGTAGGTCCTGAGTTTTGATTAAGATATTAAGATAACAAAAGCACAGAGAGCTACTTTAAGCACAGTGTGCTTTTTTTAATCCTCTTTTGCAGAAGCAGAAAGTATTGCTAAGAAGCCCAGGGTTAGTGCCGATGCTAGTGTACCTGAAGAGGCAAGCTCTTCTGGGTTAGGCAATGGTCCTGCTGTAGAGATGGATGGAGACACTGTTGAGGCCACAGTAAGCCAATCAGATTCTGAGAACAAAGACCCGTCATCCAACACTCAGCCAGAGGGGGAGGAGTTCTTCCAGAGGAAACGTGGCCGACCCTCCAAACGTTTCCTTCGCAAGAAGTACAAGAAGTATATAAATCGAAAGTAAGTATCAGATTTTAAATGTAGTAAAAGTGTCACGTACTTTATTACTTAGTACTTTTATTATTTTATCTTCATTATCTTCCAGTCGTTACTATAAGTCTCTCAAACCCCTCCTGCGACCCCACAACTGCTGGATCTGTGGCTCACGTTTCCTCACTCAAGAAGATTTGCGCTTCCATGTGGACTCTCATGAAGGCAATGACCCAGAGCTTTTCAAGTGCCTCCAGTGCAACTATCGCTGTAAGCGCTGGTCCTCACTCAAGGTTGGTTTCCAGCACAATGAGGCTCAAGATTACCTCTGTTTACATTAATGTTTCCACAGTGACCTTTAATTGACTCTTTCACAGGAACATATGTTCAATCATGAGGGAACCAAGCCTTTCAAGTGTGAGGAGTGTGATTACACAAGTGTGTACAGAAAAGATGTCATTCGCCACTCCGCTGTCCACAACAAGGAGAAGTAAGTATCTCAGACAATATATAAATGTATGTATCAAATTAAACCTTTTGATCGCATATCCTCATATGTTGTTTTGTTTTCCTTTTCTACAGAAAGAGAAAGACAGAGTTGGTAAGAAATGACAATATTTTTTTTTTATTTGAATGATAAAAATTCCAATTGATATGAACTATGAAATATGTATTGATTGACACAGGTACCAAAGGTGTCGGAGTTCCCCTGCCCTGTGTGTCATAGAGTTTACCCAATGCAAAAGAGATTGACCCAGCACATGAAAACCCACAGCTCAGAGAAACCACACATGTGTGATAAGGTGAGAAAGCATTTAATGAGCGTCCATTCATTTGCTATTATGTTCACAATGTAAGTTGATTTTTTTTCACATAATGCCACTGAGCAAAAAACCTTGCCATGAGAGGAAGTAAAAGGTTTTGCATACATGTAAGTAATCTGTGAGCCTTTCACTGATGATTCTGTTCTTTCTGTCTTTGCAGTGCGGCAAATCGTTTAAGAAGCGCTACACATTCAAAGTGCACCTACTAACCCACATCCAGAGTCTTGGAGACAGCAAGTCAGTAGTTAAAGCTTTTGTTTTGTGTTATTTACCAATGTGCATCTAAAAAAACATGGATGTAGTGGTCAGTTATTTGAAGTTGAATTATGAATTGTTCGATCATATTGCAATGAATGTTCTTCTTTGTCTGTGTGTCAGGTTCAAGTGTGAGTTTTGTGACTACACTTGTGACAACAAGAAACTGCTGCTCAACCATCAGCTCTCCCATACCAATGACAGGCCATTCAAGTGTGACTTCTGCAAATACTCCACTTCTAAAGAAGAGTTCCTGGTCTCCCATCTAGCCATCAAACACACGGGTCAATAAAGCAAAGATACTTTTATAAAGTGTATCTGTGTTCTTATCACCTCACGAATGTACCACTGTGTGATACATGTTAATGTAGTTAAAATCCCTACAGGTGAGAAGCCTTTCTCCTGTGAAATGTGTCACTTCACGACTAAGCACAGAAAGAACCTGCGTCTGCATGTCCAGTGTCGCCATCCTGAGGCGTTTGAGGAGTGGTCAGTGGCTCACCCTGAAGAGCCTGTGCGGAGGCGACGCAGACCGTTCTTCACCCTGCAACAGATGGAGGAGTTCAAACAACATCAAGATGACTCACCGGACTTACAGAACACTATTGTGAGTCTGTCTGCGGGTTTCTGTCGATGTTTAACTCGTTAATTGTTTTGCTAAATTTTGTGGCACTGGAAGATGTTATGTATTTATTTATTTCAACAGGTTGCAGTAGATTCTGCAACACTACAAGCCATGCAGGGGATAGAGAATGCCTCTGTGTCCCAGGATGCACTGGGAAACACCACCATCATCTATGAGCAAGGTCAGAGGCATTACCTTAAATGTGCTTTCTGTCATTTCTGTCACCTAGTTTGATGACAGAAGAAGCGTGAAATTGTAGAAATAGTTGTGGTGCTGATGAAGCTCTCACTCTTTATGGTGAGAGCTTCTGTGGCAGAACGCACAGCAAACAGAAATGAATTGTCATGATTCATTGGAGACAAATATACACGATGAAATATAAAAAACAACACCAGACAACACACTGGCTAACACGTTGTTATAACAGAGATTCTTAAGTCTTAAGTCTCATCATTCTTAGATATTTTAATGCAGAAATGATCTAAAGTTTTTTTGTTAGAAATATGTGTGGTGTGGTTTGATAATTTACTGACTTTATTTTCATTTACTCCTCAGCTGAATCCAGTGAACTATCTGCCCAGAACGCTCTGGACCTGTTGCTGAACATGAGCAATGCCCGTGAACTGGTTGGAAACTCTTTACAGGTTGGTCAATTGGTTATTCATTGCTCTTAGAAAATTGATAAGCTACAATCATTTTTGAAAATAAATATACAGTTGAAGAAATCCCGATTATGCTCCTCAGGTGGCAGTGCTGAAGTCAGAGGACAAAGCTCTGGAAAAGGGCACTTGGAGTACAGTGACAACAACGGGCTCGGGCCACGCCCAAAAGGTTATGACATTCCACGTGTCTGAGAACGGTGAGACTGTGCTACAAGAAGCCTACGAGGCTGCCACTTCTGAAACAGGAGAGCTCACCCAGATCGCCATCGAAGCCTACGAAGGTGGTGGGGACTTCAGTGTGGTAGAGCAGGCTGCTGAAGACATTCATAGCCCTGGATACAGGTAATAATACACACACGTGTAGAGTTTCTCTGATATGTTGCTACATATTCACACAACTCTTTAGTTAGGATGTGGTTGATTGTGCATAGATTTTTCATTAATTCTAATGTCGTCATTAAATGGCTGTTTTTGCAGTAATGGGGAGAACAGCCCCTCTCAGGCTTTAGAGGCATCAGGACCAGAGAGCTTAAAAAGTGAAAAGTACTATCTTGCACCGGCGCTTCCTGATGGTGTGCTGCAACAAGTGGAGGTAACTATTGACTGTATCTTTTGCATTCAGACAGCTGTCAGTCCCATATACCCACATTTGGGTTACAGGAAATTCTTTTTGGGTTGCCAAATGAATATTTTTCCCAGCCTTTGAATTTCGTGTATGTTTGAAATAGCATGCATATGAAATGCAATGAAAGTATGATTGTATGAGTGTATGAAAGTATGACTTTGTAAATGTTATTGTTTTCTGTCAGCTAAGCAGCGAAGCTCCAGCCTCTCCCTCTGCAACAGACTCGCCGAGTCTTGGCGCTAAGAGGTTTTCCTGCCGAATCTGCATGGAGTCATTCCATGGACGCTCTGACATGGAGAACCACAAGAGGGCGCACTTGGATCCCAACACCTTCAAGTGTCCTGACTGTGACTTCACCTCCACTTCTTGGCCTGATGTCAAGGTAAAGAATGTCTCCTAAAATTCCACAGCACTGTCAGTTTTATTCTTCACTTTTCATGTTCCGCCATTAAGGTGCACCAGTGTTTATTATGTCATTATGCTGACGTCTCTGTGACACAAATGCAGACAATAACACATGCTTAGAGCTCACATGGCATAGATGATTTGTCTAGATGCATGGCACATACATTTAGTCAAATTGAGCGACTACTGCAATAAAGGTAATACTGTTTTGTTCTAGTATCATGAGCATTTGTTCTTTTGTAATGGAAATGGTGGCAGGACACAAGGCAATCCAGAGGCCCATTGTATAATTGTTATCATAAAAATCAACAATTGAAAAAGTCATACAGTCATTTATTACTCACTATGGAGTCACATGGTGCACACATGCCTACACCAGACGTCCTATATGATACAATAATGCCAGTTACATGAATACTTTCACTTTCATCAAGTGTTAATATCTTTTTATATTGTCATTTTTTTGGTAATGCATGTTTATTATTCATTATCGTTATCTTTACTGTCTTTACTGCTGTAAAAATGTAAATTTCACATTTCACTAATATTTTTTGTGTCCTTTTACCGGTGATTGTCATTCCAACTTGGGGGTGTTGATTTTTCTGACAGTGATTGATATCCTGTTATATTTTAGGTTCACATGGAGCAGCATTCCTACCTGCGTCCCCACAAGTGTCCAAACTGCAGCTTTGCCTCCAAGAACAAGAAAGACCTGCGTCGACACATGATGACCCACACCAATGAGAAACCCTTCTCTTGCAAACTTTGTGGACAAAGGTGGGATGCGAAGAAGTTTAAGTTGCTACAAAAATTGTATTCGGTTTAACAGTGAAAACTCTTTTGCCACATGTAAGCATGCATTAGACAACAAAGCGGTAATGAACAGCTGTTTATGTTGTTGTTTTTTTCAGGTTTAACCGTAATGGTCACCTGAAGTTTCACATGGAGCGTCTCCACAATCAGGATCATCTTACTCGCAAGAGCCGCACCCCGACATCTCAGCAAACCATCATCGTCAACAGTGACGAGGAGGCTCTAGCCACACTGCAGTGTAAGACATATGAACATAACACCAGACCTACAGCTGGTTTGTGCTGAAGAATTGAAAAGAAAATGATACTGTATTCAAAATGTATGTGTGTACAGCTTTGCAGGCACATCAGACTGTTATCACACCCGAGCGGTTGCAGGCTTTGGGACAGGAGCACATAATTGTAGCTCAAGAACAGACGCTGTCAGACCAGGTACCTGGGATCAAATATACCCGACATACTTACTGTATACCTTCACTCTTTTCTCTCAAACTGTTGTTTGTATGCAGTCTATAGACCACATTTTGTAACCAAGTGTGCATATTATTAGGAGGAGGGCACGTACATTCAACAGATAACCACTATAGATGGACAAACGGTCCAGCACCTGATGACAGGAGACAACCAGCTGGGAGAAGTAAGTACATTTACTACCACGTGTATACCAATAATATACATGACAATCATGAAATACAGGACAATACACATTAGCTAAGACCGTGTTGTATGTTTTAGCTTTCATCTCATATTGTAATATCTTGTTACAGGTCCAGTATATCATCTCACAAGATGGAGTACAACATTTGATCCCTCAAGAGTATGTAGTGGTGGCTGACGGCAACCATATACAGGTCAGTGTTTCTCTTTACAAGAAGTTATTTGTGACGATCATCATATCGTCGCGTGCTGTGTTCAGAGGTGATGCTGCGCTGTTCCAACTCATCTCTGTGTTTGTCAGATGCCAGATGGACAGATCATCCAGTATGAGCATGATGGATCCTTTCTACAGGAGCAGCAGGTGAGGCAGATCATCTGAAATGCTCTCCAGGTTTGTGATAGTATATTTTTTTGTTGTTGTAAAAACTAACTCTTTTTTATATACATATTTTTCAAATGTTCAGATTGCTGTGAGTCACGATGGTCAGATCCAGTATCTTCCTGTCAGTTCGGAGCAGCAGATAGTGAATACTGAAGACCTGGAGGCTGCCGCTCACTCTGCTGTCACAGGTTGGCTCTCTTATAGAACAGAATGCACTTCACTTTATTTATAATCATCACTACACAAGGCAATTAACCTATGTAAATGAAAGGTTTTCTATGATTCTCTACACCATCCTCTCACTTTACGTTAAGAATCTATACGATACAAAATGAGTTTGTGGAGATTTTAGATAACTGAACAAATTTCTTTAATTTGCATTATTATAGCCTCTTATTGCATTTTAGTGGGGTCAATTTAGATTTAGTCAGTCTCAGGATGTTCATAAACAAACTTAATAGACCTTTGACAAACCGCTTTTAATTCATAATCTAATCTAATGTTATTATTTTTTTAATTATAACCTCATCATTGGTCAGCTGAATCTGAATATGTATGTTTTTGGAGCATTTATAATGTGCCATGATGGAGGCAAAATATTTCAGATCTAAAATGCTTTCTAAGAAGACAATCTCACCTTGTATTGTATGTAAACTATGGGCTTTACGATACCATGAAAGATGACATAAGTGATAAGTGTGACAATAAATCAAAGTAAATGAAAAATCTTTGTTTTTGTAGCCGTAGCAGAGGCAGCAATGGCACAGACGCAGACAGTCTACACTGAAGCGACACCTGAACAGCTGGAGCAGCTGCAGCAGCAGGGCATCCAATATGATGTCATCACCTTCACTGACGAATTGACAGCTATTTAAACCTACTGGGTTACAAACCTGCGCTGACCAGGACCAATTCAGACCACTATAAGCTGGCAAGTACGGTGCAGTGACCCCGATAATATTTATGCATTCATTAAAGTACCCACACTCGTCCACAGTATTATGTGCTTGAGGGTGATTGCACTGTTAAAAATAAGTTCATCAGCTTTTTGTAAATTCAAATAATTACACCCATTGCTTCTAACTTAATCATAGGGGCTGCGCATTTAGGAGTTGGACTGTAATTACTGAAAATGATATGTTAATGTGCCTCAACTGCTTTTATTTGCAAGACAATGTTATCAAAGAACATACAATGGCTTATATCATGTTTTTGGAAGAGGTAGCAAGCACCCAAATGAACATTTTAGTTTTCAGATGGAGTGACAAGGGAGTTTATTTTTGATCTGTTTTAAGATACCGTATGTCAGTTCTTTGAGTGTCACATCTTTGTGTTTACGGAATATGAAAATGTACATACCTTTTGCATTTGTTGGACATTTTGTTATGATTTAATGAATACAAAGTGTTTAATAAGCTGAAAGCTGACACCAAATAAACCACTTTGTGTAAACTTTGTTTTGTATGTTATGTGTCCATGAATGCTTCCTGGGTTTACTGTATTCAATTTTGGTTTTTAAATGTTAAATGTTATAGTTACATATCCCAATATATACAGTCATTCCAATCCAACCACACTTTCTCAGAGATCAGTTGTGTAATCACTGATCACCAGCTCTTTAGTCATTGCAGGGTGTACATAGTGCACCAAAAATGTGCTCACAACAACTAAATACATTTTTACATAATTCAATAGTAGTTTGATGCAATAATAGAAAAACACAAACCACATAGTCAAAACCAGTTAAACTGCACCACAAACTGAAGCCTCAAAAATCATCTTTGCCAACAATATTTTTGTTTTCAGATTAACAAAATTTCTCACAAAGGCAGAACATTTGTGTCACTGAGCCAAAGTGGCAGCTTCCTTTTTTCTTATTAAGGAGGAGCCTCAGGGAAAATATGTAAAGGCAGTAAAATGCTGGGAGACTGACAACACACTGAAGATGAAGTTTTCCTTTGTCTTTCTTCTTTTATTAGGTACGATGAATAAATGTAATATCAAATTCACAGTTGTATGCTTTCCAGTGCCTTTGATGACATGTCATTAATAATTGTTTATTTTCCAGATATCCCTCATCTAAAAGGGCAACAGAAGATTGAGGAATATGAACACATTTTGCTGAGACTCGCCTTTCCTTCCTTTTACAACAGCCATAGCAAGTCCTGTTGTAAGCTCTATCCAGGGGGTTGTTTCAAACTACTGGATAGCACAGGATACATCTGCAGCTTTCTGAAAGGAAGAGTGACAAAAGCTGAACGTGACGGCTGGATTGAATTCAAAATATCAAATGTGCAGTTTCAGGATGGTGGATTCTACAGATGCATTGTACTGGGAACCCCAGCACCCATCTACAGAGACTACTATGTAGAGATAGCAGGTAAATGTTCATTGATGTGTTGTTCTACTGTGTATGTGTGTTGTGAAAAGTAATGCAAAACTGTATTGTCACCACTTGAGCTAAAATACTAGCTTTCAATATGCATACTGCATTTTGCAGAAGCTACAAATCATCGCACTTCATCTCAGCCTGCGCCGACAACAACCATCAAAGCCCTGAAATCCTCCACAGCACTTCCCACAGACTCCACTGGCCCTGTTCTGACACATGACCACAGTGACAGTCCCGGGTACTCTACCTGCAGATCCTTATCTGTCATTCACCGACCATGTAGTGCTCTCCAGCTGAAGAATAATATGATTTATCTGTCTTGTCTCATTTACAGGTCCCTCTGGGGTTTTGGTCTGCCTCTAACTGTCATTGTGTCCATCATGATGATGATTTTGATCACTGTGGTTATTGGTGTTGTCTGCTTCAGAGTGAAAGCTAGAGCAAAATCTGCACAGGCAGGTAAGAAGGTTACTTATGGTGATGTGAGTGTTTCTGAAAAAAACAAACCAACATACATAATGTTATTCTTTGCAGACAAACATGGAGAATTTCAGCATGAGTCACTGAAACAAGATGCCCCGGTAAGTGCAAAACAGGGAACCTGTAGCCTCTGTGACTCACTGTCACATACATTTCTTCCTCTGCGGCATTGTCTCTTGACTAAGTTTGTCTTCTCCAGGAAATGAGTGGCGTAGTCTACACGACGGTGGACTTCAGGGCTCATCAGACACATGCAGAGCTGTATGCAAACCTGGGGATGCCAAAGACACGAGCAGGATCCCCACACACAGAACATGCTGAGATGGTGGAGTACTCCACACTGGCAATCCACCAGTGAATTTCTTTGAGAGTCTAGTTAGTGCTTGACCTTTTTTTCAGGGACTGTTTTTATTTGTGCATTTTTATGCTGACTTAAAATTAAGACATTTCTTCTAATCTGATCGATTTGAAAACAGTCCTAAAGCATTATATCCTCCACATTAAGCATCCGAACAAATGAAAGATTTTGTTCGAACGTGGTCAGTAAGTACACACGCCCATGTATGAGTTTATGTATATATGTCATTTCAGTAGTTATAGTTATGTTTTTTCAAGAGCTTAAACCCCAAAAGGTTGAATGTCTGATTTAACCCAAATTCTAAATATTAGAAATCCCTCAAAATGATGTCTAAATGTCTAAATGATTGAAGGAATAACAATTAAACAATTAAAGATCTATCTGTCTCATGATAAAGGTTGTGTGATTTTCCTCATGGCTTTGTCTGAGTTTCAGATGTCGACCACTGTGTGTGTTCACATGGTGACGTCCTGTTATCAGATGGTGTCATCGAGTGATCTTACATTTTTATCAGTTCTTTATCAGCTTCCCCGGGATTTTGACCTCACCTGGAACCTCTGCTATTCTGAGCCTCACTTGATATTCCTTCCTCTACTTGTTCTTCTTTACACAAAAACGCTGCAGCCTGTCCTTTTTGTGTCGCCTACAAAAGATCAGCTTTCTCTGAAGAATGAATGAAAGGACAGACTGAACTGATTCTTATTCCTGTGACATTTCACCGTGCTGCGACCAAACATGCTCGGTTGTACTCATAAATACTCTTGGTTGTCGTCACCACAGACGCACACTTACAAAAATGCACAGAACCTTTATATTGCAATAAGCTCTTTAATGCAAAGGTGACATGTTTTGGTCTCCATTCAGACAAATAGACATTACACAGACTTGGCCAGACCAATGTACTGAGCCTGAATATCAAAGATGGCGTAGTACTCCCTGATGAAGACATCTCCCAGGATCCAGAGCTGGCCAGGGCCACCCTGACCAAAGCCAGTGTTGCAGCCATAGTATTTCTGCAGTGAGACAAGAGAAACAAATAAGTAAATCCTATCCCTAAAATCATCGTTATAGTTTCAGAAAATTGTCTTTTGCAGTGGGTGGTAAGTGGGGGCTAACCGACCTGAGAGACGTAGGCAGATGCAGGCACGGTGAAGGCGTTGCCATTGAGAGTGAAGGTGACATCAGGCATGTTCTGGATGTTTTGGCAGTTCACTGTACCCTGTGAAGAGACCATCACACACAAAGTTAAAGACCGTGTAGTAGCACAAGATCAATTTATTGCCGTTTCGCAGACTTCCAGCTGAGGCTGCTTTTAAAACGTTCTACTTCATAATTTTTATGTGAGAGTTTTGACGTCAGAGCATTACACGTCTGTTTACTGTGGGTTCAGAAAAAGGGGAAAATTTCGGTCAAATAGTGTGGTGTCACGATATGACTCACTTCTCCGTTCTGGTTGGTCGAGGCTCCAACCCATGAATTTATGTTGTTGATGTCACTGGTTGGGCCAACGATCAAGGAGGTGCCAGTGTCAATGATGGCCTGGCAGCCACCACTGCAGGCCACAGTCTGTCCATCAATGGTAACACTGTGAGGAGCAACCGCAGGAGGTGGATCAGCAAACCCACAAGACACAAGACCCTCTGGTTTGAACCAGAAGGCCTTGTAACATTCACTATGCTCAGTAGCATGTGCTATAAGGCAATAACTGATTTTGGATGTGTTCCTTTGTACCTGTCCATCTTGATCTGCCAGTAGGTGGCTGAAGTCAAAGGGATCCAGGTGATTTGGCCAGTGTAGTGGCTTCTGTCAACACCACCAAAAATCACCTCGCTGCCCGGCTGACTGTTCCTGAGAGAGAAAAATGAACGCATCTCATACATTAATGCAATTTGCCATGCTAAATGAATCACACACTCCCAACCAAAACATCCTGATTCAATACCTGCTCAGATACACAGAGAACAAAGGCTGGGACACGAGGTTCTGCTCGACCATGTTACAGAAGACAGGGACAACATCGTCGGAAGCAATGCTCTGGAAGGCCAGTCCCAAGATGCCATCTGCCGGAAGGTGGACCATGAAATCAGCCTCTGTTTGGCTCATTCCAAACACCTGGTTAGCCACAGTGATGCTGCCCACCTGAACAAAGAACACAACCAGTCCCGGTTGAACAGACCGTGGAGACACTGAATGCCTCCTCGAACATCTAAATATACTATGCTTTTTTTTCTCCAGGGGATCGTTTACCTCAACAGTGTCATTTGCCAGATATCCATTCATGCTGCCAGTGCCGTACTGGATGGAAAGAGCCTGGTTGCCCCACTCAAAGGTGGAGGACTGCTGTGGGTTAAACCTATTGTGGTTCTCTGCAAAGAAACAACTACATCTTCACCATTTTTTATTTACAAATGTGTTTTATTACATGTCAAGCAACTTTAACCCTTTCTAATGAAGGAGTGAGTCACATCAAACATGTTCTTAAAGCTCCAACGTGTAACTGTTCACATGAGCCTGCAGAGCTTTCTGAAAGGATGACTCCAGGTCCACAATCCAACCGTTCTCTTTTAACATTTGTTTCACCATCTCACTGCCTCATTCATGTTTCAGTGAACTGGGAATAATTCCTGGATGGCTAAAATACTGTCCACCTGCTGGAGGCTTTATCCTGGGCTGCAGCAGAGTAAACCCAGTGCTACTCACCACAGGCTTGGCTCGAGCAGTAGACTGAAGGGACCCACAGGTTGGAAGAGCCAGTGTCAAAGATGACAGTGAAGGACTGAGGAGGAGTCCCAATGGAGATCACACCATAGTAGGACATCTAGAGGGATATGAGGAGTTGAATAGGTAAAGCATCGGCTTGATTCAAATGCAGAGAAATATACTATCTGTGAATCTTTGTGCTTAAAGTTTACTGTTGCACAAATGAGTGACAGAGACAGATGATGTGTTTATGTCACAGTCATAGAATCACATGTTGCTCTGGACTTACGTCAGCATAATTGCTCATTGGCTCCAAACCAGTCTGGTAGAACTTGGCCATTGGGTTATATGGGTGATTTCTCCTGTACTCCTCCCATATTCCTTTCTCCTGCAAGGCTTCCTTGGCAGACTTTCCCTTGATCAGGGGAACCCTGCACACAGCAAAGCGTATAAACAAAAACGCACAGATGTCCTCAATCTTGTAGCTGGAGACGTGAGACAATAAGATCTACACTGTACTACTTGCGAGGTTGTTAGACCTCAAAGTAAGATGGAGTGTGGTGGCCTTTAGATTTCCCCCCAGTAATAGATGAATAGATTTTCTTTCAACACTTGAGTCTATTCAGGTGTAAAATGTCAAAGAAGTGAAAGTACAGGTTGCTTTTCAAGCAGCTAGCTCAGACTCACCTATGAAGAAAGCATTCAGTGAAAACCACAAGGGCGGACAGAATGATGAGCCGCTTCATGGTGCTGATTTCTTTGCTGTTGGACTCAGATGAGTGAAGTTACTTTTATACAAGTCGAGTCGAGTCCTTTTATACAAAATATCAAGGTTGTGTCTTCAAAATGCCCTTCTACATAAGTTCAAAACGTGGGGATAACAAATATGTGATACACTGATAAACTGTCTCTTATCTGTCAAGCAAATGTCAACAAATGGACATTAAACCTTTTTTCTAGCTTCAGAAAAATATTATGCTTTACTTTAGTAAATGTGTATGTTTATTCAGTGCACACAAATCTTTAAATCAGTGTTAAAATGCAATGTAAAAAAGTAACATATTGAATGAAAGGTGTCAGAGGACTGACTTTTTAATCTAATGATAATCTTGTGTTTAAATAGTAGGCTACACTGTGATCCTAATGGGTTGAAGTACAGTTGGCAGGATTTCTGATAACAGTTAAACTTGACATTATATAAAGACACAGGGTTTGCTGTAAATTAAAGAAAAGCTCAATGAATTTTAAGAATATCCCTTGAAATCCAGAGCTTTTATTGTTGATTTATCACTGGAGAGTTTACGTTCAGAGCTACAGTGCAATTTATTGGTCATTTTTGTGTTTGTTGATGTTAATATGCTTTGTGAACAGAAACAATGTAACATTATTGATTTGCAGCATACTTTATATGAAAACAGGATATATAAAGCAAGACTATCAGACCTGACTGAGAGTATATACCAGCATTGTAAAGGGTGTGGGGGTAAGAAGCAGTTATCATGTCAAACAGCCAAATGACTGGGTTTTTCTGAGCATTAGAAAACGTTCTGTAGGCGCTTGTTTGTGTTTTCAGTCATCTTGCTTTATTAGTGCAATCTTACTATTGCCTTTGTCTGCCTCAAAGTAAAAATTAAAATCACTTCCTCTGTGCAGCACGGGAATGTCATCGGGCGACATGAGATCTAAGCACTGCTACTGCGACAGCTGTGTATGGTCTCAACAGACATTTGTTTATATTATTTATATGTATGTTGCATTTATCACAGCTGAATTGACTGAAATAATTATTTTGATTCTTTATTTAAATTTCTGTTACTTCATTCTGTCTAATGAGGATTGCATTATATATTAATTGATGTGGATCTTAAAAGCAGATGAATACATATCATCGCTTTGAGTTTTTAAGATTATCAGTAGTAGTAGTGGTAGTAGTGGTAGTAGTAGTAGTAGTTGTAGAAGTAGTGGAAGTAGCAGTGGTGGTAGTATCAATAGACTGTTTGGCCTTCACAGTCAGATGCCTTTGGTCATCAGTTTTTGATATATCCCAAGGTCACCTAGTTTCACTGGTGGAACTTACTATGACCTTCAATATAATCAGACTAATACCACTTGATCCCTTTACACACATGAATGTGTTTAATCAAGCCACTTACTGTAAACTGCACAAAAGAACTACGGGGCATGTATTACGTGACATTGTTGTTGTTATATTTTATTGACAATTATATCTGTACATTTATTTTTGATAAATTAACACAAACTGAGCATGACAACAAATGCTTTTAAGTTCACAAACAGCTTTCCAAGGAGCCTTTGAAAAATGGCATTTGCTGTGGCTCCTGTCGGTTGGTTACACTTTCATGACATCACTGTGTGCATCAATGGAATACAAACTACAGAATATTATAGTACATAGACTACACACATGAAGAATAAAGACAGTGAAGATGACACATGTGTTCTTTAAACCACATCCTGTTCAAGTCTCTGATTTCTGCTGTGACCTTCTTCATCCCAATGTTTGGACGTCCATTAATAGTCAATGTGTTTGAAGTTCTCAGTGCATCTATACTTGCTATCAGCGTATCCGGTGCACACCAAATGGGGGAGACAGGGGCAGGTGTAGTGTTGCCTTTTTCCTGGATATGGCACCTGAAAATGGTTGAAAAGGAGTGAAAATAATCCGACAGTTTAATTCCTCTCCAGCTGACAAGAGGCGCCACAGGTCCTAAAAGGATACTCCTTAAACGTCTGAATGCAGAGATGGATGTAGTGCTAGAAGTAAGAAGTAAATGTTGCCATCTCCCACAGATCACAGTGATTAACAGCGCAGATTGCTTGCTTTGCTGTGAGGAAGATCAATATCCTCTGCAGTTATCAGCAGCTTTTTCTAAAGCTTCAGTCAACCTGCCAGCACTAATCTGAATTTTCACTAACACTGTGATAAGTGTGTGTGTGTTTGTGTGTTTTTTTTAGATCGGAAGACCGATTCGGATTTTTTTCTGGCTTCTATAACATCTAAGGTAAAACTTTTTTTCATTATGATAATAGGTTATTAATACTAATCAATACTTATTTATCCATTAATATTCATCACTATTGTGTCAGAGTGTATGGATGCAGATTGGTACAATAATATTTCCCCCACCTTATGGCTGAAAGGGTGGCATTCGTCCCCCTCCACACCTCTTGGGACACACATCCTCAGACCTCTCAGCCACAGACTGACGGCACAGCAAAGACCAAAGCCACACTGCACATCTCTCTCACAGGCCTGCAGGACGGACAGAGAGACACAGTGTGATACAGGTATGTATAGGAAAGAATGAGAGACGCCAGAGATGAGGACGGTTCTTTTGATGCCACTGAGCCAGTCTCATTTTTGTTTATGCTAATAGAGATCCCCCTTGATTGTTAGTACAATGAAAGCCATTTTATCCATTGCCTGTCGACTCCCTAATCCATTTACAAATGAATATCAATCAGACCACTGAGATAATTTCCTCTCATTTTTCCAGTGGACTTGAAGCGGAGAAGGATGTGGTCTCTCATTCGCATATAATCACATTTTACGAAAATTGTTCACCAACGTAAGCTGTTTTTTTTTTTGTTACATTCAAATTTAGTTTATAAGCCTGTTTGTTAAAAATCAAATGTCAAAGTCGAATTAAAAATGGCTGTGGACATTTTGACTGTAAGTAAAAAACACTTTTCTGTAGACTAAAACAAAAAACTAAAAAGTCAGTTCATCAGTTTGTCAGTTTCAAATATCTGTCAGCATCGACTTCACAACAGATATGTCATAGACATAGGACCGTCTGTCTGACCAGGCATTATCTGGTCAGGAAACTAATAATCAGCTTTTTTCACTTGGATTGTTTGATTTGCTGATAAAATAATACAAATACTAATCCAGTAATAAGTAATAAGAAAATACAGTGTCTTAATCTACTCAACAAAATAGAAAATTATAGAAATGAGTGCTAAAAGTGATATAAATAGAGTAGTTAATCATTTAGAAAAACAAAATTCTAACATTGATTACACAGTAATCTAACATCTGATAAGAAAAAAAAACAAACTACTGCTATTACAGCACGGCATAAGCCGAAAGCTGTCACTCACCCCTGTGATGATGGCTCCACTGGACCAGCTCAGAGACACCAGGAGGAAGGACAATAGCACCGCTGTGAAGCCCATGACAACAAGAGGAGAATTACAGTGTCTCACAATAGCTTCTACACTGGACAGCAGCTGGAAACGGACTCTCCTGCACCTTACACCAGATCCACGACCCTCCACTCAGTCATGAAGGTTTCCAATACTTCTCAAGAGGAGGGAGGGGGGGAGCCAAACTCTCTCCCTCTTTTTACCCACCTCCGACCCCAATCCACCCTCCCCATGTCAGAGCCCTCTGACTGTCTCCTCAAATGCTTCGTCATCTTGCGCATCCGCACGATGTCTGATGGAGAGTGACTCTAACTTTTTGTCTGCTGTAGGGTTTGACCACACATCAGTTCCAAGCAGAAGCTGGCTGATTTTCCTTGAGTTTTACATTTTAACGCAACATATGTGGAAAATGGCTTCACAGTTGATGAACTAAAATTAATCCGACACCTATTAATTACAAAAATGAATCAAATCGATTGTTTGTCAGAAAGAGGCAGCCATGACATAAACAATATCGCCAACATTCACTGGTTTAACACGTGTAATGAAGTGGTCACAGTTTAGTATGGTGCCATGTACAGTGATAACAGAGAGATTAAGGCATCTATGTAGTTACCAGTAAATCTGTCACACGAGCCATTCTGTAATTGCTGCAAAGTGTTTACATCTAAAAGTTTAATGTTGCAAAAACAATTTGTTAAGACTTACACGTCACACCTCAGTGACATTACTTAATGTGCGATGTCACAAAATGATATGAATAATGAGCCGTGACTCCAAATGCATTATAGCATCAATTATATGGCTCAGTGATTACACTCTGACTCCGGGTCAGACTTCTTTTTTTCATTTAGCTCATCTATAGATTTACTGTGCTGTGCCATGTCTAACAGATAATGACTTTATTTGAAATGTATGCCTTCTTCCTCAATACAGATATAAACACTGACCTTGTCAGGACCATTAGTCCTCATGGGGACACCAAAACCTGGGCTTAATGAGGCACTACTTCATTTATGAGGAATTGGTTAGGGTTAGGGCTAAGATTTGAAGGTTAGGGATAAGGCTTTGGTTAAGCTGTCCAAATTAACTGAAGTCAATGAGAAAGAGAATAAGAATGAGAGGACAGCTGAGCAAACCTGCGTGTGTGAATAAGATATAATGTGTGTGGACCCAGAGAATGATTCCATCCACTCAAAGGCACAAACTTGCACTTGGACATGTGTTTGCCTACGTGCATGCTCAGACAGTGATGAGCAGCAGGTTGTCAGGAAAGAGAAATACGAGAGAAAGAGGAGGGGAGGAAGAGATAGGAGGGTTAATCAGTCGGACGTTACCTTGCTGCTGCACAGGTGATGGATTCCTCCATTGCAGTGGCCACATAATTACATTCACCCATTTCTGCCTTGTCAGCAGGAGCACTGAAGCTTCACTGTCTTGAGACAGGTAGCAGAAATCATGCAGGAAAGCGAGCCAATTGGTGGTGGCCTGCAGCTTACTTTTGTTGAATAAAATACATTAAGTAAATCCATCATAAAAGCCTCCGGCTTTTTAGCAGAAATATTACAACCATATTTTATGTTCCACAAAGAACATAAATATATTATTTTTAGATTGGAGCCTTAGTAAAAGTTTAACTTGTTGAAAAGTTGATATAATAATGTTTGACATCATTTTATTTGCTGGTAACAATATCTGATTGACAAAAAAACTGGAGTTTGAAAAAAAAAGCAGTGGCTAAACTATGAATAAAGATTTCAATTGACTCATATTTTTAGTATCCTAGCAACAAAAGCCAAAGATATTGCAAGGTATTAGCAATACTCCAGTAGTATCACATTATATAATGACACTGATCTATTTTTGTTTTTGTGTGTGGGTGCACGTACGTGTGTTTACCATGCTGCTATAATGTAATAATTATCTATCTATCTATCTATCTATCTATCTATCTGTCTGTCTGTCTGTCTGTCTATCTATCTATCTATCTGTCTGTCTGTCTGTCTGTCTGTCTGTCTGTCTGTCTGTCTATCTATCTATCTATCTATCTATCTATCTATCTATCTATCTATCTATTATTGATGTATGTTGTATTATTAAAGCGCGTTTCGAGCAGTTTTGTCCTCACAGGGACCCATAGACCACATGACGATCACCTGACGCCAGGCGGAAGCTTCGCGGAAGCAGTCAACTACAACAACAACGACTTATCAAATTCACTTGAATTTTTGAGTATCTGAACGTCGTTAATTATGGAATCCACTCTGGAACAGCACCTGGATGATACGTAAGTCAATAACGCACTTTTTCTGTGCTCGTGTGTGAGATATTTGGACGTTAAATACGACTTTGCTCCTCCTTGTGTGTGCGTTTTGGCAGTATGAAGAACCCCGCGGTTGTTGGTGTGCTGTGCACGGATCATCAAGGACACAGTCTGGGCTGTAAGAAAACCTCTGTACATACATATGTAGCTCAAAGTTTAGTTTATGTTATGTATCACATCTGCTGTACGGGAATTTACCAGTCAGAGTAATTAAAACCAAGTATAAGCTTCTCATTCTGACATTGTTTCCCAGTAGTCTTGTGGAGTACAAAACTGCTAGCTTCAAATTCACAAATTAGCAAATGTAAGAATCCATTGAATCCAATGAAATCCTTTAAAAGGAGATAAATGACACTTCCATGTTTTCTTCTTCTTCTGGACTCCCACACTGTCTTTGTGTGAAGTTTCAATCACTTTTGCTGTAGAATGTTTTTTGTTCACTGATGATATCTTTGATGTTCTGCTATAAAATATGGATAGTATGGAAATAATGGATTCTCACTGACAGGTTGTGACTTTACTTCACAAATGTCTTGATGTAGGATTCAGCTTTGGAGGAAAACATAGAGAAGTTACACATAAGATGGACGCTGTTCAATTAGAATCATTATGTTTGGTATTACTTGTTTCTTGCCTAATGAATCTGCTGTATATTTCACAATCACCAGGCCGCGGCTCGCTGACTGATGATCATAGCGGTGTTGTGTCAGTTCTGGCCAAACAAGCTGCAGCTCTCACCAGAGACCCGACTGACACTCCAACTGTGTGTTTGGAGTCTGAGTTAGGGTGAGCAATAACACCATCTCTCCTTGGTTTTATTCAAATTTCTTTTCTTTTCTTCGTTTTAGTAAATGCCATGTTTTTTTGTGTGAGGTTTTTTTTATATATATATATATATGTATATATGTGTGTGTGTGTGTGTATATATATATACACATATATGTATATATATGTGTATGTATGTATATATATATATATATGTGTATATATATTTTACATTCTTGGGGAGATTAGTGAATTTTACAGAAAGACAGTGATCCAGAAACAAAGATTTGAACGTCAGTGCCCAAAGTCTTGGCACAGGAGCTAATCCGTGTAACTATGCTGCCCCCCTGTGGACTCTGTGAAACACCTGCTGCACTTCAGACTTCAACAGTAATAAATAAATAAAGAAATTATTATCAATTTATTTTAAATTTTATATTGATTTGAGTCTAACTGTAGATGAGCCCACTGTTTTGTTTTTTGAAAAAGGTGTAGATTTGTGATCTCATGGCCAAGTTTTAGCTGGTGTCATGATTATGTACTGACTTATTCAACACTTTTAAAAGCTACTCAGCTAAGTTTTTCTTCAGTAATTTTAAGTTGTTTATCTGTTGGTTTAAACAAATCACATGCATTACACTTCTGTTGCTGATAAACAGTATGATGATGATGATAATGATACCAATCGGACCTCACCATCACCAACAACAACAAAAACAATAATAAAGCACTAATGATATGGTTTATTTACTAACACTTATCATTCAAATATATCTGACCAATTACTATTGTTAAGGGGTATGTTTGTCTGACAATATGTATTTGTTTTTCTTGTAGAAACATTCTGGTGAGGAGTCACGGTACCATCACAGTAGCAGTTCACAAGATAGCATCTTGAAGACTCAGTTGCTCACTGGGCACTTTTATTGTAAAGATTTGTAAATCTACATCACTATAATCACACAATCTAAATGAACAGTTTGAAAGAGAAATCTGGGGGTTTCCCCAGTGGTTTGCTGTGTTTTCTGTATTTTCAGGTCATATTTAAACCAGACAATGATTTCTAATATTCTAACAGCTACTGAGAGGAGTCAAAAGCTTCTTTTTTTTTAAGTACCAATCAATTAGTACTACTATTTTATTGATGCTGTGCATAGAACAGATCCAATATGATGTTCATTTTCTGTGTGTGTGTGTCTCTCCCTGGGCTCCCCTCTCTCTGTGAACGTGTATATCCTGTAATCCAGGACACTCATACACAGAGCAACATCTCTTAATAAACTTTAACTTGACTTTATGCTGCCCTCTTTGTTAAGTATTCATTATTTTCTCCTTTGCTCCGTGTGTCATAGTTAACCAATATATTTTTGTTGGCAGCTGTCTGAAAAGCAGGATTCAGAGTTTGCAATCATTTATGCAGCCACTGAAGCAGACAAGCGGTGCGATTTCATGCGTACAGTCATGAACAAGCCATAACCTGAAAGTAAGTTTCTTTTTTTTCTTTGTTTTTTTAAAGAGAATGAACAGGATCACACACAAATTGTCTGGCTTACTGTTTCACTAGCTGCTTCTGCTTTCTCCCAAAGATTTTACAGGCAGTCTGTTTGTGTCCTAAGCCCCCAGGTGACCACACCATTACAATCATTCAAAGTTAAAATACTGTGAAGAACGCTTCTGCAAAAATATTCCTACTTGCATCAAGCTAATTTTGCTGATTGGATGCAAGCGCTGCATTATCGTTGTGAAAATAAGTTCTGTGTTGACCATCAAACTTAAAGTGCAATCAAAGATGAATGAACGTTCATTTTGAACATAAAAAGACCAACAATTATTATCATTATTATTATTATTATTATTGTTATTTTTTGTTTTAAACAAAAATATTTTAACACAACTGATGTATTTCATAATGCGCTTATTAGTTTCTTCACCTTCTATATTTTATATTATATTCAATCCCATATAAACATGAACAACAATACACATTTTTTGTTGTACAGTTAACACATATTCTAATACACGTATCACTTAAGAAAAGGTTTTTTGTCTTATGAAGATAATTCTTAAATATTTAAACCCATTTACCAGTGGAATATTACATCAATATTACATCATATTAGAGTAATTTACATCAACCATATCCTTGATTTTTTAATTCGGGGGAAAAAGAGCTCTGTCCTCCGCCGTATACGTCTAAACACACACATACAACCATTATTTAGTTGAGTGACTGTGCTTTGAGTGGAGCAGCTTGTTTTCTGTGGGCTGTATTTTGGTGGCGCTGCGTCTCCTCTCAGGACTCGACTGTGTAAAGTCTAGGGTGACACTGATGTTTTGACCGCAGAGCTCCTTACCGTCCTCTCCCCTCCTCCTCCTCCTCCTCCGAGCCCTCGGATGAGGTTCAATGCTACGCCTAAGTCACGTGGTTCCCTACAGCGAAAGCCTCGTTCGCTGCGGCTCCTCAGCGCAATCAGCGAGGCTGAGCCTGGGATGAGAGATGCAACTCAGAGAGGCACGTCTGTCGAGGCAAAGTTATGGCACGGTCATCCTCGGAGGAACAGGTCCTGCACCATTTTCTCTCTGCCAAAAAGTGCATCAGTGATGACGTGCACGCTTTTCTGGAACGCACAACTCCGGAGCGAGAAAACCCCAAATTACGCATCAAATCCAACTAATTGAAGTGAGGCGCGTCAAAAACACAGAGGGATTCCAGGTAGGTGCTCAATTTATGTTCCAAATGTAATACTTTGTGTGGCTGTTCACTAATTATGAGTTGTTTGGCTATTTGATTGTAATTTCATTGTTTTCTTCTCTGCTCCAACAAACCTGTCTCCGACTGAAAAAAACAAACAAACAAACCAATTGGCCCCCAAACTAGTATTCTGTGTCAAATTACCCTTTGGTTCAAAACTTTCCAAATACTTTGCTTTAGTGCAGTGCAACAGGCCTGTGGTGTGAAGATAACTGGCTGTGAGCCAGATGTTATCAAGACCTCCGTCCCCGTTTTCTCCGCATAGTAATGCGGGTTGTGTGCATGCCCTCCTAGACTAAGCCAAAAGCTTTTAGCTCTGAGTTTACGAGCCCATAATCTCACAATTCCTCATGACTGGTGTTTGGCTCTGCTCACAACAAAGGCGTGTGAATGAGGTTTCTTTTGTGAATTTGACTGAACTTGTCAGACACACACACAAACGATGATAACAAAATCTGTCACATACCGTTTAAATATCCAGAATAACTTTGACCCCATTATCTCCTTTAATAACAGAGTCATTATGTATAAGTCTAGAATAAGCGAAATACAATGGGATATGTTCATTTTGAAATGAATGAAGTATCTTTTTTGCTTTGAATGTTGTCTTTGACTTACACATTCTCTCTAGTACTGAGTACTGTGTGCATCAACAGTTACAGTGATGTCTGTAGACAGTTTTTGATTCTACTATCCCCTTTCCCAACAACAGTGCAACATTATTTATTTTTTTTGCTGTTTCAAGTGAAAATGTGTAAGTCTTTGCAATAGGAAATAGAGTTGGACCCCAATCAATCGACCATGGGGCCATGGAGCTTTGTTTTCATGTCATTACTTTAAACCCTTGTTGACTTTGTCAGCCTTTGTGTCAACAGTCTTCTGGCTTAAAACTGATGGAAGTATTATGTGAACTGTTCATTTGTGCATTTTTCTTTCTGCCAGTGTCAGAACAGGTCCCATCCCAGCACTGGCAGGCATGGCTTTGTTGCAACAAGTAGAAAACAGTCCTCATTAGACTGTCTAGAAATGTGTTTGTTAACAAAGGTTATGCTGTGCAATAAACTAAAACAGGCTGTGTTACACGAGGACATCATGTTGACAGTCCAAACCTGTGGAACAGGGAGGGGAGGTTTCCTCAAGCAAAGATGGGGGTGTATTCCTGCTTTTTGCATGGGTATAGTCTTGAATTGATTGCTTTTACTCCATCTTTTTTTTTTACTAGGAGACATTGATTAATAGTAATTTGTGGATGAGTCATTTTATAACTAACGCAACTGTAACTTAACTTGATAAAGTGGCGTAAATTTGCTAAAGAAGTTTTGTGTGTGGCAGGTCACCTTGAGCCTTGACAGAAATATGCAGAGCAGCTACAGTATTACAACTCAAATCGACTTATTTGGGTAAAACCTTCCATTCTGCCGAGACCCAGATTCAAACAAAGAAAAGAGCTGCATTAATACTAAATGTATAAAATTGTATAAATAACTAAAATTGTAGGTAATTGCATAATATTTGCTCTATCCATGTAGTGCAATTTTTATAAATCAGCAGCTTTTCCCCGCCATCTCATAAACTATATAATTAATAGTACAACACATTTGCATAACTTCAGTTAACTGTCATTAACTAAACATTAAATATGCAAAATAGGTAAAAATAACAAAAAAAACAGAATCTATAAATTTTAGATCGGAAAAATTTAGTTTTAATGACTTTGCAACATTTCTGAGAACAAAAGTTAATGAGAACAAAAATGCATGTTTTGTAATAACGATTAATACGATTAATAAATAATAATTGATCAATGCTGATGATTTAAAAAAAAAAAAGGAAGTATTTGCCCAACCGATTAAGTGCTGTAAGTGTTTGTCATTGTCTCTGTTATGAGAGGAAGAACTAGAGTGCAACACTCTGTTGTTTGTGCTGCACATGTGTCAGACTGCTGACTGAAGCACTATTTCTGCATCCCAGTGCAGGGCCTGGATTCTCTGATGTCTGCATTTCCTGACTAAAAAAAATATGTGAATAGCTCTTGTCCTCAACAACAGTAAGCCAGATATGTCCTCAGAACATGGCAGAGAACACTGACAGAACTAAAAGAATGTGTATGTTGTGCTATGTCTTTGAATAAATGATGAGTCTCTGTACCTGCTTTAATATGACAATAATCAATATTTGTTCAAATGTTTATCATATGCAAAGGTGATGATATGTCCTAATGTCCTGATATGTACTAATGAACAACTTCAAACATCAGAGGTGGGGGGAGAGTCATAAGTCACATATTTGAGGCCTTACTTGACTAACGCTGGTTAAAGACTCGACTCGACTTAGACTTGAGTAAAGTTGCTTTTTGTTTTACAGAATATTTACGCAAATGTTCTCAAATATTGAGGAGTTAATTCTGTTAATTCTGGTTTGTGTCTGCTTTAGCGGCCTGGTGTATAAACCTGGAAACCGGGCGACACAAACACCTCTACGTGAGATTTCATTCGACACTTCAAATCCCACAGAGAAAGGTTCAAAGTAACTGTTAACATTTTAGTTTGATTTATTTATATCTTATTTGTGTAAAAAGTTAATATAATAATTCAGTTGTATGGGACCGTGAAGCAATCCTTACATTGTATGAGTCATTCAGTGTTTCTATGACAAACAAAACTTAGTTCAAAATGATTTATTTTATTTAGCACATTTAAATGTGGAATATGTGGGAAATCATCTTCATCTTCAATCTTCATATGACTTGACTTGTAACTTGCTTGATTTAAAGCGGGGACGCGACTTGACTTGCTTAATTCTTGCAAGAATTTTTGCTGGTGTCTCGAGGGTAAAGACTTGAGACTTGCCTGTGATTCCCATGTATGACTTACCCGCATCTCTGACGATTATTACAGGTTTGGTTTCTAGTTTATTAGTGTGGCTCTTTACCATTTAGCATCCTCTCTTGCTGTAGACTCGGTCTCGATTGAGTTTCAAGTTGAATGGGACCAACATTTGCTGTCATGTGTGGAAGAGATCACTCTCAGCTCCTCTTTATGCATTATTTGTTGGATCCAGTCTCTGAATTGTGATGGGAGGCGTTTAGTGACCAGTTGAAGCAGGTTTTGCCATTCACAAGAATGCTCCACACAAAGAATTGTGTCATTTTAATATACAAAAGGCAGGGTAGAAAGTAACATATCTTTGCTTTCAGGTTTCAGAGATCTTTATCTTAAGCCTCAGTCACCATTATACTCTTTTTTCTTTTCTTTCTTGCAGGTACAAAGTTAATCTTGATGCAGCCATATTTCGTGAGGATGACACTCAGAGATTAGGACTTCTGACCCTATTCATAGCCTCTGCAGCCAGCAGGCAAACGACCAAACCAACAGGTAACACCCAACAAACATTTGAATCAGCCATTTTCTGAGAAATTCTGCTGATAACCACTTTATCCTGTAGCACACGATTACCTTTACATTTTTCACAGTAAAAGGAGTACAAATATGTAAATACAGTCTAGATTGCCATAAATGACATAAAGTTGTTTGTAAGAAATAATCCAGAAAAGGTTGCAATAGCAGGCTGCGCTGCAACTGAACACGTACTGGCTGACAAACGGTAGAAGCCGAGTCGAGCTGGGAGGACAATGACTGACTACATCACATCTGAATCACCTGTAAGCAAACACTAAACGTTACAGTATGAAGCATAGTTCACTGTGAGTTGAGTGAAATAGATCTTCCAACAAAGTGCTGTAAAACAGTGACAACGATCCCCAAAGCTGTGTATGTGTGTGTAGACTGGGTTAACAGATAACGACAACCCCAGACAGAAAACAAGACCCAGTGAACTTTGAGATTTGTCTGACATGGTCTCTGAAGAAAAGCAGGCTTTGAGCTGACGATGCTTCAGGGGACTCTCGTTGTAATTCTCCCTACTGTCCACATTAGAACAAAAAAAGGAGATTACTTAGTTCCCAGTGTTCAACACGAGTGACAGCAGCCACAGTCGCTGCTTTGTAGAAAAGTGCGGTGAAAAGCAGTTGAAGCTAATGGGAGCCTTTGGCTGTCTGACTTCACTGTCACTGTCTCTGTGGTGTGAATTTCCATGTCTGTGTTTCCCCACACAATGTTTCCTTGTTATTAAAATGTAGTCAAATGTAATCGATGCAAAAGGATTGGAACTTTCCCACGCAGATTTCTAATTGCTGAACTCCCATATTAACATTGACTGATATTTATAATGCAACTGTATTTTTGCCCCTGATCATTTAATATCACCAACAACCTGTCTGTATAATCATATGAGAATATGGAAATAATGGTGCAGTCACGTTGGTGTATGTTTGTGCATGTTTGCCTCTATTTGATTTGTTTGAATAAATCACCAGGACTGTAGTATGTTGGCGAGGTAGTCGTAATTTCCAAGTCACTTACCTGATTAAGGATTATCCATATTCATATTTACTGTACTAATAATATAAATTCACCACAATCAACTTATTGTGAGTGCATCGCAGTGCGTGAAAAAAAAAAAGTAAAACATCCCATCCCTAATTACGATGACAGTATGACACAAATATAAATGCTGTGTATGGTTATTATTACTTCCTCAACTATGACGCTCGCGAACCTCACAGTCACCAATCAATATTATCTGACAGCTGTAGCTTTTATTAGATTGACCAAATGATGCGAATACATGACCTACATCAGTTAAGTCAGCTATTTGATTGCATGCTGAGGGTGTGACTGCAGGGTTTTCCCCCTCTTCCCATACTGAAGTTTTAAGCGCCAGTTTGATCCTTTCCATGAGTCTTTTTCAAGCTTGGCTTAAATCTGCCTGAGAAGATGAGCGAGGTTTCCCAAAGCTGTTTAGTATTAACCTAAAACGTATAATCTGTGATTGTAATATAACCCAAAGCATGGCTCCATTACTGAAAATTCAAACAATGATCAGATGCTGCTTTCACTCCCTGACCGATTAAAAGGCAAAACATCTCCCTTAGAGCTGGTGTTATGTTGTGTCATAATAAGAACCCCTGCATGAGAAACACAATAGATACCATGTGAACGTTAGTCTTTTAACTGTTTTGGATACGGAATAACACAGTTTCTTTGTGCCGCAAATAGAATCACAATTTTTCCATGAAAACTCCTCCCTTTTGGCCAAGAGAAAAACATAAGCTTTTATAGGGGACCAATATATTGTGCATAATGGAAAGTTAAACCAAAAAGGTCTGCATTAACATTTAAATATCCTGTATATGGTGATCAAATTGTGGTAAGTTCTGCTGGTCTTGATTGAGGAAGGGAAGGTATGGAAACCTAGACAAAGGGTGTGAACCTGCATTCCTTACATTCCCTCAGTTATGGCAGTTATGGCAGGGGCTTCTTTTTACTGGGGCAGTGTCCTGGATTGTTCCTTCAGTTCCCTAGACAGTATTTATTTATTTTTTTTAATATAGTGAGGTGTTCTGGATCTGCTGCTATTGTTGGTTTGATTCAGAGATACCAGTTTGACATTTGAGGAGCAGGTTTGAATTGGCCTGACGCTGCCGGCAAAATGATTAATAATTGCCTTAATGTGCAGTAGAGCCAGGAGAGTGGATCTTGAGCTCTTTCTTTTTAAACTATGACAAATGTCATCAATGACAAACTGTGTTACCTTGTAACCCGTGTTATCTGATACTCTCCTCTTCTTAACCTCCTCAGTCGCCCTATTTAGTGCCTCATTTGGTCTGTTTGCTGTTTTTCTCATCTCCTCTCTGCTCTCGTCCTGTTCTCTCCTCCTCTCCACTGTCCTCACAAAAGAAAAAAATGTGATTAGATCATAAACTTACTGTATGTAGTTTATTAAAATACTAAAATGAATCACACAACAACCAATAATGTTAGATTTACTTTTCCATCCCATAGGGTCTTCACAGTCATCACTACTCATTAGTCCACACTGGCTCACAGTCACAAGTCACAGCAACATTTATTTGACAAAGCTACAGACCAATATACAAAGATAGTGTTATCAGCTGTTGCAGTCGATGGATTCCTTCATCGAGTCTTTCTCACCCTCTGTGTATCACACACGTGTACCAGAGTCATATGGATGAAGATTCCCATTGCTGTAATCCTATGTAAAGTAGTGCCTTGGAAATACTTGTCGTCACAGATGGCGACGCTCACACTTCTCCTGTCCTGACTTGTGTGCTGCTACAGCAACAGGAGAAAATGTGTTGCTGCCTCACCTGCATCTGTTGTCTTCAACTATTTCATCTCTCTTTAAACATTATGAAACTGTAGCCTGTGACTTAACATCACTAAATATAGTTTACTTTGTTTCATACGCGTATTCTACTCTATAAATGTTGAGTTTATGCCCCCATTCTGTTGTGTGTGTGTGAGTTTTCTCATTATTAAACTCAAAGATAGAGCACATTGTTTGAAAAGGTGAACAGTTGCAGTAGCTGCACTGGGCTGTGACTGTGTGGCAATGGCATGCTTCCAGGAGTGCGTCTTAGCAGAATGTTCAAATCCCAGCGGGGTGTCGCATCATTGGGCCAGTGGGCAAACAAAAGGATACATAAAGTTTTTACTAGCTCAGCCACTTTACTAGTCCGCTCTGTGTACCAAGAAGGTGGAGATCAAAAGATCGCATTGGTCGTTGTGACTCTTTCTTGCTGCAGGAATGGTGTTTTTAAAAGTTCCATCCCTGCAAAATTGTATGTAGGTCAGACAACGAACGAGTGTGGAGAACATTATTATATGCAGTGTGTCCTGCTGGTAGTGTGGTGTTAATTCTTGACTAAAAAAGAGCTAATCTACAATCCCCCATCGCTCCGACCCTCAGATCCCCAGCACATTTTCAAACACTTAAAGCACACTCTAAGGACAACTTGTGAACAGCACATGGGGTAAATATTTTCCTCACAGTACACTGGCCCAATTCATTCCCCTTTTAATCCGCTCTCTGCCTAATTTGGTCTCGGCTTCTTATGCATGTCTAAGTCACACTGAGTTACTGATGAAAGCCACATATGGCTGGTTATTATAAACACTTGTTTACTATGCCTTTTGATTTGTTCAAGGTAGCAATTGCTTTGCAGCTTCTGAGAAAAGGTTAGGACTGATTGCCAGTGTGGTTAACAAGTTAACAAGTCTTTACAAGTCAATGGAATTTAATTTCATCATTCAATGTAGTTCCAGGGTGGAAATTGAGAAGAAAAGAGAATTTGAAGGGTTGACTATAAAGTGTTAGAGGATTAAACTCTCATAAGCGCCAATAAAACTTTTGTTTATTTAATATGTGGAAGGAAGTAGATCTCTGGTGAAGAGTGATGAGGAGCAGGTAATGAAACAGCACACTGCCTGCTGTGGATGAAAACCACAGTACAGATATTTCATAATACAGTCAATAAACAGCTCTTGAATCACCTTTTCAACTGGAGTTAAAGTCTTAACTTCAGCAAGTTAAACATACAGTGTGGGTCCATGCAAAAACCAACCATACTGTGCACAAGTCTTAGATTTGTTGTTTTAGCAATGACTATATATATGTAGTGTAAATTTAAAATTGAAGTATTGACTTAATAATAGAAATAGCTAATAGAAATAGCAGCAGCCCTGTCTCTCTTAGCAGTGCTCTAAAGCTTTTACTTAGTACTGTATACAATAATTATAATTAATGTGATTATCATATAACCTGGTATGTTGATTTCTACTGTGACATCACTCTGTAAATAAAAAACATGGTTTACTGTGAGGGCTTTTCTCTCTCTCTCTGTTTCTCTACCTGATCCTCCTGAATGTCTGGGATTCATTCTCTTCCATATGCTATAGCTGCTGCAGAGTCTGGGAAAGAATCTGAAATCTAAGTTGTTTATATCTCTTCCTGCCACCGAGTGGTCTTTTTCTCAGCCTGTTTTTTGTGCATTGCTTCATAATAAGCAGTAGCTTTTGATGGGACAATGTGGGATGAGAGGACAGTCATTACTTCATGCCCAAAATAAATAAATAAATAAATAAATAGCAGACACCATTTATAAATGATTTAGTTGAGGTTTCTTGGTGGCTGCCTGAAGGAAAAGCAATAAGAGTAAGACAAACCTAATATTACATTTTGAGGTTTATTTTGATGCCACATAGTTTTTTTTTCATTGCCACTGTGAATAGCTCCTAGATATGAAATATATAATTGTTACAGTGTAAGACATTAATCTAAAAGGCTGCTAAATTATTATTTATATCCATGCAATCCAATCTATATTTATAGCCTGTACAATTAAATGAATGTGACTGACCTGATTATCTAGCCTATCTATTATCATTATTGACGTTTTCTTTCTTTTTTCTTAGTGAGACTTTCTTAGTGCAACTGAGTGACACAGCCATGAACCTCTTCAGGAAGGATGTCATGAACACAAAGAAGGAGAAGGAGAAGGAGATCCAATATGAGGATCCTCCAGATGGAGGCTGGGGCTGGATGGTGGTGCTGCATTGCTTCTTGGTATGTCCACCTCAGTTGTTTGCATGATGTAAAGACATCTTGTCGTGAATCATCTTGACGTCATGTCTAAAGCATACGACGCAAGGTTCACACCATCTGCACTCACTCAAAGGATTTAAGCCTTTGAACCAGAAACATTGCAATTATTACACATGATAATAATGTGTCGACCTCATAGACATCCTCTGCTAACAATGAGTCTGTGTGTGTGTGTGTGTGTGTACAGGTAAATGTCCTGGTGATGGGAACACTGAAGACATTTGGGATTTTTTTTGTGGCATTCCAAGATGAGTTTGAAGGCTCTGCGGAGAGCATCAGTTGGATCGGTTCCATCATGTCCAGTATGCGGCTGTCTGGAGGTTTGAATCATAACATATGAACTATTTCTGCATCATCTATTTAGCTCTGTGTCTGTCTTTATGTTCACACTCAGGGATTGAACTGCAGTGAGTGACGAACATTTTTTTTCATATGCTGTGTCTTTGTGCTTCGTCCACTGCATCCTTTGTAGCACCCATGGCCTCTGTGGCATGTGCCAAGCTTGGACCCAGGGTGACCTCCATCATTGGAGCAGTACTGGTTAGTGGAGGCTTCCTCTTAAGTATTTTCGCAACTTGCGTGGAGTTCCTGTACTTCAGCATGGGAGTGATAGTTGGTGAGTAGAGACAAACTGCTGCCACTAATTATTATTATTATTATTATTATTATTAATTATGTTTATTTTTTGCCTCCTCTATCAGTCAGTACGCCATACACTGTTTTGCAATATGCCTCCTCTCGAGGTTGTTCCTCATTAGGCGTTTCCTGGTTGACCTGTTACTCCACAGACAACAATGTCTTTCTACGTCCATTAACTTAAAGACATTACATTCTTTAAGCATACCTTTGTCTTCTTCTTGTATTATTTCTGGGTCAAAGCTGGGGGATGGGAACTGTGCAGCATGTGCATAATAATCCTTTTCTTGTAGGAATGGGTTTCGCACTATTATACCAGTCCTTCTCCGTGGTCACTGCTCTGTACTTTCGAAAGAGGTTAGCAACAGCGTATGCAATTGGACGGTCTGGAATGGGTTTGACCTTTGCCCTCGCCCCGTTTACTCAGCTGCTTCTGGACCAATATTCTTGGCAAGGTAGGCAGTAGGATTCTTTTAATAAGCAGACCGTAACTTGTGTTTTGACTTTGTCTTTTCTGTGACATTTTGAGCTTTCTTTCTGTCCCACAGGGGCGTTGCTGATTCTTGGTGGTCTCATGCTGAACCTGGTGGCCTCTGGGATGCTTCTGCGACCCATCAATGTGAAGCCTCCTGTGTCAAACTCTACCTCGTCTCCCATCCAAAAGAGCCCCACTATGTCTATCAAGAGCACCTCAGAGAAGGAATACACCAAGACCAGCTTGAATGGCTCCTCTCACTTATCCAATGGCATTTCCCAGTCAGACTTATTCCCGTCCCCTCCTCCTCCTCACAGGGACACTGAGAACCTGGGGAATGAATGTACTCAGGGACTCCAGTCATTGAAGCCTGAACTGACCAGACTGGTCCTCAGTGGTGTGAATGGCCATGAACCTCACCATGACATGGGTCAGTGTAAACCCACATCTCCTGACAGCTCAGCTGAGCTCAATGGATACAAGAATGGTTCCACCAATAATGGATTTCCCTCACATGCCAGCGTACCCAGTGAGGTGAAAGTCAAAAAAGCCAAAGTACTTGATTTCTCCCTACTTAAGGACCCGTTCTTTTGCATCTACACTTGGTCAGTAGTTTTCAGCCAGCTGGCGTACTTCATCCCCTATTTCCACCTTTCTGCCCGAGCCAGAACCTTGGGCATCGATGCCATGGATGCATCTTTTATCATCTCTGTGGCAGGTGAGACACGTTGGTTTAAAGTACCACACCTTTGTCGTATTCACCCACACAAATTGTTCAGTTATATAGACTAGTAGATATTGATGTAGTGTGTTTATTGTTAGGGCTGGGTCATACTTACCATGTTCCGCATTTGTTCCACACATGCGATCTCACGTGCCATTTTAATAATGGCTATTTCTCACGAGGAGTTTGCCTTCTTTTGTATGTCTTCGTATACTTTGGGTGCGTTTGCAGTAGCCTCATTTAGTGTGGTTAAATCGAACCATGGTTCGTTTTCTCTCCTAGTACGTCGTCTTTGGATTTGGTGTAAATGTAGTCTGAGACCCCTTGCAAGTGAACTCTGGAGCGGTTCATCACTGATGTGAACTCTAGCTGCACCTATCACTGGAAGCGCAGTATTTACGGCTACAGTCTCAGCATTCTCGGCATGCTTATCTACATCCAGAAGTGAGGCGAAGGGAGAGCCGGGAGATCCTCCGTGTCTGGCAGGTCCCATCTCTTCCTTCTCCACAGGCAAACTAGCTCATTCAGCCAAGTATTGTTGCCCCAAAGTGCAGCAAAACTGCCTACTCACCTCTGTTTCTTGGCCGCGGGCAGTAGGATGAGCACAACACCTGCTGCTCAGGACCCTCCAGCCTGCGGGTGAGAAACAGTGGCGAGTCTGCGGTTATTGCGGCAGTCCAGGCTTACAATGCTATCTCCGCTAAATGTGCAATCCACAGGTAAGCACTTTATCCTCACTGGGTAATGTGTATGAGAATACTGAGGCTGAGGCCCATAGACAAAAGCAGCAGCAAACAAAGTCAAGTCTTTTAAGTGTATTACTATACTTAAAGTGTATCACACAGTGTCTTTATAATAAACATATACTAAGCAATATTCACAGACATATTGGATACATGCATCAAATGAATTTGCACATGTAATCAAAATACATATAAACTCCCCCACTTTATTAACACATAGCTTTAATAATGCTTACTGAACTATTTTGATAAGCATTTCAAAAGACCCCACTCTCTGGTATGTTATGTCTGTTTCAAGCTCTCTGTCCCATTTGGCGAATCTATATCCAACACCTGACCATACTTAGTCATTGCCATTTGTTTTTACGGTTAAAAGCTGCTGTTCATTCTTAATTCCCCTTGTCTTACCTCTCCTGTGGTTGATACACCACTCATGTAATACAATCTTTTTTTTAAAAAAACAGACTAGACTGCTGTACTTGTACTTCAGATCCAACTTAGATTTCACAGTGACTGTGAGGAAGCAGGTCCAGGTTTTAGGGGTGATGTGAAAAATGTCCCCACTCAACTTCTGGGCATTAATTATTTGTGAGCTGCTGAGTCTCTGCAGTCTTATGTAATGAATGTGCTTACATAAAAGCTGAACTTTGGTCTACTGGCCAGCGTGGGTGAGTTTAGCAGTATGACATTGATGAGGCCACTCCATATGAACAGAAAACAGCATTAACATTTTGACCACAGACCCCATCTGTGTGTAATTCATTAAGAGTGCTTGGTCAGGCTTTGTGAATAATTTAAAACACCCTAGATGGGGTCGCGTGTTTATGAGTTACAGGCTTCTGTTTTGTAAGCTTTCCCCGTGTACTCAGTACTCTGCAGATAGAGATCATTTTCCCCTTCATATCTGGTGTCTTTTAGATAGTGATAGTGACTGTCACATGGTATGAAACACATCTGGTGTGAGGATGCTGTAGTCGCGGGGGACGTGAAAGTTGCTTTTGTGATAGCAGCACAAGGATTGAGGACAGACTTACATTTGCTACATATTAAATGTTTTGCTCGGTTTGGCTTTTAAGGACAGATGTGGTTTTATATTGTCCTTGCGATTGTTTAGGTGATATTCTTTTAGAATTCTTGCATGGTGAAATATATAGATAGAATAGAATAGAATAGAATAGAATATACTTTATTAATCCCTTGCGGGAAATTCTTTCGTCACAGCGCTCCAGTGTACAAAGGTAACGAATATTATGATCCAAATATTCGACATGACCCTGTTTAAAATAGCAGTATTTTATGGAGGAAATCCGTTCGGTTCATCTTAGCACACACCTGCAAAAAAGTCCCATGTTTGGGAAATCATAAAGCCCCAGTTTTTTTATTGGATCCAGATCTGGGCTCTGCCTGAGCCATTATACAACTTTCATCAGTGAAAGTATTCCTTTGTCGATTTAAATGGTTTAAATGTCATTATTGTGCTAAAGGTTGAAATCAAACTATATCATCAGCTTTCTAGAAGATGAAGAATTGGTAATATTTGTAATTTCCACCTTGACTACATTTTCAGTTGTGACTCAAGAAAAGTAGTCCTGAAACACGATATTGACGCCTGTATTCTTTTTCATACATAATAGTAATTCAGACACACTCTGTATCATGTTTTACATTTTACTAAAAAAAGAAAAAAACAAAGTTGTTGGGAAAAGTGAAGAAAACACTATGTCCTTCACAAGAAACACAGCTGGGATAGGAACAGTTATGGACTGAGCTGAAAATATGACTGGAGTCAAGTAACATGAATGTATAAAATTACGCAGGATACAGTAAAATTAAATGAGGAATATGCTTCAAGGCTTCTAAGGTGCCAGTGAGCAACAAGTTAAATTGCTTGTTCTGTCACGTTGTCTGGTCCTGTGCTATAATGAGAGAGAAATAGAGACGGAGCCAGGGAGACGGGGCCACACACACCACAAAGCCTCCGTCCCAGAGTCCCACTGTCTCTCTTTCCCCGATGCAGCGTTTGTCATAGAGGCCCATTGACTGGGCTGAGCAAGGGAGGCCACTATCATCCGGGTCTGTGTGTTTGTCAGCTCTCAGCCACCAAACACTGGAGCTGACTGAAGTCGCTAAGCAACAGTTTACTTGTAAAAGTTGCTGGCATGTTGACAAGGAGGGCCCTCAACTTTGCTCATGTCCAGTTCTGAAGTGACTGATACTTTGCAGAAGAGCACTGATGCAGCAAAATGTACAAAAGACAACACAACACAAGCCAGCAACAACCTCAGAGGGAAAACAAAATTGCTTTTATTGTCCTTTAATTTAGTGACAAGATGGCCTGCTATGAGTACACAGTCAGCCAGAAAACAGGCATAAAACTCCAAAAAAAAAACCAAAGGCTGATTATATTCTCTCATCTGTGTGAGAAAACAAATATAATAGTGTTAAGATTAACTGGCACAGAAAGGTGGAAACACAGAGACTGTAGTCTTGGCAAGGACATGCAGATGGAACACATTAGGGTGGACCGGGTAATTACAGGGGTGGAAACCTAGGAGAGCAGGAGCTGAAGTGTCTGAACTGAGACAAGATGTAAATATTTCATAGTAAAACAGGAAATAATGGGGGGGGTGTCTGTATTCTAAGTGCATGGTCTAATGCACATAGTGCAAGTGCATTTGGGGTGTGTCCAATTCACTGTCAGGCACATGATTCAATTGTACTTAGTCTGTTTATTAGTCTTGGTTGTTTTCAGCATGATAAACTAAGCAACGTGTCAGTTACCATTAGCTTTGAAAGCCAAGTTCACACATGGTTAGTTTCTCTTTCACTTGTGTGTAACAAGCTCACATTGTGCACTCACACATATACAAGCACATTATTATATTGGTACTGCTATCCAAAATGATGTGCAAAAACAGAATCACTGAAACTAACAGAGACACTTGGCTTGCACTTTACACGACTTTGCAACACATGTAACACAGGACCCAGACAGTAGGATGACATGCTATACAGAATATATAGAAACAAATGGACAAAGCCAATAATGTTCTTGGTGCCACGTTGAAGCTGCAGTGTGTTGAGGTTGAACACGAACAGCTGCAGGCCTGGATCAACCTGCTGAGGCGAAAACACACAAACAAACGCACAACTTATCTGTATGCAAGCAGGGACACTCCACAGGACACTGTCTTGGGTCGCTAGAGGAGGGCTCATAAACATAGCACAGCTGCTTCATGTAATTCTTCAAACAGCGAGAAACTCTCTAGATTCAGTTATGTAAGAGAGGTAGAGGTGTTCACTGACGAGGCATTTCATTCAAACCCATAAAGAATAAAGATTTAGTTCATCGTCATTTATAACTAACCCAGTGTTAGATGATCGTCACCTCTTGTAACTCAGTCATTTTACTGTAGGAAAAGTAATATTTGGCCCAATTGTCCTCTGTTTTGGGTTTAGTCTGAGTGTAAATGGCTGCAGCCATTGCAGTTGTGGTGCAGAGCCTGAGCAAAGGATGGGTAACTCTGATCCGCACAGAACCAGTTTGTTTCATTGATCAATGGCTAAGCGCAGCCTGCCTGTAGCTATTCCTGTGACGGTCAATACACCACTGCAGTTTCTGCACTGCCTATCGCGTTCCAGTTGACCTCAGCAGTGAGCAGCACGCATCTTGCCCTGTCATCATACCTGAATAGAGCAAACACTGAATAATGAGCAGTTAAGCCAGGAGTTGCCATCGTTTGTGGATGTAACTAAACATTTGACGAAAAAGGGAGCAACATCACACGTGCTACGATCTGTGCAACTATTGCAGTGTATTCTTCCCTCACATTCTTTCTTTACTCTGTCTACACACACACACACACACACATACACACACAGAGTATGGTGCCTGCAGTCATCTTAACCAGTTTATCTGAGCTAAACCAAATTCCATGCCTTCAGGTTTTGTGGATTACAAAACCTGAAGGTTAATCCACAAAACACATAACACTTTTATGTGTTTTGTAACACATAACACATTTACCTTTTGGGTGAGCTTGTGAATTAGGATGATGGTTGTTGTCATTAATAGTCTGTTGGACTGTTTTTTTTTGTTTTATTACCTGGATATTTTGTTGTCCTGTATGTTCTCCACTCTGCCTCTCTGCTGAAAACACATATCAAATCCTTCTACTCAGGAGTGTCACCTTTTTCCTCTCTATTTTTAGAAGCTAGTTTAATTCCTTTGTTTGCTTGTGTTACAGGTATCACAGAGACCATCGCCCAGTTAGCCTCAGGCTGGGTGACAGACAGGAACCTGTTTCATAAATACCACTACCACAAAGCATACCTGATACTCTGTGGCCTGGTCAACCTGCTCTCCCCTCTGGCAGATTCCTACATCCTGTTGATGGTTTATGCTGTCTTCTTTGCCGTCTTCTGTGGTGGCTACATGGCTCTGCTGCTGCCTGTTCTAGTAAGGATACCATTTCATGTGCATAGTACAGTGCTTACGCTTTAAAAATCATCAACTCCTGATAAACCCTCCCATTTTATCAGTTGTGTGGGTAAATGATGTGGTGGGTTAAACACGTTCAAAAATCATGAGCATTTCATAGATAATGAAATGTTTATTTACAGCTGTTTAGTTGCTAGGTGAATAGGAAATTGCGTTTTTTAAATCTCTTGTTTATTGTTTATTGTTTATTTGTTCCTTTTTGTATTTTCAGAAACAGAAGTACATCTAAATACATGTTTATTTTATTTTTTATTTATCATTTTTTTGGGTGGAAATTACAGACCCCACAAAATAAATTGCTGCCTAACTGTTGCTGCTAAATTCAATCTATAATGGTTTCAACTGGGCTTTATCCATAAATGTATCCAAGGCTTTGGTTCTGGTCTCCTTACCGTGTTGCATGGCAGGTAAAGGTAAATCTAAATCACTTGAAATAAAAGGCAATAAAGGTTAGTGGGGTCAGCCAAGGAACCACAGATTCAGAGATGTGACCAATAGTACCACGGTGTACTCTCTCTTTTTACACGGTACCCATCAGTGTCACTCTCACTATATTATCAGTCAGTAGTTCATTTACCATACTATACAAGACCATAATATAACCTCTATAATCTTGTGAATGATAAATACTTTGAAGTGGGTTCATCGTTTCACATACTGAAGGTAAAAGTATCCATTGGAGATATTTCTTAACAACCGTTATGGGTGGAACAAGATTTTAAGTCAGCGAGTATCCAGTATCTTGAGGTCACATCTCACCTGCAAACATGAGATCATGTGCTGTACATGGTGTGACTTCCCTTTAAAGGCCAAGACATGCCCCTGGGACAAACTGACAAAAACTCTGACTATAGAAGGCATCTTATATTGCGTTCACACCAGTTCTTCACATCTTCAACCATGAGTTCTTAGTAGTTACTGCATTTGTGTATGTGTGAGGAACTCACATTCACTCATGAACTGGATCTTTGATCTGTGTTTGGATCCAATTTGTTGTGAGAAAATATGCAAACAAACATAAACATGTCTCAAAACCCATTACACACACACACAGACACGTTTGTGCTTCATTCATAGTGAGGACCCACATAGGTATAATGCATTCCTAGCCCCTTACCCTAACCTTAACCATCACAACTAAATGCATAACCCTAACCTTTACTCAATTGTATCCCAACCCTAAAACCAACCCCCGAAAAATCATTTAAAGACGTTCGGACCAGCTAAAATGGCCTCACTTTGCCTTCTGTATAGTTTATATGATAGATGATATGATGAGATTTTGGTCTTCACAAAGCCACAAATACATGACTACACACACACACACACACACACTGGTTTGTGCAGGCAGTGATTTACATTCATTTAGACAGACGGAACAATGCAGTATCACTAACCCTAACTGAACTGCAATTCAAGTCTAGGCCTAAGACTTTTTGTATATCTTATTCTCTACTTTGCACTACAATTGTGTTTTAATTTATACAGTTGTGTTTTAATTTATTCTTGTTTGATCTCTGTCCTTTGGCTGCTGCAACATGTGAATTTTCCCAGGGTGGGATCAATAGTCTAATCTAATCTAATCTAGTCTAGTCTAGTTTAATGTAATGTAATGTAATCTAATCTAATCTAATCTATTCCATTCTAATGTACTCTAATCTAATCGGATCTAAATTTAACTACTTACTCTGAAATGAGGTTCTGCCTCATCCCATAAGCACTACTGGACCTGAGGAAACTCATAGGTCACTCATAGACATAGTGCATTCCATAACTTATTAACTATCACAACTAAATGCCTAACCCTAACCTTAACCCTGTTTGAACCCTAACTATAAAACCAGGCTTAACCCAAAAACAGATATGACAGAAATTAGAATAAAAGGTTTTTTTTTGCTTGATAAAGTTTTTTGTTCATGTATAAGATATTGTATGTTAATATGTCACAATACACAACTCAGGCTTAAAACTTCATTGCGGTGTACACTGTACACAGCTGATCAGGAAGTCTCTGGGTGAACGGTGACACTTTTTAGAGCAGTGGGCTTCTTATGCAGCAGCTACAAGCTGAGGCAGGGTGTTTTTGGTGCTACTGCAGTGTATGAGAGAAACAATAAGTCTTTTGAACATCACGCGTTCTCCTTATATCTCCCGAATAAAAGAATTGAACTAGTGACAAAGATATGGGCACGCTGAAGCAACATGCCACCAACCTCATCCAGTTCAAACTAGCAAGTCAGGGGTTTTGTGATGTATTTTCAGCTGTTACCTCAGACGTTCGTTCACTTATGTGTTGACAGACTTGTGCAGGAAAAGGGCAATCTCCCAGTCTAATGTTAAGAAAAGGGTGACCCCGATGACCGGGCTTCCAACCTCAGGCCTGAAACTTGCTGACCCAAATAGATGAAGGGGACAAAAAATAAGTAACTTAGTGTATGTTTTTGTATTCGTAAAATAGTATTACTGTGGATTTAGATCTCTTTTATAGACTGGAATAGAAACCTCCACTATCATTTGTGTGCTTAAATATAACGAAAGTGCGAGTGTTCTGACCAAGGACACGGACTAATACAAATCATGCTCAACATCCATCCATCCATCTTCTACCGCTTTATCCTCCACATGAGAATCGAAGGGGTTTGCTGTGCCACTCTCAGCTGACATAAGGCGATATTTCACCAGTCCATCACAGGGCCACATAGAGACTGTCTACTCTCGCACTCACACCTACAGTCCAATTTGGAGTGTCCAATTTGCCTAATCCCCAAATCTGCATGTCTTTGGACTGTGGGAGGAAACCGGAGAAGCTGGAAAAACATGCTCAACCTAATTTTTTTTTTTTTCAGATTTTATTAAAGTGTTAGTACTTGTTAGTAAATGGGTAACTGTTTTTATTTATGTGTTGCTATTTCTTTTTAAAGCATGACACGCGTTGGCAAATGTTTTAAAGCCACAGTGCAAACAGAAGAAGTCTCGGTGTGACAAAAGATGTGTTGTTCTGCTCGCCAGGTCGATCTCGTGGGCGCGGAGAAACTCAACAACTCCATGGGCTTCTCCATGTTCTTTGTTGGCCTGGGTTGCCTCACGGGGCCTCCGTTAGCAGGTGAGTGGATCCCGTCTGCACATGCACACGATAACAAACATGAACAACACATGTGCACTGAAGACTGTCGTCAGCATGACCTCACTGACAGGACAGGTTTGTGACACACGGTGATGTATGTACACATGTTTTAAGTGGGTAAATAACGGGATCAGTGGAAGGACTGAAAAGCCCCTTTTATTTCTATATTTTTGGAAGGGTTTATGGCACATTCTTTCATGGGGCCCCAGATTCCTTGCAGTGCCTCCAAGTATGTGTTTGCCTTTTTGTGTGCATGCAGAAACTGTGTTGTGAAAACTGAAACTGACAGGAGAAAAACAACCTACATTTGCAGTCTGGAGATTTTGGAGGGGATTATGGATCAGATTTCATCCTGCCTACAAGCCTGTTGTGTGTTCATGGTGGGGTTTAAGTCATTTTTTTAAGTGATGACAGATTGTCTTTGTTAGGTGTGGAGAGCTGTTTCTAATCTGGCAGCAGTTTGTTATGGTGTGTGTTTTTTTTTTTGCTGCATACTTCCTCTAATAAACCATGCCTTTTTCTAGGTCAGCTCAAAAAATACTACCAATGTCAATCATTTGGTCAAATTAAACCACTTGTTTTCTATAATATAAGGAGTGCTGAAAATTGCAGACTTTTTTTTAATTGCCCCTAGGAAAACTAGTTTTTCCAGCTGTTAACATGTGGCCCCAGTTTAAGTGTATGTATAAGGTTTTTTTTTCTTTGAACCTAATGTCATAGTCCCTGGATGTAGGATGTAGGGTCATAATTTGACTTATGGCCCCCCTCCCGAAGGTGGTACGGAAATAGCATGTGGCTCTGTTTACCATTCCTGTGGTTCAAGTAAGAAACTGATGTAAGGCAAAGCATGATCTACAGGTTGTTATAACATCCCCATTGTCCAGTTCCTGCCTTCAGGCAAGTCTGGTAACTGATTTAACTGCAGCTGTAGTGTGGACATAGCTGCTATTTATTTGTCTCTCGCCAATTCACCTGTTTCGAAATAAAATGTCATCCAGAACCATAGGAAGACAGGAAGTTATAGAATGAAGTTATAGTATACGGTCACCTTCAGTGTAGTTTATTCAAACAAACAAATGAGTCCTCGTTATGTGTTAAGTGATTTTTAAAGTATGTTTTGAAATGGGGAGATCAAAGAGTTCATTTGTAAAAATGTATATAAAATTAACTGTTTTATTGTACCTAACTGTATATTCTGTTAGCTTTAGATTACTTTTTTGTGGATTTCAGTGGATTTTGGTTTTTCATTAGTTTAATAACATCAACTACAGCAGTATGACATAAAGCAGCTGTAGCTCCACAGGCAGTAAAGGGACAACTGGAGAAGTTAACAGTCAAATTGATTGAACGTTGGTTGACTGATTACATTTAAAACGTTTTGGGTTTTTTTCACATTGATATTCTTCATTTTATTGAGTGGAGGTTTTCATCTGTGGCCTGAAGTCTCCTGATGCAAAAATACATTTCGTACCAGATGTCATTTTCAATAACACTTAGGGCTTTAACTAAGTTTTTTGTATGCTCAGTATAGACAGTGACTTAAGTGGCTTTCCTGTGATCACACTTAGTCAGTCAGTCAGTCATCATCTAACCGCTTTATCCTCCACCAGAGGGTCGCGGGGGGTGCTGTGCCAATCTCAGCTACATCGGGCGATAGGCGGGGTACACCCTGGACAGTTCGCCAGTCCATCGCAGGGCCACACACAACTAGAGACAAACAACCATTCACTCTCACACTCACTCCTACGGTCAATTTATAGTGTTCAATTTACCTAATCCCCACATTGCATGTTTTTGGACTGTGGGAGGTAATAACTTTAATAACTAAAGCTACACCATGTTTCTCTCACAAACATCACATTAATCTTGATTGATATTTAATAACTGAAGCTCAAAAGCAACCTGATGTGTAATAGCTGTTCTTGTATCTAATCTAGAAAGCTTGTTTAACAGCTGCTTAGATACTGATGTGAAGTGTCTCCCTCTTACTAAAACATTTACACGAGTAATTACATTACTATCAAATGTAGTAGGTCAAATGTAATAGTTATAGAGGAGGCGACACTCGGTTGGTTTCCTCACTTTAACTCCACATGAAATAAAAGCGACTCCTGTGTGGTTGGTGTTTTCCAGGATTCCTCTATGACTACACTCAGACTTACGACTGTTCCTTCTACCTGGCTGGGCTCTGCTACCTGCTCTCCTCAATCTCTCTGTTCTTGGAGCCACTGGCTCAGCGCTGGAAGCCCGGGAAGAAACTGGTTCAAGGCAAGAGAGCAGAGGGCAGCTGTAAGACCAACGGCTGCTTCACCCCTGACCGTCCGCAGAACGGCGTAGTGTAGGAGTAAAACCCAGGGAAAGCTTTCGATCTTGAATGAGCATGAGCATGACTATGGGCCGCAACATGAAGTCGGAACCTAAGTGACTCCTGATCTCTGCAAGAGACATTGTCTGACGAGAACCAGAATATGACCACAGTGGCATGATGTCAGTGGACAAACAGTAGTCAGGGAATGGGTGAATCATTTGTTTAGCTGAACTTTTGAAAAGCCAAAATTTTATTGTCAAATTGCAAAAATACTTTTTCCTCTCTTTTTTCTTTTGGTTAGGGTTAGGGTTAGGGACCACAGCCAGCACATGTCAGTATTAGCAGCATGTCAATTACAACTTTCACAAACATAAAACAATTCTGTCAAGAAAAAAAAGCCAGAACAAAACAGACATCAATTCTTTGTTTGTGATTTGGTGACAATGCTGGCACTGATGCACTTTGGGCGACATTGTGATTCTGTTGCACATTTGCTTTGGCCTTTAACTTTGTCCGTCTCTATGGCATCATGTGTAGGGTCAGACAGTAAAGTTCAATTCTTCACCAATTTCACAAGACGATAGGACAAAGGGGAGAGTGTTTGTCACATATAAGCATTTCAAAGCTACAGTACAGACAGTGTGCTTGTGTTCAGCTATGCACACACATGTTCTTGTTTTTGTACGTTTATTAATGAATGTTCTGGACACTAAGACACACCATTCAGATAGATTTTTTGGATATCTCTTGCTTTACATTTTTTTCCCCCACATAGGGCATTACTGGTATCTTTAAACAAAGTGTTTTTGTTTTTTTTACTGACCCCTTAATACCCTTGCATACCTTATTAGTCTTTGTATTTGATTACATTATTTAAGTTTTTTTTCATAGTTTTTACAGTTTTTCTGAAACTTGACATTCACAAAAATGTCAATAGCTGGTGACTCTAGATAATATACACATAGTGTTATATTACCTGAATTTCATCTCTCGCCTCTGAACTCAGTAGCTACTTTTGGTGTCAGTGCTTACATGGTGCACACACTGATATATCAGCTGCTGTCAGTGCACACGACTCCTGCAATTTGAGATGCTTCCATTTGAAAACGTGCACTGTCAACAGTAAACTAAGTATCAACTGACATCCAACCATTTAAACTGCTTTTAGCATCTAAAAGTAATGTTTAAACTAATTGTACTCTTCAACTGTTATTATTTAAACTGACATTCAGCAACTACTCATCTCTTCATTTGCAGTTTAATGTTGAAACACAGTGTAGCTGTGTTCAGCTTTTACTCTTCAGCCGTCAGTTTAAACGCTTTTTTCTATGACATAAGAAATGGACATCCCAGCTGAATCATTACATGACTGACTGACCGACTGATTGCAGCTTCTTTCAGCTCACTTTGACTGACACCTCTGCTCTTTTCCACATTTCAACCTGTTTACAGTCATTGCACCTGCAATTTACTACACAAATAAGCACACTTAATTTTCTTCTATTTTTTTTTTATATATCAAATCTGTTGTGAAATTTTTAAATGCCTACTACTAAAAAAACCTGCTCCTTCTGTGGATCAAAGAATAATATTATGCATTTATATCAATAATGACTTGCCAGAACTGCTGACAAAAACTTGCTCACACATTACTCTCACCTTGTGAGCTTTTCTATTCTTTTTTTTTTTTTTTTTTTTTTAATTAAACCTGCCACACGCACACTATCACTGAAACTTAAGCAAACATACCACCTCATTATTTTGATCAGAGTTGGCTGATCCAGGTCTAACGGACCTGATGAACTCCACCGAGCAGCAGAACCTCCTGACTGTCATTGTATCGACCTTATTTGTCTTTAAATCTCTGACCAACTGTTTTATAAAGTTGTTTTGCCAATGTTGCCCATATAAATGTACGGGGCCCCAAACTGACTGTTGCCCAGCCTTTACAGTGCCTGCAGGCAGCCGGTTAATGGCAATGCAACTTATGATTTTATTGTGTTAATCTATGGGAGTCTTTATATATATATATATATATATATATACATATATATCAACATAAATCTATGAATATTTATATATGTACATGTATTTATATATGTATATATATATATATATATATATATATATATATATAGATAGATATAGATATATATAGATATATGTATATATATCTATACATACGTATATGGTGGAGGATTTTGAGTTTTTACGTGGGTTCTTTGTTTTTCACCAGTTTGCCTTCCAAGGTACTGTATTGTATCTTTATTAACCTCCTGTAATGTCAGCCAAAGACACATTAGAAACCTACCTACAACTTGAAGCTCATCATAAATGAATTGTAAGTTTGGTCACTGTTATACTTTAAACCACTATGACTATCCATTGTTCAGTCATGTTGTAAGTTTTCAACAAGGGTGGCCCAGAATCCAGAGAGGGACAAGTGCTTTGTTACACTGCCCTCTTATGGCTGAGGCAGGCATCTACTCAAGGAATGCCATCTTAATTAGTCCCAAATTATTCCCCCTCAACTCACTTTCACAATATTGAGCAAGGCTCTTTGTATTGTCTCAATAACCAGTCATGCACAAAAGCTCTTTTGGCTCACGAGCTGCGTTAACCACCAGTATGCAATTGTGATTCAAGGCCTCTGTATATTTTGTACCATCGTAAAACTTTGATAAAAAAAAGTATCTCATGCTTTAAAAGTAGATTTAGTTTGAGTTTATTTTACTTCTTAGTTATTTTGAATCTGTTAAGGAACTATGTGTTTGAGCAATACTTTTCATGGCTGCTTGGAAATATTTCTGACACCACTGTGAAGAAACAAATGTATGCAAATTCATGTTTGGGTGAAGAAGTTTTTGTCACTACTCTTACTCCTGGATTTGTTAAATGAATGAGTTTAGAAAACATGCATAACCAATCATAGCTACCTTGTTCCAAGCCTTGTAACAGTGCACACTCAGCTATAATAAACTGATGTGTAACTCGGTCTCTTTTTGTGTAATTCACACAACTCACGGTGATAAATGCACTGATAAGACAATTCATCTAAAAAGAAAAAAAAGACACCAGCTGCAATTGCGATTTAATATATTTTATTGACAAACCATTAAGACACGCCTCTGTAAGTAAACAATGTTTTTATATTGGGTCTCAGATTAGACCCTGGAAAGTCTTTTTACAGTTATTTTTGTCAAAAATATCCACATTAAAAGGCTACACATGGTCAAACAAAGAAAACATACAGCTCACTTACCTATGAAGAGACCAGGAGGTGTAATTATCAGTGGCCTTGTGCACCAACTTCTGTCCAGCAGAGTTCTGTTTAAGAGACAGGAAGACACGTTTTTATGTCATTAGTGTTTAAATGTTTGAATGTAAGAGAAAAACCTGTAGTGACTGTAATAGTACAAACCTCACTGCTTCATGCTATAGTGAACTGCACCACAGGCAGCACAGACAATAGAAAGCAAGTGTGAAATTTAAATGAGTGGATGAGTGGAGCTTTGTTTACCGACCTGTAGATCAGGTGGAAATCATCAGTATATATAGTAAGATAAGATGTGTTGAACTGAGAAAGTTGTATAATTCCATGTTGGACATTGGTTTAAATTAGCAAAAAACTTACTGCCTTACTAACACCAACATACAAGTTTATTATTGAAAGAAAAAATCTTTTTCTGAAAAGCTGGTGATGCTTTGAATCCAAAGTGTTCTAATGAAACATGTCATTAAGATTGACAGAGTTTATTTTGAGTTAAATCTTTCTATTCAACTGATATAACTGCATCATCATGCTGCGTATAGTAATGGTTAATGGATCAGACCTCATTGAAATATACTTGAGAGAAAAGAAAATATTAAGTTGTATTCCTTTAGGTTCATTAGTTTAATACAATCATCATAAAGCAGGCAGTAAAGGGAGGACTAGTATAAATGTAACAGTCAGATATTGAACATTGATTGATTACATCTAAACTTAACATGACATGCTTCCATTGCTGAGTGATATTCATCATTTAATTGAAGTCTCCAGATGCAAAAATAGATTTGATTTTCTTTTAAATTCTGCTAAGTCACAATAACACTTAAGGCTTTAACATCACTGTATGATCAGTAAAGCCAGGAGTGGCTTTCTCGTGATCACAGTCATTCTCAGTCTTACATTAGATAGAATACACTTAAGGCCATCAAAAACATTTAATAACTTTAATAACTACATTTACACCATGTTTCCCTCAGACAACACATCAATCTTGCCTTTAGTCTTTTGGGCTATTTTTCCTTCAGTGACACAATTGCATCTATATTCAATCATTTAAGCTCAAAAGCAACCTGATGTGTTTAGAGTTTTTCTTGTATCTAATCTTGAAATCGTATTGAACAGCTGCTTAGATCCTGATGAGAAGACTCACCAGATTTTCTCTCTGATCTTTTTACATAACAGCACCTTGGTAATGAACAAGTGCCTTCCTTTTACTACAACATTTGCACAAGTAATTATATTAGAAACAAATGTAGTAGGTCACTGTTGACATACATCACATTTTGTGAAATTAATTAAAACAGCTCTATTTGTAATATGTTATAGTGGGCAGTAAACAATCCCATTATCTTTGGTCTGGGATATGTACCAGTTGCCAATACAGAAATGACCTCAGTAATGACTTTAGATTGGAACCAGTGCATTTGCATTTGTATGTGGTGTTAACACTTTTACTTACCACTGCTGCCTGAACCACCGACACAGACGTGGCAAGCAGCACTTGTTTTCTTACTCACCAATGCGCCCTTCTCTACTGGTGTTAGATACCAGCTCTGTCCTGGATGTCTGCTGTGCAGTAGTGTGATGTGTCAGGTAGGTGACCGTGAGAGAGGAAAGCAGCTGCTCCGTGGTCCTCAAGATGGCAATGTTTCTCAGTGTTTCTCTAGTGATGAAAAGGGTTCTTCTCAGCATACAACGCTGCACTTGTTTTCATGCTAATATGACTAAAAGTGGATGTCAGGAGGAAATTGACAACTCTCCTTCCTGTGTAAATTGGACTTAAACTTAAAAGCAAAGGCAAAATGAAAAAGGTCTCCTAGAGGATGTTGAGGAAGAGTGGGGTCCGCAGAGTGGATTCCTTCCAGCGGTGTCACATGGTGTAATTGACCTGGCCCGTTTTTGTCTTCTCTCCATGCTGCAGCAGAACTCAGATGTCAACCAAATACATCTTCAGCACGGCAAACACACCTCTTCATTCGTCTCCTCGGAGAGCGTTCAATCAGAGGAGGACACAAAGTTAAGGGCAAACAATATTCCTAGCTGAGGTTGGGCCAATCCTTTTCCCCTGTGCCAAACATTAAGTCAAATCAAACCATTACTGGGGAAAAAAATATGATAGACAACTCAGCCCAGTAGTTCAGCTTCGCCTCTGCAGTGAGACAGCATGAACTGCAGATGCTATGGAAATTTCAAGCGGTGTCACCAATCTCCCGAGTGGAGTGTGTGACGGCCAGTGATGGAATTTCCTCAGCTCCTATTCAGAACCAGGAACAAAGCACACGAGACCCTTAGATAATGAGCAGGGAAAACGCAGGTGCGTGCTGCTGTTTACTTCGGCCCCCGTCTCCTGAACCGCTCCGCTGTCTGCATCTGCCACTGTTTCACACTGCAAACTGCTGTAAACAAGGCAGAGGCTCCTCGGTCCTGATCAGGTGTGCACATGCCAACAGGAACGGTTGAGGGTATAACAGGGAGTCATGAGGGAAGAATTTAAGATGGACAACTTATGAGCTCACAACAGCGATCCTCACACGAAAGCAAGGCTCTCTCTTCGCTGTTGCTAAACAATTTGGAAATTGTCTCCCTTTTCGTGTGAAGAAACAAAACATCAAGTGACAACTCCTTCGAAACACAATAAGGCAGCTTGTTTCTTCAATTCACTTCCATCGAAGAAACATGTTTCCCTTCAAATGAACAATTTATTAATAATCGGTCACATTAAGTGCCAAACCGCACTTTCAGGTACGTGAACAGCTTCGCGTGGGCTTTAAGGATTTTCCTTTCCAATGACATCAAAGTGTACAGAGCTCAATTTTCCATTTTAAACAGAAGTCATCACAGGTGCAGATGGGCTACACAACTTAAAAGCTTCCTCAGCAGTGAGGACTCACAAACACTATGTTGCCTTCACTGCAGAGGTTTTCAGCTCTGCACGCGTCTCCTCGGGAGTCCAGTGTTGCAGTGGGTGGGATGTTGACACATAACAACTTTCAAACATGAATGTTTCCAATACATATGAAACCACACTCAGTAAATAATAGCCTAGGGTGGATTACTACTGCATGACAATCATACAAAAAAGAAAATATTGTAAATAGGCTTGTGGAGCATGTCGACAGTCATGAGTAAAATTTTGTCAGATTCAACCGTTAAAATCTAAATTCAACATAAACTGTAAAGGTACTGTTAAAACTTAAAAATCACTCATCAACATTTACTGAGCAACTGGTAGGTTTTTCTTAATTTTTTGTACCAAAATTTGAATTTTACTGAATATTATTATCATTATTATTAATGAAGAACCAAATGGTTTCAAAGCAAAAGTGTAACAAAATGTCAAATATCAACACAAAGTTCTCTAAACTTTTGATCCATTATCCATTACTACTGTTGTTTTCCCCCCCAACTCACATTACACAATCATCTCTAGGTAGGGAAGCACTAAATAATATGTTAATTAAAAAATATAACATGTTAGTATTTGTTTACTGTGCCATCTATGAGTATTGTATTATGGGCTGTTCCTTGGGCAAAACTCACTTCTGTTAACATTCAGCATTCCAAAGAGTTGAGGTGACAATTTGACTTAACAGTGTCTCTGGACACACACCGAGTGCATTGTCTGTCTTGAACTTTAGTGTTCAAATAGTGAGGAACATAATGAAAACACTCAATTCTAAATCATGAACCTCAACATGTCAAAGAAATAACAATGAAGGTAACTAAAATGTATAAGCTCTATCCAAACACTTCTAATCAGCTATGAGAAACTTTGATATCATAGGGACCAGAGTGAGCTTTAATGCAAGCTCATCAAAATGAGAATACAGTGCACAACTCTTCTAGTGCACACCTCCCTCCATTTACGGAATACTTAAAGCTATCTTGCTGCCATTAGGGTGGTTACCTAAAGAAGGCAAAATAGTCAAACCCTTTGGCCAGTGGGGCATGGTGCATTGGAGGAGTTGTGCATCAACCATCAAAATGTTAAACGGACCGTTTCTGTAGAGATGAGCTTTGCATCTGCAGTACCAGAGCTGCACCTTTAATGAAATTAAAAAACGCTGTGTTAACCTATGCACCCACAAGTCACAATATGATGGTAGAATTATTAGGGTTCCAGCAACAAGGTTGCAAGAACCCTCTTGAAACTGTAAGGATTATTAGTGCATTGTAATTTCAAGCTTTATAAATTATGTCATCTGATTCCTCATGTGAGTGCCTGTTTTGGAGGTAGACACAACAACACTGATATAAAGGCAATAATGTACTTGCCAGGGATTTTTTTTTTTCTTTTTAAGCTTTTGCCAATATAATGTCATATGGCAATTGTTTGTGGTTTTATTTCCATTGAGGTGTTATTGTGTCTACTCTGAATCTACCTGTGTATTATTGTTTTCCTGTAATTTATGCTGAAATTTTAACTTGCAAATTAACAATTTCTGTCTATAGTTCTTATCTCTTGTTATATGACATTGGAATTTACAGACTGACCTATAGTAGATTTGTGACTTTATGAGCAATTCTCACACCCTTTAAAAATAATTTCAAAACCACACAACCTTTGAGTTTTGTAGAAGGGCACTGTTTGTCCTTTTAGTGGATTACATGGCAACATACAAACACTCAAGAACCATACTAGTGCACCCTATAATGCAGAACACACAGCATGCAATAGTAACTGACATACAGCAGATTTTTTTTTTTAACATGACGTGAACTTAGTGTGTTCAGATTGTTAAGCTGCTCCACGAACCACAATCATGACCAGATAGTCCTCTTCACTTTTAGCCAGAGCTTTGGCAGAGGAATCCAGGAACTGCTGGGAGAAATCACAGGGAGGGAAAGCATGAAGAACCCCTGTGTTGTCTTTATCCCTGTTCGCTCCCACGGGCAGGCTGATGACTCCTGCTGCTTGTTTTTGGTTGAGGTAGGACACCAGGTTCCGAAGCGGACGCTGAGTTGAGGATGCAGGGTCAGATGAAGATGTATCCTCTGTGGTCCCAGGAACTGCCAGTAGAATGGCGTAGCCATCGGGACCTGCCACTTTGATGCGTCGGGACACCTCGTCGAGCTTGGGCTGGTCCAGACGGAGACGCTGGGTTATCTTCAACTCGCTCACCTGCCTCCCTGTTGTGCCATCAACGAGCAGATCACTGGCTACATTGTAGTCACCCTCCAGCAGGTGCATGTTGGCTGGAAAGTTGCTGTTCTTTAATAACAGCATACCATGCCAGGCCAAACTGAGTCTGGTGCCGTCCGGCTTGGACAGCTGGCCCCCCTTAGAACTGCTCTCAGAACGTTCTCTCTTGACTGGCCCTTTACTGCCATCACCTGCTTTGCGTTTGCGCTCTCCAATTGCTGAAACAACGCTGCTTGAAGAAGCTTTGTCAGAGAGACTCTGGGTTTTAAGTCTCCTTTCTGCTCCACTCCTTTCTAGGCTGCTATGGCGTTCTCGTGCAGGGGAGGGTCTCTCGCCCCGCACAGCACGCTCTGAGTCACTGAAGCGGCCTCCATCTCTGCTGCTTCCTCCAGGACTACCATCTGGAGAAATGCGTCTGCGCCTTACTGTCCTCTCATTGCTCTCTGGGGAGTGATCAATATGACGTCCATCCTCCATTACGCGCCGCTTACGTACAGGTTCTCGTCCCTGAAGCTCTCGTTCCAGAGACCAGGGCTCCCGTGCCCGCCGTTCACGTTCCAAGTGCTCAAGAGGCTCAAAAGGTGAGGCCCGTACTCGTTCACGAATAGCTGGGGTGGGCCATTCAGTTCCAGGAAATAGTTCTCTTTCCCTAAAGTGAAGTGGCGGTGGAGTCCGTTCCCTGACCCTGAGTGGTTCAGGTGCAGCACGGTGGACAAATGACTCGGCCACCATGTCAAAAGGTGGTATTGGAAGAGGCTGCAGGAACTGCTGCTGGTAGCGATGCTCAGTGTCAGCAAAGTCCACTCTCAGTCGTCTTTCTGGACCTCCGAGAGGGAAGCCCCTCATGTGTGTGCATGCTGCCTGAGCAGCATCCAAACTTTCATACTGAATGTAGGCCCAAGTGTCCCCCTTTCTGTAGTCAATTGTCCTGATAGTGCCAAAGCGATCAAACTCTCTTGCCAGGGCAGCCAGCGGAACCCACGGTCCAAGTCCACCCACCCACAAACGTGTGGTGGGAGTTGCTTTCCCATAGCCTATCTTTATGGGATTGCGGCCCACTATTTTGCCAGACATGCTTAGCTTTGCTCGGTGAGCCATGTCAAGATTTTCAAATTTCAGAAATCCATATGTGCTGGTCTGTCCTCGTGTAGGCCTTTTAATGTCCACCTCTGTAATTACTCCAAACCTGTCAAAGGCTCTCCTCAGGTCGGCCTCAGTGACAGTTATGTCCAGGTTGCCTAAAAACAACGTCCTGTTGGCTCTTTGGTCATCTTCTGGAGCTATAAAATCCTCCTCACGAAAAGCTGCTCGCTCTGCAATGAAGGCTGGACGTGCCCTGGCTTCAAACAGAGCAAACTCCCTGTCCCGCTCCAACTCTCTGGGCAGAGGGGGCGGTGGGGGTGGGGGGAGCCGTCCCAGGGCTAGCTGCTGCAGCCGGTAGTCTCTGTATCCGAGCCCCGTGGGAGAGAGGGGTCTCTGTAAATGTCTATGGCTTTGGGTTGCACCGTACAAGTCTCTCTCCACGGGGGAGCGGCTTCTTCTCCTGTTAATGTACACTGCCTCGATTTTCAACGGCCGGTCGTACAGCACCAGCCGCCCCCTGGCGTGCTTCGCAGCCCGGGCGTCTTCCGGCTTCCTGAAATTCACAAACGCTATCCGCTCGTCGTTGCTACGGCTAATCTTGACACTCACATCTCCAAATTTTTTAAACTCGTGAAAGAGTCCGTCTTCAATGTCTTCATCGCTCAGCTGGGTGCCGAGGTCGCTTATTTTGAGGGTTTTGTACTCACTCTCGGTGCTGGGCGGCTGGACTCGTGGCTCCCCCCGTGAAGTGTTACGCTGCGGGACTAAATCCAGCGTCAGGCTCAGGTTGTGGTTTTTACCCAAGGAGCTCGCGGCAGCAGACTGACAACTATGATTATTTCCAGTCCGACTATGGCTGTCGAAATCCCTCTCTCTTTTCTCACCAAGTAGACTCCTTCTCGTCGAGCCACCGTCACTTTTGGTCGAGCTATTTCCGTTATTACTCCCACTGGAGACGGAGATAGCCCCCATTTTCTTGCTGGTCGGGTGGCATCCTCCCCTGTCTCGAATATCGTCCAAGGCCCGGGAGCGCTTTTTAATCGGCGACCGCTCTTTACCTTTCATTTCAGTCAAGACTAAGCGCCGGATGTTTCGAGTGCCGTTTCTGCAAATTAATACAGAAAATTAATGAAACGAAAAGCGGATTTAATTCACTGACCCTGCAGCAAAACAACAACAGTCGCCATTTTGTAAAGATTAGATAGAAAGCCCGCCCCTTCGCTCTCATTGGTTGAAAAGTGGGTGGAAAACTTTTAGATCATATGTCAATCATCCGATGAGGCCGAAACGTTGAAATAATGTTATACGTTGGATGTTTCGTCAATAAGTATTCGAGGTGGATACATTATCACCAAAGTAGTGTTTTTTCTTGACTATGTGATGATTTAGTCTCTTTAGCCATTTGAAGGCACCCTCTGTATGATCTGACCGCGACCTGTTTATTGTAGTTCTATGGAATATGGATGCACACACACACTAAACAAATTAAATTATCAACAAGGCAAACAAAGAATATGATTACGTAGGAAAAGACATAGGGATATTTCCATCTCAGTGACACAAGTCTCTCATACACCACAAGATGGCAGTATTTGAACAGTAGCTAAATAAAAGGTAAACCTGGCCTTTCTCCCTGGGAATACATCCAAAACAAGCTGCTAATGAATCTGTTGTAATCTATACATTTATACAGTAGCCTGTATACATTTATCATTTTTAAAGCTTAAAAACGTGAAATGAACAACCTTTTAAATTGATTGGTAATTAAATGTTGTTAAGTAATTTGAAAAACTACTATATTTGTCCATGTCCTTTAGATAACAATGTTTGAGGCCCCCATTGAAATCAATAAAGAAAACAATAATATGTTTCTTTCTATTTCTCAAGTTCAGCTCTGAAAGAAGCTGAAATAACAAATTTAAAAAGTAGCAGCCATTACAGTACAGTAAAGTTTGTTCCACTTCTTAATATTTGTAAAATAAAAAACAACCAAAAAAAAAAACAGTCTGTGCCCACAGTACCATAAAATGCTAAAAGTCAGGTCTGTGATGGATTGTCATTAATGTACGATCGATTTTAATGGCTGATTGTGCTGAATATGACTCACTTTGCTGTTTGACTCTGCTGGTCAGACATTGTCTTTGTTAAATACACTATTTTACTAAAAATGCAAGGATCTGTGCAGTCACAATAGCAACACTTAAAAGCAGATCAATCTTGTTGAGATCAAAGCACACAACAGTGGCCAGCAGGCACCGTTATAGATTTTAATGAGCAATAAATAATATTTTTAGTCCAATAATGAGGCTGGGGGTACAGTAACTTCACCACTCTTAGTGGCAGTCGTCACCTAATGACCCTGACACACATATTGATGCTTAGTTATAACTGCCCCCTGCATTGTGTGGCCTCAAGTCAATCGTTTTCATGTACTTCATTCAGCAACATTAATATAGGTTGCTGGTTTTAATGTTGTGTGGTGTGGTCACTTTCATTTATATGAGAATTTGTCCAAAACCCCTCATCCATAATCATAAGATCGGGTCTTTTGTTTGTCAAATAGTCTATACTGCAATTATTATATAGATTACAACAGTGTTCAAAGTTTATCATATAAAATTCACTAAGCTGAAGAGTTTCCTCTTAGGTTTACAGACAGATACATTTGATTAACCTACTTCCCCTTTAAAAAAAATAAATATAAAATTGAGCACTGATCCACCATCTGCTATTTCTTTAGCTTTCCTAAAGATGGCCATCTTCTCAATCCCTTATCCCTTCTGACAGGGCTTCTTATCTGCTCCACTTAATCTGGGATTTAATCAGGGGGAATATGTAACAGCAGTAAGGGCTGCTGTCTCCCAGGGTCTGGCTGGAATTTGAGGCTGTGGGTGTGGAAAGTGTTTCTGATGGGTTTGTGCAGTTTTCTATTGGAACCACATGTTAGTGGCTCGCACAAAATCCCGACACAGACTACGTGAATGGCAGCTAATCCAGTTTGGCTATCATTGTGAAGCAAAGAAAGGGAAAGGAGAGCCAATCTATTCCCCCGTAAGCCATGTACACTCCTGGGGAGTGGAGTGGAGCCTGGGAGAGCTTTGTCCACCACTGGAACACTTCTCAATTCAAGTTGCTTTCTTAATCTCAAACCGATTTAAATGTTTGCACATCTGCCATGAATATGTTGGTATTTAGTAATTTAATCCAGATGGGATGGTACCATGCTATTCAGAGTTTCCTTGACAATAAAGTAAATTGTTTGGGGTAAAGCACAACAAGGAGCTTTCCTGAAAACAATTATTATGCGTTGGAAATACATATGAGACTAAGTATGCCACGAAAACACATTTATGTTATATTATACTTAAAAGAAAACACATCAGTGCATAAAAGCAGAAAGCAGATGACCTGTCTTTAGTGAAAAATACTACTAAAAAAAAAAATACGCCCAGAGCCACGGTGACCCCAATTTCTTCTATTAAACTGTAGCTCATTATTCAGTTGGTCGGGTTTACCACTGATGCCAGATGTGAATTACAAATGCCTGCCTCAACATGAACACAGCCATTTGTGGGAGGCTCTCTACTTTATCATCAATAGAGAAGTGTGGTCGCTCAGTTAGTTTTTCATTAATGAACCTGCCACTTGTTCCTGATACATGAGGTGCAACCTGAATTACTCTTGAAGTGAAGCCAAGTATGGCTGCACATGTATGGCCCCTCTGTGGACATCCTGGATACAAAGGAGCTCACCGCACTGCAGAAAACGTTGTGTTTGTGACAACCACAGCCCGCGAAGCATTCTTGCATCATGAACCACATTCCCAGTTGTGATCCAGACTTTGGTAAGTTCTCTTGGTTATCGTTTTCTGAAGGAGTCATGTCCTTGCTAGAATGATTCAGACCAGGATTGTTTTTGTTCCCTTTTTCTAACCTCTTTTCCCTAAATTGACTTTCCTACTGAATAAAACAGATGATTTTGATGGATGACTTTATTGCAGGTCACACTATAAAGCACATAACAGACACATAACAAAGATTAATATGATAATTACATTTTTTTATATGCTTAAATAACTTTTCATCTTTGGTCTCTGCATTGTGATATCTAACTAACACTGGAAACAAGAAAGTTCCCTTTAATATGTTGGGTTTCATGCATAAAGTTCAAGATGCCTTAATGAAATTCCTCTTTCAGGAACCTCTGAATCGAGAATTGTCTCCAAATATTTTAGTCATATGCTGAAGAGAGTGTGTACATCTGGGAGTGCTCATGGGTCAGAAATGTAATATGCTTTGGCTCAGTCAGTGCATAATCGGGGGGCTGGCACTGTTGTGGTCATGTAGGCCAGGAGAGGATGCTGCCTGGCTCTTTGGCTTTCATCCGCAATGCCACCAAGCCCGTTGGTTTGTAGTCGGCCTCAGGCCCCTCGATGGAAGGAGACCCCAGGCCTCCAGGGAAGCTGTGGAGTGAGTAGAGGCCATTGATGCCAGGATGGTGAGATGGGTGATGGTGGTGGTGGTGGTGGTGTGGGTGGCTCGGTGATGCAGGCATACCCATGAAGCCCTGCAGGTTGCTGTGGGGATGAGAATATGGACTCATGCAGGACGAGGGGATGGAATCGGCTCCAAGGACACAACCAGCACCTGAACCACCACCTCCTCCTGAGGTCGGTCCTGGCCACAGATTTCCCTGCATCTGGACGAGATTAAATTAACATGGAAATTCTTTAGATTTTGCAGTGAGCATCAAACAATATACAATAACAGCAAAGGTCACACTGAACTTGTACCGTTTTGTACGACACATAGTATCGCAGCAGGATCAGTAATGTACTTCTCCCACTTCAGCCTGTATGTAATGTGAGATAAGCAGTGGGCTACCTGGTATGTATCATGGCGAGGCAGAAGAGAGATATCATACGTTGCAGCAAAATGGTTGCGGACCTCCTGAATTTTCCCATAACGCTCCCGTTTCCTCCACTTGGCCCGACGATTCTGGAACCAAACCTTCAAAAACAAAAAAATATATAGTATAGTATAGCAGGATATTTTCAATGCTTGTTTAGTCCACAAACTCTGGTAGTTTCATATTTCATAGTTTACACTTACCAGAGTAAGTGTAAAATATGAAGTAGTTGCCTAAACACACACCTGAACCCGAGCCTCAGTGAGCTCGGTCCTCAGGGCCAGCTGTTCTCGGGCATACACATCGGGGTAGTGAGTCTTCTGGAAAACTTTCTCCAGCTCCTCCAGCTGAAACGTGCTGAAAGTGGTGCGATTGCGTCGCTTCTTGTTCTTGCCCGATAGGTCGATGGAGTCAGCGATGGAGTCGCCCTGTAAACCAACGACTGGCTCTTTCAGTTTGCCACAGCAGTCTGTGCTGATCCCGGGATAGCCTATGGATTTTGGACCTCCTTTCTCTCTGACTGAGGCACACAGAGCACACAGAAAGGTAGACTGTTATATACCTATTTCAAAAATACATATAAATTCATATAAATGCATTTTTTTCTTGTGAGTTAATTGTTACACTATACAGTTTTGTGGCGTTAGATTGCTGTTTGTTTGTAGTTAAAGTGCTACCTCTGTGTAATTTAAGGATTTGCATTAATCATCTTCTGATTTAAACTTACATCACTGACTGTCATTTTATTAGAAACAAAAGGTTTGCTCTCACAGAAGCAGTGGTGAAATAAGATCCTTCAAAAAGACATGGATTATTACATGCCTTTTGAAGGATCTAAGAGACTGAGTTGGACCTTAGAAAACACCCAATTTTTCATCCCTTTCACAAAGTAACACTGATAACATTCATACCTAAAGCCAACTTAAATGTGTTTTGAAACTCAAATAACAGCATCTAGAAGATCCCCCCATGAACATCGGGATGAGAAACATACATCTGTACAGAATAAGCCAGTGTTTGGAATCAAACATCGCATGTCAAGCAACTCCCAGAACTGCCAGAAAAATAATTTAAACTCCACTCTTAAAACAGAAGACTTTCACAAAGATATGGTCCTGGCATGCAGTGGTCACAACCATTAAATTGTATCTTTACATATTATTACTAAATCAAATTAAATATCAAATTCAATGTTTTGTTTATGAGGTATCGTTTAAGAAAAACATTTATCTCTTGCTTGTTTTTTTTACGCGGATGGTTTTAAATCCCTAACAAAAACTGCAAAAAGAAAAAAAAGGCTGAGCTGTGAGACTCCTGAGAAAATCAACAAACATCAAACAGCACACACAAAACACTAATTCAGTCAAGCAGGGTTTTAATTGGATTAGCCCAGACAAACCATATTTAGGCAGTGACCTCTCACAGAGTTGGCTTGAATTAAACTCACCACTAGGCAAAGAGCAAAGAAAAAACAAGATTTGATTTCATTTGGAAATACAGAGACAAGACGTTTACGGCCACATTCCAAACCCACGTCAGTGTACGCATTATTGGGAAACTTGCAATATTCATGTCACAACATTCTCATTACGAATAAAAACAGCAATCGGATATATATACATATATATATATATATATATATATGACACGTATGTAAATGACAAAGCGCGCCATTGTTTGAATTAATCAAGCATATTCTCAGTGTTACGTTCAGCAGTTAAGGAAAATCTGAAAGTCTGAACTGTTTCTTCCTGTTGCACGGAAAGAGCTGCTCCCTCCTGCAGTGTTTGGAAGTTGTTGTCCATGTTGATTAAGTTTAACCCTGAGCTCCAAAACAAAATCACTCTCCATCTTTCTGCAGGCACTCACTCACCACCGTGGACCGCTGAGACACTACTCTGCTATTCTCCTTATTCAATATGGAGCCCAGCAGAGAGCACTTTTCATTGCAACATTAATTTCCTCATGTCCATTAGATCCAACCTCACACCGCAGTTCATGCTGGATATATTCATCAAAATTGCAAACTGAAGCCGCAGGACACAGTGCAGCTTTTACTCTATCAAGCACCCACATCTGCTCTGCCTCCTCTCGTCATGGTAGAAATTTAAGCTGTTTCTATTCCAGGCCTCTTCCTTTGTACATTAACATTTTCAGTTTGTGCAAAACTCTGCTCCAGTCTTTCAAACATGTTTAATCATGCGTCATCAAAATTGTGCCAAAGTCCCTGATTTAAAATGTGAGAACACATGAATAATGTGCAGATAATTAAAAAATAAACACAATAAAACAATCTGAATGTCTTACAAGGACAAATTTGTCTATGCTGCTGCATGGTGACAAAATGTTTCCAATTGACTTTAGTGATGGACGTTTCAATTTAATGGATTAACATGGTTCATTTTTATGCACGACAAAATCACGGCAAAGTATAAGAAAGAAGGAAAAGAAAAAGATAGATAGATTGCACCTGTGAATAGATTTTGGTCCGATGTTGTACATTCAGAGGCAAACATCATACAAACTAGTAATATTACAACTAACTATTTTCAACTTACAATTTACAATATAACATAGTATAAAACATAATGTGGTGAATTGTCAGGTATTCATTTTTGAACCCACCGGTGTGTAAAAGCCCAAATTAAGTGTTATTATACATTCTGGCCTCACTTTAATTCGTTAAAAAAATGTGAGAAATCTTACGGCAATTTAAGACATTTGAATTTGGCATCATAAAAGTTATGTGTTTTTTCTGAATCTTATTTTAGGGATTGCCTCAATAACTTGAAAATGTATCGTTTTATATAATTGTAAGAATGCATTGTGAATATCAGCTCTGCAAATTGATATTAGAACTTCAAGGTGGAAAATAGGTCAGATGGTTTTTCACGTGTTTGTCTGCACCGATGAACTTTCCTTCCACGGCGTAGACAAAACAGGAAGACGCCTTTGCTTTCGAGGGTCAACAAGCCCGAACACACACACACACACACACACCGTGTCCATCCTGAACAATATGCAGCGACAAATGAAATGATATCTACCGGTTGTCAGTGATAAAGCCTTTGTATGTATGATCTGTGTCTAGAGAGGAAAGGAGAAAAAACCCTCGTATTAAGAGTAATACAAATCCACCCGAACAGTTGATATTGTTATCAGAACTAATTGTGAAAGAAGTTGACTTTGGCAGTAACGGTCGTATATTATTCTGGACACAGATAGTAAAGAGACTTTATCAGTGCTCGTGTGCTGTTTCTTTGCACAATCAGCAAAAAAAAAAGACTTCAGTTCAACATACACAGCTGCATGTGTAGTTTTCTTCCCCAAGATGGACATTTGTGTATTTGTGTGCTGACGGTCTTTGAGCACACGCCTGCTCTCTCTAAAATTAAAACCCAACCCCAACTCTTGTTGTTTCAGCCTGCATCACACAGTATTGCTTATATAAGCTTATAAAAGCATCTGAGAGGGAAAATGTCTAAAATACACATAAATACTCAACTGAAATTTGGCCTAAATAAGTTGACAGCTGACTAGAGGCCTAATGACACACCCAACTTGCTGCCAGTCTGACCTTTAACCTCGCTTACTTTCTGTCAAGTCTGTCAAGTGATAGAAAACATGACATTTTTACCACAACCAGGCCTTCCTGTGCATCTAGTAAATATCACGTAACACCTTTGTGTGATTATGAATTGACATAAAAAAATTATGTAAAGATTTGAAATATGCTCCACTGGATTATTTATATAAATTAAACCAAGCAAAAATACGAAAAGGCAAAATAAAATAGTATTTTAATAGTATAATAACTCAGGAACTTCACACCTGAGTTCAGCCAATTATGTAGTTCTGACTATTATTTTATTTTCTGAGGTAGTTAAATTGAAGTGGAAGTGCTGCAACACGGAAATGTAAACGCATTTCAACTAAAATGTTAAATATTATGCTACTAAAATCCATAGTGTAATTAAAATCGATTGGTTATTATCAATAGAAATGTAAAACAAAGTTCTCAGGGAGTCGTAAAGGTATTGTGTTTGCTCCAACTTTTCTTATAAGACGATTCTTCTTAACATTTTAGAACAGAAGTGACCTCAAACTTACCTTCTGAGTTGTTTTCATAAAACGTGGACTTGCCCTTCTGATCGTGGTTTAAACTGTCCAAGAACTTGCTGTGTTTAGACGGTGAGGCGGGCGCGTTCCCCGCGGCGGCGCCGTGCGTAAAGTCCGCCGCGCCATCGCCAAACCTCCCCATGCCGGCGCCGTACAGATCCCCGCGCAGGCTGAGGCGGTGAGGGAGAGGAGGAGGTGGTGGAGGAGGAAGGTGCGAGGGTTTCTGCAGCTCATCGCACGGGAGAAAGGAGCCGGAGCCGCCGTGCTCCAGACCCGGGGAGTTTTCTGGCGTCCTCCTGCTGTTCTGCGAAGAGAAAGGCAAACAACTCTCCGTCTCCATCTTCCTGCTGCAGCAGGCAGGACAGACAACAGCGACTGGGCGCTGATAGAGTGCAGGGTGAGAGAGTGAGAGTTTTTTTTCTCTTCTTCTTCTCCTGTGTTCATGTCAAGTGGGTGGGATTTAACAGATCAGAAACAAAGACCCGTGAAACCGGGCTTGGTGTGTGTGTGTGTGCGTGTGTGTGTGTGTGTCCGGCAGTCTGATATAATCCGCCAAAAATTCAATCACGTGTGGTTTCTGTTCCTCCAATTAACCATTTAATTCCTATTTCATATATTGTTATGGACCTAATCAGCAAATCAAGCAGGACAGGAGAAGCGCGTGCGCACACACACACACACACACACGCACACACACACGGAAAATGACCAAATTAAAGCGCGTCATTTTTTTTATTTCGTTTAATTTGAATTTATTTCACCTGAGAATACTTTAATGTTTTCTGTAAAAACACTTTCATATAGTCGGTCTTCTTTTTCCTGCACGTGCACTACAACTTTGGATCATGCACCGATTATTATTTTTCCTTGGTAGATAAATACATTTGTGTTCATTCAGGTTTATTCGACACGTGTTCGAAAGTCATGATGAAGTTGCCATTATTCTGAAAGAGAAAGTCATTTATACAAAGCGGGTAGAAATCAGTTGAAGGCCGCGGAGGTCAGAGAAGAACTGGAGAATAAATTACACGAATTCATACGCAAAACAACGCAATCAAATATGCTAATAATAAAAATCAAAGTGTGATTTTATAATAATTCTCACTTAATGTAATAGATTTTTTTACAGATAAATTACAGCCTAAACTAAATTATTTTAAATGAAAATGCGACGGCACTTTGTTAAAAAACATCCGCTACATTTTTTTATACACATATATATAAAAAAATATCTAGAGTTGTGATTTCACTTATTTTAATACGTAGCCCGTTTATCAAAACAATTGTATTAGTTTACAACTCATTTTAACTATTAAACAGCGAAGACTAGCGCTAGAAATACTTAACAATTTAGGCCTAAATGTGTATCATCATGGTCATTTGTGGATGAGGTTAATCCCCAGTTGTTACTCTGCTTTTGCTCGATTGTTCGAGCAGCTTCACTTCGCCGCGTCTTTTCAGTGCTCACTGTGATTTCCTGCGGTTAAACGAAATAAAACTGAATGTCTTTCAGAGATTATGGAAAGAAGGACAGTGTTCAAAGTGATAAAATACAGCTTTAATTATTTTTGATATTATTGTCCGATATGTTTTTTTAAAAAAAACAACAACAAAAAAACCCCAACAACCCTAAAGTCACATTTGTTTTGATCTGAATACAAAAATAAATAAAAGTAGAAAGATTATGTTTTATCTGACTGTGGCACAAGATGTGTTTTTAGCAGAATTTAGAGTCAGTAGCAAGATTTAAAAAAAAAACACAAACAAAAAAAAGGCTTTTGATAGTGACATTTTATCTGTAATCTATAGACAAACTTCATCTAAACACAGTGCACTTACCAGGTTCAGACACGGGGGCCACTGGTTTGGGGGACATCTTAGCATCTCTGTGGATACCTGAGGCCACACTGCTGCTCAGCTGATGGACACGTCTGTAAACACAAGGTCCATTTGGGCTGAGAGGCCTCATAAGCCTCATTTGACTCCATGCTGAGCTCTGAAATATCAAAGTGAGCGTCTACACTATGTTACAGATCCAAGAGGAAAAAAGCTGTGCTGCAAGAAATACAAGAGTTAACATTTGAATGATGGCTCCGTGTGTATAAGCTCAAAGGCTTTCCTGAATTATTGTTTTTATATTAAATGTATTAGTCGTGGAAGTCAATAAACTACCAGGAAACATTTCTAATGACACCCACACATAATATTCTTAAACTACACTCTGAGCCTCATAAAAATATAAAGACATAAACACAGACAAAATACTACCGTTCATCTGGACACCCATTATAAAGACATGGCTGCTTTTGTGCAGAGGAAGAGCCCCTTTAGTTTTAAAGTGATTAGTGACCTCAGATATAAGGCCTAATGGCATTTATGTGTAGCATGACTTAGATTAACATGTCTGCGTCGGTAAAGCTCAGCTAAAACGGCTGCTGTCATGTTCATCACAACCACAGTGCCACCTTTTTACCTTCCCACACTCTATCTGTGTGTATTCATCCCCATAAATGTCAGCTTATAGCTGTTCTTGCCAGCATTTATCAAACTGTCTGGCTGACCACCATTAAAAACCTCATAATTCTGTTAGAGGAGGGTATGTTTTAAAATGTCCACCGAGGGGTGGGGTGGGGTGGGTGGGGGGGGAATGCGGATACGTCCCTCAAATCTTGTGTCAAGCATGTCCTCTGTAGCCTGAGGCAAGCGAGCACTCTTGAATTCACAAACTCAGCTGAGTAAATGCATTCCAGAAATGTGGGCAGAAGGAAGAGCGTCTGTGCTATGATCTTGGAGCTGCCGCAGGTAACAGTGTTTGTATGAATATTGCATCAAGAGAGCATAAGATGCAGGGTATTGATGTTATTTGCTGAGGAATCAGTGTCTCCTACTTGACAGCTGTCTGCTGTGGCTTGCTTAATTATTCTTGCAGGGAGGTGTGTGTGTGTGTGTGTGTGTGTGTGTGTGTGTTGTTCATGGACTAAACTCTCAGGATAAAACACACATTTAAGTATCTGCCACATCAAGCAAAACAAAGCTTTTGTCCTTTATAGAATAAGCACATTTATGTGACTAAATCCTACGTCGACAAGTGACATGTGTGTATCTTCACAGTAAACACAGAGAACAGCATCATCCCAATGTCCATACCATGACCAGCTCCACTCTTTGCTCCCTGCGGTCCTAGACCCTTGTCCTCTCAGTCTGTCCTGGGCATGACCCTGCACAGGAAATCAGTTCAGCCTGTTGGGAGTTCCAGGTCCCCACCCTCCACCACCACCACCTCTCAGCTCTGGGTACAGACAGCGTGGATAAAGGTGACCCTGCACTCTCACATGCACCCTGCGGCCCTGGGGCTTTAAGAGCCACTTCCACCCCTGCCTCCTCTACATCCTCTCTGCCTGGCTGTCAGCCTGTAGAGCTTTGTCACACCGTGTTACACCTTATATCCTCACACACACACACACACACACACACACACACACACACAACTTAGTGTCCCAGTTGTATGTGTGCGTGCAGGCCCAGCTGCATTATGCACTTTATGTCAACAGTTTAATTGATATTTAGTGATGCAACAAAGGTGAATGTGGGTGGACAATGGGAAAATGAAAAAAATCTCACTACTCTAAATACACCTGTATATTTTCCAGTGTTGTAATATAACAAAGTACAAATACTTTGTATCCAGCCTTCCAGTTGGATGACAACTCGCTCTTCCACTGAGCCACCATGGCTCAATCCTAACTCCTCACTTGTTTGATACTTAAGTACAGTAAATGTCATGTACTTTTACTTAAGTAATATTATAAAATGTGACTTCAACTTCTACCAAAGTCATTTTCTGCTAAGATTCTTTTACTCAAGTAACCCTTTTATGTACTTTATACAAGACTGATATTTTCTTTGAAGCACTTATCATAAAAAAAAAAGAAAATCCTGAAAGTGGATTTCTAACAGTAGTTTTATTTGTATGTTGTAGTTGGCACCAAACCTTTGGACCATTTGACTCTCCCCCCAGTTCTTCGGCTCCCATAGATCCAATATAATGTAAAAAACATGGTCTTCCAGTTTGCTCATTGCAGCCAAGTAAGAATTTGCTGAACAGCCATCAGGGGGCGACTCTGCTGCTTGAATGGAAGTCTATGGGAAAATGAGCCTACTTCTCACAAGAGTGATAAGATCAGTAAGCATTTTCCTGAGGAGTTACTGCTCTTATTCACTAGTTTCAGGTCCTCTTTAATAACACATGATGCCAATTTCGTAAATTATGCTCCACATCCAATATGTGCAGGTTTCAGGTTGCTTCAACATGGCAACGGACAAATGAATGGGAATCTCAAGGCTTCAGAAAGGGGGTTCAGATTCTTATCAACGACATTATGAGTGGTTGCTCCACAAAGTATGTTGTACATTGTGTATTTTCTACAGGGGTGAAAACTAATGAAGTACATTTACTCATGTTACAGTAAATGAGTAGGTTTTTTGTATACTTGTACTTGTTTTAAAGTATTTTTTTTTGTGATTTTACTTTTACTAAGTACTGTACTTAGCTATGTTTAAATCACATCTGTTACTGAGTAAAAACAATGTTAGCCTGAATTTAAAAAAAAACATCCACGCACTGGAAACTTTGGCAGTGAATGATGAGGACAGGTGAATGATGAGGACAGGTGAATGATGAGGACAGGTGAAAGGACGTTAATTAAGGTCCCTGAGTGAGTGAGAAAGTTAAAGCATTTGTGACCTTTGACCCATTTTGATAAATACATTCTGTGTTTTCAAATTAGATTTTTTGCACCACTTTAATTTGTAAAGGTTTGCCTTTAATTAAGAACGTGCACAACACGAGAAAGACCCCCAACCTTAGTAACCAAGTAACCTTTACATTTTACATATTTGAAACAAGCTACTTTTACCTTAACTCAAGTACATTTTTAGACCAGTACTTTTACTTAAGTAACCTTTTATCAAAGTAGAATATTTCAGTACTCTTTCCACCTCTGATTTTCTAACATTCCACTATATCACCTCGCTCGTATAGAATCACAGTTGGGATTCCTGCCAACAAACAGCCTCAGTGGTGAGTAAACAAACATCTGACCCATTCCAACAGCATGAATATAAAGACATTATTAAGATCGATCTGCCAGATGAACACCAACACAGATCACAGCCAACTCACATGAAGCAAAACTCTGTGCCTCATACAAGCTGGCTGCTTTTGTCTGACTATCACCGCCTGAGGTCTTTCCTCTCACGTACAGGGAAGTGATTCAACCTGAGGTTTGCATTAGAATAGGAGAAGGATGGCTAATTCAATTATCCACCATGAATGCACAGCGATGATCCCATATGCAGAGCCAGGGTTCCTGTCAGAGGCCTCCCTCACATCCTCCAGTCTGTGTCCAGAAGCTGCACAGCCAGCTGAGGACATGATTGGCAGCTGCTGACCCTCGAGGTCGCGCGGCTGGAGAGGTGCATTGTGGGATCGCGAAAGCCGGTCGTCTGCAGCAAAGGGGGTTGAGGTTTCGAAGGGAAGTGGGAAGTGGTGTTGTTGTCCTCTGTCTGACCTCATATGAGGCATTGTAGAGCTCACTGGAGCCCAGAGAGCGTTAGAGGCAGTTCCACGACGCACACAAGGATGATGAGCCGTGTGCGTGTATATCTGTCGGAAACAAAGGGGCAAAGACTTACACGGACAACAAAGAGATGTTTGGTGGTATTGTTTTGGTTAAAATTGTATTGCATGTTTTTTCCACCACACAGCCCTGCGAGATCATTGAAAAGCAAAAGCCTTTTTCTAATATTCTCACTGCTGGTAGGATCGTGACATATTGAACTACTCAATTAACCCCCCAGTGAACTTCAAACCAAAAGACGGCCATGTTTGACAGTGTAGACAAACCAACAGTGACAAGCCCTGCATCTTTTGTTCATCAAAATTTGGAAATAGTTCCTCTCTTCATGGTCATGTCCATGAAATAAAAGATTCACTGCAGCAACCCATGTTGCATGTTCTCTTATTGCAGTTTTGGATCTTGGGAGCCAGGAGCACATTGTTCAAATCTAAGACAGAAGAACAGGCACCGCATCCTGATGAGGCACCGTTTATATGCTGTAATTAATGGCTCAATTACAAACAAATAAGCTAAATCATTTACTAATCCTTTGTAGATTGGTTATAAGCCTTTAATAAGAACAACATCTGATTTGCGAAGTTTGGAGTAAATTCTCCTTGAACTCAAACCTTTTTCTTTTTATCTAATTAATTCAGTAGGGAAACTTCCACCTCCTAGAAAAAGCCAACGCACATGGTTCTGTTTCTTAACAGATTACTAACAGCTATCAGATTTGCTCGATTATCATAAACCCTACATTACTGTAAAGATTGTATAAATATTTTTGTGCCTAACTTACTTTTGCTGCCGGTTAAAACTAAAAAAAAAAAAACTTATTATTTCCTTACAAACATTCATAACAGTTTCAAACTCAGTTGGAAACTGGGGGGCACAACAGCGTTTATTCATCTCTCATGTTTATAAATGCGGATTTGAGGTGAAATCAAGGACCATTACTTTAATGAATTGAAATTTATATAAAAGCATTAGCAAACAATCAGTTTGCACACTTTACACCTTAAAGACCTCTTACTTCTTCAGAAAGTGGTGCAATATCTCAGACACCCACTGAACAGAAAACCTACAGGATCTCAACTATTGGAATCTTTTTCACTTTGCTTTTTTTCCTCAGTATATTCTTTGAAGCACATTTATATATATATATATACATATATATATATATATATATATATATATATATATATATATATATATATATATATATATATATATATATATACGGTGGGGATGCTATGATCCACTTGACCCCAGGTGTTGATGTTCAACCACCTTTCAAAATATTTATTTTACTTTATGCCACCCCATAGGATTAATTCTCAATTAGTGTTAATGCCAAACCAAATTGCATCGAGTGAGTCAGCAATCAAAGTCATTTTTTAAAGCTTGAGAACATCAGCCCATTAAACATCGGCATGATTGTATGCTTATTGAAATAAATACGTAAGTTTATGTACAAGATTTTCTAATTTGCTATTATTATAATAATAATAATAATAATAATAATAATAATAATAATAATAATAATTATCGACTATTATTAATTTATATATATTGAATAACCATAAGAGGGTGCCATTTTTTTTCACATTAGCCCCTGCCTTCTGAAATGTCTGTGCGCCACTGGTGTAAGAGGATTATGACTGCGATGTCTGTCGTGATAAATGGCGCTGCGCCCTGTCATGAATCCTATAATGAAGGACAGACCAGTGAAACCTCACTCACTCACTCACAATCTGCAGGAATTCATGTACACACTCACCTCAGCGAAACCATCTGCTATATAGGCCTCAATACGTCGGACACACGCCAGAGCTAAGACGTGAATAAATCCTAATGTGTTTTAAAGTGCACGGGGAGTCGCAGTGTCCTGACGCATGCGTAATGGAACAAAAAAGATTTATCAACTTTGGCAATTTGTGAACTGTCAGATCAGTGTAGCTCCAAAATGTATATTTACTGTTCAGATTTAGAGCCATATCAGTGTCGCACACTGCTCTACATGCATGTCAATTTGATGCTTTTTTCTGGGGCCGCTTAAATAAAGTAACATTAGGCCTAAATTAGAAATGGTCAATAAAGACAATTTCATTTAAGGTGGAAGGACACGTGCAGATGGTTGTCGATGTGAGGTGAGTGTAGTCGGTCATTACAGGATATTATTACATTTTCTAATGCAATGAGTCAAATGTTAGATGATCTCTGATATCCGTCGATAATCTTGTAGATGCAGTTTTTGCAGCACGGATCTGGGACTTGAGGAGTGTCCCCGGCTTTTGTGTTGAGTGGACAGTGACACTTTTTGGGATATTTATGTAAAAAACTTATTATAAAATTATAGCATAAAGACGCATTGCAGTCATTTTGGATAACCTATTGTATATATATTAAATGATTTAATTGTTGTGCGTTTGCATTTATATCAAGATTTTTTGCCATGTTTGGTTTTTTTTTTTTCCAGTAAAATCCGACTGTTGATGGTCTGTAACGGAAGTTTGAGGAAGAATAGGCCTTTATGCTGAACTAAGAAACGAAAAGAGAATTTGTACTGAAATGAAGCTGAGACAAAAGCAGATAGTTATCCTGCGCGTAAAACTCAAACCTGTTTGGTGGATAACAAAAGTTACTGAGTTTCTATTTTTGCGAATACAATAAGAAAAAAAATCTTTAAGAATTGGATTTTTTTTAAAATTGTATTTACCTATGTTACTATTCATAGAGTTTATGATTAGTTTTGCATTAATAGGCGGGAATCAGTGTCTGTCTCTGGACACTTGCGATCGGAGAAAATTGTTTATTTTAATTAGAAATCCACAAATCACAGGGTTTTTACAGATTGCAAATCACAGCAACGGACGAACGAAGGAAATCTTTTAATTATCCGATTTCACGAGTTGTGATTTTCCTGAAATAAAATAAAATGACTGTATTATTGGCAAATGAATTTAGGTCAATGTGATGAAGGTTTTTGTCAGCGAGATCAGGAGATTCATTACGAACCTAATCGAAAAAAAACAACCAAAGAAAATCATTATTTTGTCGAAGTAAACATCACAAAAACTCGAAGCTCTGGTTTTCTCCAGTGACGGTAAGATAGGGAAGAAACACATGTCCGTTGCACAATCATAGCCTGCGAATTTATAACATCAAGATAAACCCTGTTGTTTAAAATCATCATTACTCAAAGCATCTTCGCGGAAAACGCAGCACATTAGTCAGTTGTCATATTTGGAGCTTATAGGTCGCAGTCCGTGTGTGTATGACAACTGACAGGCAGTATGATCCCTGGCACTGCCACAGACAAACGCAGACAAACAGACTCACTCAGGTCTGTGATCCTTTTCCAGGACCCGCGGCTTTGGCAGCGCTGCCTCTTTCTCCTGCGCATCAAATGAAAAAACTCCTGACGCACAGGAGGTTTGTCTCCATCAGCTTTCTCAGACATCTCTATATTCTGGATGAAACACAAGAAAGGACAGCGAAATTGCATGTTTTTCTTCCCTTTCTTCTTCTTCTTCTTCTTCTTATGTATAACAAACTTGTAAAAAAATATATAATCTTTGCAAGTTCAGCTCAGGAGAAGGTGGTGACAGTTTAGAAATGTAACCAAATCAGTGTTCTCACACTTATCATTTGCTATCAACTCATGTGTCTGAAGGATTTGTGGCTGTTATGAATTACTCTGCACACTAGGGACTGTTGTGTGGCATCTCATATCTCTATCATGTCTCTTTACAGTGCATTTGACATAGATGGATAGATAGATAGACAGATTCATTCATTTGAACACTATATAGACATTAACCTTTAGTGCAGCCCTACTCAGATATAACTTTAAAATAGAAATGCCTCATGATAAAAAAAAAAAAAGGTTTTTGGCCCATGAAGCCGTTTTGCTTTCAACATGTTTGATGTCATTCTCAGAATGCAAAAACACAGATTATCATGAATGTACGGATGAAAATAATGATCCTTCAGAGAAGATGTGCCGAATGCCAAACCCCCCGGTGCAGTGCAGCCCTTTGTTCCTGTCCAATCAGATACAGCTGTACAAGCCAAGCTCCACAGGGAAAGCTAAGGTCATCCTCCCAGCGGATGCTTTGGCCCATCCTGCTACTGGTGCCCTGAGGGCCTGGGCACAGAGGATGACCCCCCAAACAGCCACCCAGACACTGGCTACAACACCCTCTGCACCCACAGCTCACTCAATCCATGGTGAAAATCCATGGGGTAGTGTTTTTTTTTTTTCTCCTCTCTTACTCATCCAACATTTTCATTATTTTTATCGTGCATAATGCAGCAGCACATGTGCCACAGGCATGTACATGCATGCATATAATAAAAGCACACTTTTGCTTTACTGCTTGATTTCTCCAAACTCCATAGTAAAAGTCATGGGGAGCACGTCACCATATGTGCACAGCTATCATCTGAGGAAAATTCTTCACGTAGATAAAACTGACTCTGTTATTTAGTTATCAGGAGATCTCAGTGCCGAGATGAGGTCTGTGACTTTGACACATCTTAAAATGAGAGTGTTGCAGCTCTGCTGGGGGAGAACAGACCAGCTTAGCCAATTAGACTGAGTGGATTTCCACCTAGAAAGGACATGTGAGAATTTTGCCTGTTTAGAAAGAGAAAAAGTAAATGACCTTGGGGGCTGAAGTGGCTGGATAGAAAATAAACTGTTTGGAATTACTCTGCACATTGAGGAATAGAAAGCAGCTGCAAAAATCTGAACCTAGTCAGTAGATTTCTCTGTGATTTGGAAAAGCTTTCACCAGGCCCATCACTCTAACCTGCGGTGCTGTATTGTTTTGCACGACTCTGCTTTTTTTTAAGTAGATAACCGTGCCGCTGGAGTGTCAGGTTCACGTAAAAACAACTTATTTTCTTAACAAGAAATGAGGCAGCACTGCAGCAGACAAAAGCGCTGACGCACATGGTAATGGAAGGTGTGTGACAATCGATCAGAAAACTTTGAGGGATTTAGGGTAAGGATAATGAAAGCTGTAGTGGGTGGGGATAAGGCTTGAGTGCTCCAGTAAACGACACACTGGAGACGTCTGCACCAAGTTTCAGAAAATCTAATTTATAGCCACTTCGCAGCAGCTGGATTTGCACTTCCGACAAGGGGATATCGTTTCCAAACAGCATGGATATGATGACTGATGGATATGCAGAGGTTGCTCTCTTGATTCTTAAAATGCAAACTTGACTGCAACACATGTTGTGCAAATTTACATGCAGATACTTGATTTTCTTACCTTTTTTCAGGTTTTTGTATTTACAGTATGTGCCATGGTTGCATATTTTGGAACTTAGTAACCAATAAACTTGCCCAGTCAGACAGCTAAGACATTAAATGGTAATACCACTTAGAACTACACTCTGGAGCTACTCCACTGACCATAAATTGAGGACTGACTCGAAGGTCTTTTATGTTCCAGGAAATACACCTTTTCAACCAAGAATCCTCTGAACTTTGTGTCTCTTCCTGTTCTTTCTTTAGGGAGCTGAGCTGTGAGATCAGAGATGATGGAATACTGCTCTTTTCGTCCGTGAGAAACAATGGTACGTGCTCCTTCAAAACAGTCTGAATTGTCCTGGGGCATAGGAAAATCATATTTGACATCTGAAATTCAATGGTGTGTCCCAGTAAGGATTTTAAGCCCTGCCATTGAGAGTAGAGTCAGCTGCAAGCCACAATTCACTGACTTGGCGTTGGGGGTAGTGAGTTTACAACAGCATAGATGGAAAAAGAAACCCAAAAGCCATAACGTTACATTTGAGCCTTCTCTGGCTGTTATTGTGCACCATCACTCACAATCATAAGCTCCAGCTACAGCACTCTCACTTTATAAACTTCTTATTCAGTGTGCCTGAGATTAGAAAAACGTTTGGTAATCAGATCAGCCTGGATGAAGACTCGACAGCTGACACTGCAAGCCTCGAATTTCAAATGTTTTTGCAACAACTTTGCTTAAATCACGGTCAACCCCAAAACCAGCAGAGCCACAGTTGTCGTTGATCTGACAGATCATCAATTTCATGGATGCTAATTTCCTGCGACGCACTCTGTGTCCGATGATTTGCTGGTGTTGGTGTGGAGAGCAAACCAGTGACCACATATTCGTCAAAGCTTGTTTCCATAGAGAGGCTGAGGCAGTGGAAATGACCACTGTCCCCTTGGTTTGCAGACCTGACAATGAACCCTGAAAGGCCAGCCACCCCCCAGACAGCTTCCCCTCTGACCTCCAGTCCCCATTATCCAGCCACAGCCTGGGGACCAATCACCCCGACTGCCCTCTCTGTCTCTCTTTTTTTTCCCCCCATTTCTCCTCCTCTTTCACTATCTGTATCCTCGCTCTCACTCTCTCTTCCTCTTCCACTCGTTTTCTCTCTCTCCAGGTTCTCTTTACTCTGTGCTCCCTGTGTCACCAAACTGATTAAAACAAACACTGACCCTATTTTGGTATCTAATCCAATTGTGCTCCTTTTCTTCTCACCGGCCCTGGAGCACGCAGCGTATTAGGTATCCTGGGAGCCACACGGCCCCCCTCTGTGACTCATCTTAGATTTCAAACACTCAGGAACCTCACATATGGTGGGCAAAGAGTAAATAAAGTATTAATAAACTCCCCCGTTTAGCCCTCGTGTAAACAGCATCCAATGTACAGTTTGATTGTGATTCTAATGAATATGCAAAAACAAAGTGATGCATGCGTGACTGTGTGCCAGTTGTATTTCAAGAGTGAAATGATGGTCATGCAGAAAGTTAGTCGTGCTGGTGAGGGTGCCATGTGGGGGGTTATTGAGAGAAGACTGCTGTTTATTGTTTTATTAACAGGGGCATGTTGGCCTCATCAGGTCAAGGCTTTACCTTTGGCCCCCGAGAAAAGAGACCATAGAGAGCAGCAGCCATTGTGTATCAACAGCAACCCATTGAAGTCTGTGTGTGTCCGTGTGTTTTGACGAAGCGTTGCTATTCATTTCGATTCTCTTAAGACTTTCACCGAAGCATTTGCGTCGTAACGTATTGTCTTGCACACTTGGTGTGATCTATGGTTAAAGCCAGAAGCAAGTGTTGGGGTTCAGCGCTGCTGAGAGACCACCTGTAGATAACGGTGGTATCCGATGTTTGTAGATACTGCATTTCCATGTGTTTACAGTGTCATTTAACACACATGATGGATCTCAAATATAGAGCATTCATTAATTGAACAGTGCTTCACACTGAGCTTGACAGGGAGCTGACACGTGTACTTTATCATGTGTGGAGGGATGTTGGCATGTTGTGCATGTCTGGAGAACTGTGCAGCGTGTTTCTTATGCGAGTGAACAAACAACAGAGTGACATTTTAATGTTGATGACTTTAAAGCTTTCAACCAGCGACTTTCAGCTGAGGTACAGTAACATTACTGATACCATCTAGTGGTGATCAAGGGCTACATCACCCAGAGTTATTTATTAATATCGTGTATCTACTGTTTGTTTGATGTATGGACAGTGAATACATCAGTGGTCCAAATGATCATAAACAAAAGGTGAACACGTTACTTTTTGACATTGGAGAAGTCGATGTTAGGGTTCAGAGACAAGTTTTATTTATTTATTTTATTGAACTTTTAACCTGGAATCCGCTGAAATACAACACTGAACTGACACGACTGTCAAAACATGATGTTTTTTTTGTTTTTTGTTTTTTAATATGATGCTTTCTTACAGTTTAAACTACAGTTTGATAACATGGTAAATTGATTATATGGCAGTCATAATCCTGTGATTTTAATAGCACACATGCTCATCAAACATACCCTTATTTCATTGTATAACACTTACACTAGATTGTCACAGTGTTGCCACACTGACCTACTCTCCACTTGCATGTGTAGTCTGTGTTCTGTAAATATCTAGAACCAGGTCATGAAGCTGATATTCTGAACCTGCATACCTATAGATACTGTAACATCAAAATCAAGCAACTTCTTTAAGTTCTTTTTAAAGTTGGCGCATATATCAAGAGCTCGGAGTTTAACAACGTGCAGCCAGATGGATGGTGTGTCAGACAGGCACCTTCGATATATGGAGACCAGCTTTGATTATGGTCAGACTCCTTTTGTGGGCCTCGTGAATTATGGTCAATTACTTTTACCCTCTTATAATAATCATTTGTTTTCCCTACTGTCAGGAGGGAGACCTTGGAGTCGCTATTACCTGAAACTTCAGTGGGCGGCTACAGGTTAAAATATATGGCGATAAGCATTCCCACTAATGGCCGTGGCACTCAGAGCAAAGGCAGTTTTTATAGAGCCCAGAACTGTACATCAAACCCCAAGACTAGACCAGATTTTATGACCAGGTCATTTCACCCTTTACTCTGTTGTTTATGGTTTTAATGGCAGGCTGTTGCCAGCTTTCATGGCTGCAGTGGCTGATTTTTAACTCGGGCAACATGCTGCTGACCCCAAACTAAGGCAACTTTACAGCATGTATGACACTCAGGCTTAATCATTTGATCTGTGCTGTTGAAATACAAGGGCAATTTTCTGTCATTATTCGCACTCTTCTGTACTTTTAGCCACACACAGATACACAAAGGGACACTATTATTTTATGCGCGTGTTCAAGCTCTTTTCACTCTTCACCCTGCTTTCAGATCGATAATGAAACAGGGGGCGAGGAAAACAAGACATTTTATTGAGAGAGATGTAGGAGGGGGAGCGGTGGAGCGAGGGGAGAACGAGACAGCGAGCAGTGGTAATCAATGGCGGCCACAGAGCGATGGCAAAGATGAGGTCATTTGTCTCCAGGTTTCACAGACTGAGTCGCTGCAGCCGGCCAGACTCTGTATGAGGGCGTCTGAACAAGCACAGAATCTATCACGGTGACAGTGACTGCTGGCCTTGTTACTGATGAAGACATGACTGTGAACATGGTGAGAGGAACAGGCTGAAAGAGCAGGGCAGGTATACGAGGCTGACATTCACTGACCAACCACTTTTATTTTGATGTATTCTATGTGGTTATGTGCATGTACTGTATGTATGGTTACGTTTGTACAGTAGTTGCTGCTGTCGTCCTGCTATTAGATTCATAATGATTTTCCTGACTCAAATGAAGTGGGAGAGTGCATGAAGGAATCTGTTTAACTGACTCACTGAGTATTGAAAGGACATTCATCACTGTGAAGTGCTGAATGCACTTTTGCTCTTATCCTAGATGAAAACCCAGTTTTCTGACATTTTGCTTTAATTTTTCTGACCACTTGCTTTTAATTAACTACAGTTTTCATCTAGCTTTTGTATGCCTCTTACTTTGTGTTAAACACAGAGTTATAAGGTTTTAAACCAATTCTGGAAAATTGGTTTAATAATGTCACTACCAACCAACCTGGTTTTGAACCAGTGTGCCATCCTGGAATGACCCACTACAGACATTCATACATACCATCTTGGGTCATTCTGTTTGTCCTCTCTTGTTCTCTCCGGTTGTAAGCTTTTGTCGCCTCAGCACAAGCAGCTCTTGTTGCTCTGTACATATTGGTCTCTAGGTTGCCACTCCCTACTGCAGCCCAGATGGCACTGAAAGCCCTCCCTCCCCAGCAGAGGTCTCAGCAGCCTACGTCGACAGACGGGAGGGAGATAGAGGGAGGAGGGAGGATTATCAGGCTATTTGTTGTGAGACATGACACTAATTCTGCAAACCGTGGGAAAACAGCCAATCAATCTTTATCACTGGCCGATCTTGTATAGGACAGTTGAACAAACCACTTTAGATAAAGAAATATCATAAATGGCATATACATATAGTACCATTGTTTTCAGGTTTTCTCTGACCACTTTGCCTTTTATCCTTTCACACAACAGGCACTCGTGTATGGTGATGCCACAATTCTAACCAGTAGAGGGTGCAATAATATCACAGTCAATCCTCAAGAATCACAAGTTAACATCACAATTAGATGTGAATTATAGATCTGATAATGTTTCTTAGCAACCGCATCGGTCAGCTTACTAGGGGATTTGTGGACTTCTGCAAAGATCACACTATTTTTTTTTTTTAAAGAAAAAGCCAAAACAAACAAAAAAAAATTTAATTTACAAGCAAACGTCTGTGTATTTAAGGTTAAATGCTCACTTAACTACGAGATGTTTTTCTTGTCATTTTATTACAAATTGGTGGATTGTAAAAGGGAACATTTGTGCATAATTGAATTGCCTGGCCTTTCCTTTTGTTTTGTAAACCATGAGTCATGCTGTGCTCTGTTTGTGAACAGTAGTGGCCTTTAAAGTGCATAAGTCCATTAGATGTTCATCCATGAATAAATAAGTCTTGCTGCTTATGTTTTTATGTCGGCCTCAGAGCTCTGTGAAATAACATGATCTTGGGATAGATCCATTATAAACACATGGCATGTTGTGTTAGTTTTATGTTTAAATAAATACTGTGGTGTCAGCAGGTGCTATGCAAACGTGGGATTATTTTTTACTCACACACAGTGAAGTGAAACTTCTTCAAGAGCAACGTGGATTCTACAGAAATGCAACGCAGACAAATCTCGTTACATCTTCTGTTCTTTACTGCACCTCAGCATCTGCTGTGGTTGAAGGTGGTTAACCAAGAGATAAAGAGGTGGGAACACGGGGTGTTTGGCGAATACCGACGTACAAAGTAATCAGCTTGCTATACACATGTGTACGCACAACCCAGGGTTTTGACAAGAGTGCAGCTGACAGTGTCAGTGCTGTCGGCCAGGGAGCAATGTTCATGGTCTTTTATGCTGTGACATAAAAAAGAACAGTGCGGACTCCTGACATCAGTCACTGCAGATTACTCTTTGTAAGAAGGAAGAGTGTGTCGTTTTCACAGTCCACTAACTGGGTCTGTGGGGTTAAGTTCCTTAAAAACTATCCTCTCGATTCAGTGTATTCACTGCTGATTTATTAAAGGGTCCGCATTTATTATTTTTTCTTAATAACTGCAAATGGTTACTTAAATATTTAATTCATACGGTGCAGAAATCATAACCACTCATACTTCATTGTTTCTGCCACAGAAAAATGTCCCAAACCTATTTATACCAACAAGACCCATTTCATTTATATTCTGCGTGATGTGGAAGTGTTTGCTTATTTCTCTTACTGTACAGCCTCAGACAGCAGGGTGCTGAGCAGCCATCTGGTGTTCAACACAGGGAGGCAGGAGAAGTAAAACCAGTGTCCACTTTATATCACCACTATCTACAGGGACGACTTTAACACAATTCTAGCTCTACCTAATACTTTGACCTTTACATCTTGTTGTGCTCTGCCAATTACCAGAATCAGGTGGTGGAAACACGCTCAACTCAAAACAAGATTCTTAATTTCACAATTCGTTGGTTTCACTCCTAAGAAATTAACATAAAAATGTGTGTCTGCCTTTTGCAACAGCATTTGTCCACACACACGCTGCACAATGCACCACACCACATGTCCTGCAAAGATAATCCCGTTGATATGATAGATGTTTTTTCCAGCTGAAACTGGTTGCAGGATTCATAGTGCTTCTATTTTTGCGTCTGTGAACAGTCACCTGTCTGAGATTATAAAACCCTCATTCATAAATTCAAGCTTTCACCCAGAGACTGACGTATTTGTCATCATCCCATAAATTGACCAAATCTCCACATTGACATCCTCAGAATGTTGTCTTGTGTCGAACCACCACTCCCATCATGCATCACTAGATAAATTAAATGTTTATTACACAGTCTCAATGCCAAATTTCTGCAATTGCTATAAATACTGCACATCCATCACATGTTTCAATACTCCTGGTTGTCCTTTAGCAGTCATGACTTTTTGTGTAGGTTCCTGTATCTAGAGATTAGTCTTGAAGCATTACCAGAGAGCTAATGAGCCTTTTGTCACTTTAACAGCAGGGGTGGGTGATTAAAAGGAATGGGTAAAGGGCAAGGGAGGAATAACAAATGAGCTTTCTCTCCTGGAACACTACAAAAAGCAAATACCTGATAAATGGGCACTAATGTTTACTATTTTTACTAATGTTCAGTGTTGTTTCATCAGCATTATCATTGTAAAGAAGACAGATGGGGCTTTTGGTCAGTGTTTGATGGTGTCATGCCTAAATCTGCATGGTTACAGTTGCCCTGCATTCCACTCATTTTTTTTTCTTATCCATGGACAGAGAAGCAGCAGGCAGTCAGTCATGGGACTGACTCTCCCCTCATTTGTCCATCTATTTACAAAGTGTGCACTCTCACTCCCAGTGGAGAGTAGGCAAGGTGTCAGTACACTGACGAAGTTGGGAATGCACCATTAATTGCAGTCACGGGGGGGTGAGTGGAGAGGGGAAGTTGAATCATCCATGTCAGTATGGCTCACTTGCACAGAAACACCCCCGAGACATGGCTCTGATTTTGGCTGCCTGTTGTCGTCAGCATGTTTAACACGGGACCTTGGCAACCTGGTTCTCCTGAGATTGGACTTAAGGCCTGGTGCTTCACTGATGGTTATTGGGAGTTTAAACATTTCCTCCATTCAGAAGAGCAACATTCAGGGTAAAATCAATATTTGAGAGTGTGCTTTTGCATTATTGCATATGTCATCCGCCCTCTCTATGTACCAGGTCCTCAGTCATCCACATCCAGACCTACTGTAAGTCTTAAAAAGCTCAGTCAATTATAGCTCAGTCTAATGGCCCATTACCCTCCATTCTGGGTTCTAATACATAATCTAATATAAACTATGTGAAATATTAAGGCTGCATTTAAGGGCCTTAATGCAGTTTCTCCCTCGACAGCCTTCTGTGCTGTGTGTGAGGAATAAAGATAAAATCACCCGGGCAGCTCAAGGTCAAGACTGTTAAGGTCAGAGTGATAATGATGGAGAGCTGTGTTGGTGTTGCATTATAGGTAACATTTCTTCTGTGATGCCATGAATCAACTATGTAACGTCATCTTTTTTTCATCCACTTTACCTGCCTCAATAATCCTGAGTGTAATTATGACCTGTGATTATTAATAGAGCATTAAGATGAGTTACCACTGCAGCATAAATCTGACCATGACATGACAATTGAAAGTAGTAAAAAACTGTAATGACAGGATGAAACACCAGCACTGTGATACATTTTCTCTTGAAAGGCAGAGGGATGTTGAACTATATCAGCAGCTTAGCTCAGTAGTTGCACTGCAGAACAACATAGGTATGGGGGCAGCATGAGCAACCATCATATGATTTGTGGTTGGCATGGCAACTGATCCCAGCACTCAGCCCTTGGAAAGTGAGTCACATGAGTGAATTGAAGGAGATGGGGAACATGGTGTGCATACATGTTGTCAGTTGATGCAGTAGCCTGTTATACTTGTGCATGTGTGGGAGAGAAGGAGGTGTGTTTTGGAGGTGTCTTGTGATTGGAGCACAGACTGCAGGGTTAGGAGATGGTCTCTGTTTATTTCTTTACATTGCTGATCCTAACGTGAAACATGGAGTAAGAACAGGAGTGAGTGAAAACAATCACTGTAAAATATGACAGCTGACAGCAGTCAGTGCTTTGAAAGCCAAGCTTTGTGTTTATCAGTGGCGGAGCATCCTGTGACTCCAGCAGATATCAAACTTACGCACATTCCATCTGTAAATGTCTCTGTATCATGTCTTTGTTTGACTCACACCTTTTTCTAGCCCCATTTTTCCATCGCTAAGCTTGTTGTGGTGACAGAGAGAGGATGATGCTAATGAGCTGCTCTATGAAACACTTGTCCATGTTCCACAGGATCAACTCCAAGATGTCTAAGTTGTCTGGATAATGATCCATTATAGTGAGACAAAAAGGCCATCTTTAAATAGTAATCTGCAATATTATCTTTTAGACTGCACTGAGAAAACTGTAATTCAGCCACATGACCTAAGTTTAATAAACTGAAGAATATTTCTTTTATGGGGCCAGATTTAGTAACTGAAAAATGTGAAATATAAAAAACAGAAGACCACCTCTATGCGGGCAGGATCAAATATGAAGTGTGAGAGCAATATCACACTCACTGAGTCAAGGGCAGAATAAATTGCTGGTGTCAGAGAGAAAAATGACTGTGCCACAAATTATCTTCACTACAGAAACTTCCATTAGGAACCATTTCCCCCTCCACACACACCTGTTGTAGTGTGTGTGTGATGACATGTCAATTATTGTGTCAACAAGCACCTCCTCGTGTAATTAGTATCATACATTGCACATATTATCATTATTAGTAGTATTATTATTATCATTATTAGTAGTAGTATTATTATAGCTATTGTATTTCCGGGCTGCAGGGATGTTCACGAATCTGGACACCAAACGCAGCTCTTCCATCACGTCGTGTGACGAGTTTGAGTGAAAGCCATCAGTGTGTGATTCCTGTATTACGTTTTTGGGAACACTGCAGATGTTCTTCTGGACCAGAGCTGACGTGCGCGCGAGCGGCTGAGTCAAACCTGCGTCAGACTCCGTCGTGACTTGCCACATACATACAGTAGTAATGTTTTTCATTCCGTGCGCGGCTGAATTTATCCCACAACACAGCCGCAACCACGTGGCAACGTGAGGTACGAGCGAGTCTTCAGGCAGAGCAGAGCGTCGTTAAAACTCTGATATGAGACAAACGCCTTCAAACCTGCACAGGTTAATGTTGTTATAGTGGCGGGCGTTGAGCTCCTGCGTCACACTTTACGCACAATGCGCCCCGTGTGACTGGAAGCTCAGTGATTTCGCATCTCTTTGCGCGCAGATATGTTGCACACGGAGTCAGCGCATGAATGAAGATACTGAATAAACCGCTCACTCTTTGGATTCACACTGTTTGCACGCTGAGGACGTCATAATCCGTCCTGCATACTGCACGAGGTAAGGATGGCACTCTTGTAACCAGTGTAAGCGCCATATATCGGGTTTAATACATGCGTATTCTGTCTGTGATTGAATAGTTTTGTATTGTTGAGGATTGGCATCTCTTTAAACACGGAATCACTTGACAGAGACGGGCGTCAGCTCTCACCTCATCACCTGACAAATGGTGCTTTATTTCGTCGCAGCAGTGTTCGCCGTGATCGTCGCCCATTAATCATCCGAGTTTGACGGTGATGGCGCGCAGCGAGTTTCCAAATCTACCAGCAACGTGACGTTTTCTGCGCGCGGCTGATCACCCGCTGATTTATACATGAGCCGTGAGCATCCTGGCTTTGTTTTTATCAGGTGATTCATTTGACCTTGACAAGGCTTCAGAGGTTATATCCACACAGACCTGAAGCTATGGTGCGTGGGCCTGTGTGTAGCGTGTCTGCAGGACGCCTCATCACGGCCACGCAGGTGCTCCCCTTGTGTACCTGTGCCTGTCAGTGTGTTCAGGCTGAAACCTCAGTGAGAGGGAGCACAGTTCACCCTAACTGGCATCTGACCAAACCTTATCTTTCACAATTTTACACCCAGATAAATGTAAAAGCTGCAGAGGATCCTGACTGTGGTGGATGTCTGATAGATACTGAAAGAGTCAACAAGGAGGCTTCAGTGTATTTGCACTTGTCCTTCAGGAATCTCGTGCCTGTCCATTTAAGATGGAGCAGAGGAGAGATAGGCGATGGTGATGCTGCAGGGATGGGGTTTCAATTTTGCACAAAGAGCCATTGCTTAGCAACCAGACTAGATAAAAGTGGAGCATATCTTTGTAGCAGAGAGGGAGAACCTGTGTGGGCATATAATCACCACCATTTATTTAGGAATATATAGCTCACAGGAGCACAACCTCCCAAGAGGCAAATGCACACTTGTCACAGACATCTGTCACCACTCCTTCTTTTAAAAGAACGCACATCTTGTCACGTATCACCTTTTCATTAATGTGTCGTTCAGCACTTCTAATTTCCTGCCTCTAATTATCTTCAGCGTCACGGAAAAGAAAACCACACGTGCCTACGTTTCCCTCAGATGGAGCCTGATTACTCAGTCATGATCTGTAACTGTGACTTGCACTGAATGTGAAGTCCAGCTCTATGTCTGTCTCTCTATTGTGCCATCTGTGTCAGCACATACTGTGAAACCGTGTAAGTTGTTAATGTTTATCTGCATCAACATCCAAAAGCCTCACTGCTCATGATTAAAAAGCTAGAGAGGAGATTAATGTTGGAGGGAATGGGGCAGTGTGTTACTAACTATAGCTACATTTTCATTGTATTTTAAAATAGGGCAAACATGTAGTGTTAGAACATTCATACAGAGCTCCTGCTTTACACTGCAGAAAATCCACAAAAGTCGGCAAGTCATCCATTTTTGTTTGCAAACATACGCATCGTCGTCCCACACTTGATTCAGAGTGTTCCACGATGACTCAGTATTGTGAAGTTGTAGTTCTGCTGTGGGAAAAAGTCACTGCTGCCCTGGGATGTGTTGATGTTGCACCCAGAGAGCTGCTGTGTGTCGTGACTGCAGGCGCTCATTGCCACTATACAGGAATGTGATGTGCGTGCTGCTGCTGTGACCTCCAGGTTGGCTTTTTCCAGCCGACTGGCAACTGTACTTGAGAAGCAACCGCGAACAAAAGCTGTTTCAATTTCATCTGGCTGCATCTGGTGTCAGATTAGACGCCCCTGTCCCTTTTAAGTCTGGTGTCAGTCATTTTCTGCTCCAGAAAACTTTTGTGGTTGTCCATCCACATCATTTAATTCGTGTATAATACATGCTAATGACTTCACAGTGTTTTATATCAGTTCAAACACGAACATTGAGAAGAGTCCTGTCTTATTCAAATGTGTTTTGACACAAACAAGAAATTCAACTCAAGTATTTAACCCACATGACAGTCACACTCTCATACAAGGAGCATGTGAGCAACACAAGTGCAAAAAGTCCCACATCGGAATCTGAACTCCCGTTTAGAAGCCTTGTGACACCATGTTGACTTTTTGCTACCAGAAACTCACAGTTGCCTGCAACCAAGCGTTATCCAGCTTTCGATCACGCTATTTTCCTCTAAAAGGGAAAGATAATTCACAAAATTGACATCATGTGCTGTTGAAGAAGACGAGCAACTGATTACCTCCTCAGGAAATGTTGTGAATGAAGAGGGAAGCGGATTGTTTTCCATTCAAACGTCTTCTTGTAACCAGTGCAGTTGCTCACTAGTGGCTATTCAGCATATTCTTAATTCCTGGTTGGCTTCAGGAGGAAACTGTAAGACTACATCCTTTTTTATATATGGTCTTTGCCCTATGTCAGCTGAGATTGGCACAGCAACCCTCATGTGGAGGATAAAGCGGTAGAAGGTGGATGGATGGATGGAGCAGCAGGAGTTGAGTTGATGATGTGCCTTGCTCAGCAGCATCACTTCAGCTTTAGTTGTGGAGGAAGCCTCCCTAAGATCAAGGCCACAGCTGCATCTTCAACACAGTCAAGCACCTCGTCAGTTTCAGTGTTTTGTGCTTGCAGCTGCAACATTTCCATTGAAAACAATGAGGCTTTTACAGCATTTTTATAGTGGAGGTTAGGAAAAGTGTGTCATCGCTAACATCATCAAACAGCAGGGGTGCCATGTTGTTCAGAAACTCCTAAAACAAACTGACCATTGTGAGACTGGCAATACCGTTTGTTTGCCTGTTTTATGGTGATCATAACGTGAAGTGGAACAGGATCTGGGTGTTCATGAAGGGGGAGATCCAAGCTTTATGGACATCTTTGATGCAGTCACTTTGATTCAGTTTCCACTGAGGGGGACACAAACATGTAGGATCATTAGTGGATATTTGCAACAAGCATGTGCTAAGTTAACTTGTGTCAGCTCATTCCCCACATTCTCTGCAAGAAAACCTGCGATTTAATACACAAACACTGGAAGCTTTCATCACAACGACTAACAATATACAGAATAATCAACCTCCGCAGACACTGAACCTAAATACAGAATATACTAATAACTAGTGAAAAGTTTGCTTAGAGGCTTTTGTTTTACTGCACTGTTCTCCACTGGAGGCTGCTCACTGCTGTTTATGCTGTGCACATGACTCAACTTTAGTATAATGGGTCCTGCTGTAAAAAAGGATTGTAATTCAATCTCTGTGAGTCTCATTCGCCTTAATGAAGTGGATTACTGAAATACCTCACTTAGGGCTCTAATGTGCCACAGCTTTTCTTCCTTTACAAATTCTGTATGTAACAAGCAAACAGGAACAGCAGTGGACATTATTTGGAATTAAAATGTATTAGGTCACTGAGGACAAGTCTGACTCTTTTCTTGTGGCACTCTTAAGGGCTACAAGTACTGAAATAGTTTTCTTTCTTAACTGGTTTGACTATTTTCCTCATTAATCACTGACAACATATTCAGAGCTTCATGAGTCTGTGGGCCAGAGCTCACACTGAGCTCAGCCAGAGGTGGACATAGGCTAAGTTTGTATATATACATTCGTAATACCAAATTTTTTCAGGGATTTAAGTCACTACACTGTGTGGTCCTAGATGGCCATGCAACATTGGGGGGAATGGTCTCATCAAAACGCATGGCTATCTTTCTAATATGCATGTGCTGAATGTTTACATCATCACCCTGCACCATTTTGACCTTCCTCCCGCTTCCATACAGAGTCTGTCTGATATGTTTTCTGTTGTAGGTGGTGACTCATGCAAAAAGGAATCAATGTCCGCGTGCGTGCAGTTTAACAGGACGCTCACATGAAAGTCAGACGCAAGACACTTGCAGTTATGAGTGTGAAAATCTGATCTGTAATGAATCTGAAATGAATTGGATTTGTACAACGTGGCCGGGAATCTGAACATAGTCATAATGTTTAGTCAGACAAGCACACATATTAATTAAACTTACTGTAGATCTGCAACTAATTGCTATTTTAATTTGTTATTAGTCTTCTTTGTTTATCATTAATTATTTGTTGATCGGTATCAGTCAGTATCAAAATCACAGGATCGGACAGATGAAAATCCAGAAATCCAAAATAGTGCATGCTTCACTATGCACAGTCTGTAAAAATGTAAATAAAAATCAGGGACAAACATTTTAGCTGAGTCATGTTTGGGCTGTTGTCTTAAACCTTTACCGTCAGTTGCCTGTTTGAATGGCTTGTTTAAAGTTTTTACTTTTTGAAGTGTTGATATTTTTAACAGAAATGATGATTAACTATTACCTGAGATTAAACAACTGTCTTTCTCTTCACAGATTTAAGAAATAAGCACAACTCTCTGCCCCTGGCTCATCTGCAGCTCCTCTAATTCACCACCCTCGTCCCTCTGAAGGAGCACCTGTGTTGCTGCCATGCCAAAGAACACCAAGGTGACCCAGCGGGAGCACAGCAATGAGCCTGTCACTGAGTCTGTGGCTGACCTGCTGTCCCTCGAGCACCCAATGGACTATAAGAGCAGTCAGATGAGCATGGGCCTGAGTCCTGGCTCGACCGCTCCAGTAAAGGCACTGCTGCCCTCTCCAGACCCGGACGCTGAGGACGGTCGACCGGCCTGGAACAACAAGCTGGAGTACATCCTGGCACAGGTGGGCTTTTCAGTGGGCCTGGGTAATGTCTGGAGGTTCCCCTACCTGTGCCAGAAGAACGGTGGAGGTAGGTGAATGGATGTTTGTGCAGTCTGAATCGCAGTAACGTGAAAGGTTTGTGTAACACACTAACACTTCGTAGGTGTTAGTGCCTGGCAATCACTTACAGAGATGTGATTTGATTGAGAATACTCTGTGGTCTCTTGACGATTTGTACGAAATATAATGTGTTATCTCATAAAAGTTCAGTTTGCATCACATTGCTAATACATAATTTAACAAGATCAGCAGTTATTTATTGAATTAGCTGGCACTGCTTTGTCTGGAGACAGTGTTAGTCTCAGTGTTAGTGTCAGTCCTGCCCGTAGAGTATATAACGTGAACGTTTCACTTCAGGATAAACTGATGGTGATTCCTGCACACATTGACTTCCATCCACAGCTCATATTTTCAGAATTGTTCCTATTTACCATCTCTTTTTTAGAAGGTGAGAGGAGTAAGTGTGTTTGTGTGTTTGTTCAGATCAGGTGGAAATATTAATTTCATCTTTAATATAATATCATTAGTTCTACTGGGTGGATTTTGTTAGTTTTGGGCAGCTATAGCTTTCCCAATATCACAATATAGTCCTTTTAGGCCATAACCCCATATTGTATGATATATTTAGCCAACAAGTTGGTAAGTGTTAGTTCCTCTCTTTGAAAAATTGTGTCACGTCAACCAATTTTGCCAACTACTGGCACAAATCAGAGGGGCAGTGTCTTTAACGTTCCTTAATGGATTGTGCAATCAGAAGCTACAAGATAAGAATAATGTGGTTTCACTCAGGGTTCTACTATAATGAGGGATCCTCCACCTTATTCATTGTTGTTGGTTTTGCTTGCAGGTTTCTCAGGCTTATCTGTCTGCTATTATGATTTACACGTACTATGATGAGGTGAATACGTGGTGACTAAAACATGGAGGAAGTAGAAGAGTAAACACTTATTTTCTAGGCTTTCAGCGTTGTTGGTTTGACCTTGTGTAGGAGGGTTTGTGTGAAGAAGCTATGATTGAAATGCATGAAAACAAAGCTGAATATGTGTGTATTTGCACATTTTAATTTAGAACGTGTGCGTGTGTGTGTGTCCTGCTGACTCACTGATTGTACTGCATTGTCTTGCCTGGGCTTGTCCAATTAACAAGGACAAACTGTCGATGTCTTCTTTCGGATAAATCCATGTCTCTATCTTGTTTTTGTATATTGCTATTTCTGTTATATATCTATAGGTTCTGTTTCCATTCTTGTTTTATTTCTTAGTACATTTACATCTTATCTTATCTTGAGTTGAACAAAACAACACAAAGTGTCTCATTTTTGTCCTGACATAAACAAAGTGAATTGAAACTGAAGACACTTTGATTTGAAGAAATGAAGTGACCCCGTCCTTGCAGTCATTTTTTTGTGTGTTCCATATTTGGAAACATGCTTCTTATGTATGTATACTTACCTTTTTTGAAGGATACAATGACACATTGGCTTTGCTCAAGGCTTTAGAGCCAACAGCAAAAAAGAAATGACTTGGAATTTGCACTGAAGTGATGTGGAAAAACCTTTGGTGGGGTAATACATATAAATACCATCCAGCTGGCTGGCTGATGAGCAATATTTGAAGTAAAAAACAATGGAGTGAACAGTTACCACAATAGTTCTCTACTCACATTTTCTTTTCCTCTATTTTTTTGCTCAGAATAAACATCAAAGATCTGTAAAAGTAGGCACTATAACACAGTGGTTACTCTTAACAGTCCAGATAATAATACAAAAGCAAAACAAAACCCTATGTTCTTTGTTTCCTTTGTCTGCTGCTCGCTCTAATAGCCACTCAGAGCATTATCAGCATTTTTGATCATCGCAACATCACAGTCATTTGGTTTGAGTCTGGAAACCGGCTGCTCAAACCAGATGTCCGTCAGTGTGAGCCCATTCTCTCTGACTTTGGATGGTTTGGTAACCATGGTGTCCCTCTGTGTCTTGACGTAAGCGGGACTGAACATGGTCTCTCTCTCTCTCTATTGTCCCTTCTGCAGAAATAGACAGGCCTATCTGAGAAAGTGGTGAATGGAAATTAAAGATGACTTAGAGCAAAAATGAGATTTTAAAAGAGAAACTAGGAAGATTAAGGGGTTAGAAACTGTGACATTTGAGTGGTGGAGGAAGATGAAAGGAGGAGACCTCAAAATAGAACATGTAAGAGATTAAATGAAACAGCACCCCCTCTACTGCTATACCAGACTTTGTCCTTCCCTGTACATGGTTTACAAACACTTTCAAATTTACCAAATGCCATACAGCCGTGCAGTAATCCTTCTCTCTGACCATCCTCTGTCTCAGGTGCATACTTGGTGCCATATTTTATTCTCCTCCTGCTCATTGGCATCCCCTTGTTCTTCCTGGAGTTGGCTGTGGGTCAGAGGATCAGACGTGGCAGCATCGGGGTGTGGAACTACGTCTACCCACAGCTGGGAGGCATTGGAGTTTCCAGTCTGATGGTGAGTACCTCTGTGAATTCATCTCGTCTGCATTATGAGCCAAAAACAGTCACTGTCACTGATTTACCGTGTCAGTCATTCTGAAAGTGATTTCATCAATCAAGTGTTAAAGAGGGCAGGGACATGGTTGGCCTGGGGCAGTGAGCCGTGCGGCACCTCGGATTTGACGGAGTGAGATTCAGCGGCTATAAATAAATACCTTCTCAGAGAGAACCTCAGCCTTGGCCGCTGAGAGCAAATGGCTCAATAATTCATGCTCTTTCTGGTCCTAAGCTGTGTACGCAGCATCTTTGCTCTAACTCACTTTGACAAACTGTGTGCTGTTCCCTTTTCTTCTCCATGTGCTGTTTGTGTATTTGTGCAACTGTTTTTACGAGTGACACTGGCTGATGTTTTCTCTCACGTCCCTTCAGGTTTGCGGTTTTGTGGGCCTTTATTACAACGTGATTATTGGCTGGAGCATCTTCTATTTCCTCAAGTCTTTCCAGTATCCACTGCCTTGGGCTGAATGCCCCATCAGGATTAATGGAACCCAAGCCAGTGAGTCACAAAAAACAATGCACAGCACAACAGGTAGAGATGTACAAGTGCAGATACAAATGTAATTTTATCTTCGGCAAAGCCCAGACACTGATGAAAGGAAAAGGGAAATGAAGACTGCAGAGTCCTGCAGAGACAATTCTCTGTTCAGCTAAGTATCTCAGTGGATGCAGACACACAGAACAGGGTGGTGACTATAGCTACAGAACGTGTCGTCGCATTGAAGCAGCTTGTGTTGCCTCGCTGTGGCTGTGCCGTCTACAGTGGTGGTCCTGCAGTGTAATAGAGAAGTGTTTTTGCTGTCTCCATAGATGAGACGGGCCTGTGGTGAAACCCGTCAGGTAGAATGATTCAGGGAAATATCTAATCATAATTCTCTGACAGGTATTGTGATTATGATTCCTGATACATATATCTATAATTATAAGTCAGCTGCAGTTCAATATTTATTTAACATCACACAACACCATCAAAACATTAAAGGACCAGTGTGTAGGATTTAGTGGCATCCAGGGCTGCAGTTGAGTATTGCAACCAACTGACTCCATGGAAGAGGAAGTAACAAAAACACAACAGTTCGTCTACTCTGACTGCATTCTTTTCTCGGCTAGTGTAAGTTTGTTTACCTTGACAGCTTCAGATTTCATCACGTGATGTGATGATGCTGTGACCTCCAGTGTTGTAACTCTACATGTGACACTTCTGAGGAAGAGTGCAGGAAGTGCAATTGAAACTGTCAAGGTAAACAAACTTACACTAGCCAAGAAGAGAGTCGATGGATCCCCCTGAATTCTGCACTCTGGAATTTTAATTACTTTATATTCTAATGCAAGGTTGAGAATGTAAATATATTAATTGTTCCCAATTCAGTTGTATTCTATATTGCCAAAGGTTTGACAAACACCAATCAATGTTTTTGTAAAGTTTTCTGACATTTCATGGACCAAACGATTACTCGATTAATCAAGAAAATAACGATTATGATTCGATTATGAAAATAATCGTTAGCTGCAGCTCCATGGGTATTACATTCTTTTTTTATAAGTGGAGAGCATATAGCAATCTAATATTGAACAAGTTCAATGGTAATTGCATTTTTTTAAATTGCAGTTTCAATCTGAAAACTTTAAGTGTTCAGCCCGGTCAGATGGATTTCAGCCTGTAGTGAAAAGACAAACAGACTCTGACGTAGTGAAGAGCATCAGCTTTCATTAGCATTCGAGGGCAGGGAGTCGAATCTTATGGTTATTAATGCAGTGACGCTGTGGAGTGTCCAATGTAGTAACCTACATATATGTATATACATAAACATGTATGTATATATATATATATATATACATATATATACACATACATATATATCTATACATATAAATATATATATATATATATATATATAGAGAGAGAGAGAGAGAGAGAGAGAGAGAGATGAATAGAGAATTACTCTCTGAAAACAAAGAGATTGGTCAACAAGAGATTGGTCTAAACACATTTTATAGATCCTGCTTTCCCTATCTTTCTTCTCTGCTGTTGTAGTTGTGGAGCCAGAGTGTGAAAAAAGCTCAGCCACCACTTATTTCTGGTACCGCCAGGCTCTCAACATCACCAGCACAATTGACGACACTGGTGGCCTCAACTGGAAGATGACCCTGTGCCTGCTAGTGGCTTGGATCATGGTCTGCTTGGCTGCCATCAAGGGCATCCAGTCCTCTGGGAAGGTATGGGATATCTATGACTGCACAGCAGGATTAGAGGCTGCAGACTGTAGAGATTCACACTGTGATTTTAGACCATAAATATAAAATATTTCGACAGATTGAAAATCTAGTTTTAAGAGACATCCAGCATTAATAATAGAGCAAAGGCTGGCTGAGGATGCAACAACTTTGTTTAAGGTTCATCAGAAAGTGAGTCGTATACTGCATTGTAACATCCAGCCCACGGATTATAGATTATACATATATGTACATATATAGATTATGACCCTTATGTGGAGGATGGATGGATGGATAGGTATTATTATAGGTTATATAATAGATAAACAGAGAGACATTTTTAGTTGTATTTTATGGTTCAATAGATGCTCATAATCCTGGAGGAAGGGTTTTTGTGTCAAGGAGAGATTTCACAGATTTAGTGCCCGGCAAACACAAAACAGTTTTGGGATTTATGCCGTGTGTGGGTGTCCATGGCAACACTGTGTGATGTGTTTGACTTCATCTCTCTCCCTCTCTGTTAGGTGATGTACTTCAGCTCTCTTTTCCCATATGTGGTGCTCTTCTGTTTCCTGGTACGAGGTTTGCTGCTGAAGGGAGCAGTGGACGGCATAGCTCACATGTTCACCCCAAAGGTGAGATCAAACGACTGTGATTCATACTCAAAGAACAAAGCAACTCTAAAAGAGGTTTACTGCAGCAGGAAATGGTGAATTTCTGAGGACGAAGTGTAAATGTAATGGCCGTTTGGGGAAATGTAGTCTCTTCTTTTCTAATCATGTAACTTGATTGACATCATCTGTGGAAGGTGTCCGCCTCTTGACCACCAAGGCCATTCAGATTCATTCAAAGAAAATGGCACGTCCACATTATGTCAAGTGTTGGTTAGATACCCCCCTCTAGTGGTGAGTGTGTATGATTGCACATGACTTACTGTGAATTACTGTGCAGTTACTTTATGAGCTGCTCTCTCTGGTCATGCAACATGAATTAATTGGAAGTTGCACTATCAAAGGAAACAGGTTAATAAGTAAGACAGATTTATTGATTTATAGCTTTTACATTACACTATGATTAAGTCTCCGCCTCAGTAGTCCTCAGAGCTCTGATCAAATGTTGTGCTCAGAGATAAACCAAGTATCATGTGTAGAAGTTTGACTTTTTTTGAATATTATTTTTTTTAAGTTGTTTTGTTATATTTCATGTCCCCAAAGATGTCCATCCTATCACAGGAAGAAAAACAATCAGAAATCTTAATGAATAGGTGAAACTGATCTTCCTCTAAGGTTATATTCTATACCCTAAGTCAAGTGTTTGAGGACGCAGATGTAAACTGTTTATGAAATACTGTAATAAATCAACTTGAGAGGGATTTTAAGATGATAAATGACAGTATATATGATCCACTACTAAAAGTTGTCTCTCTCTCTCTCTTCTTTAGCTGGAAAAGATGTTAGAGCCACAGGTGTGGAGAGAAGCAGCGACACAGGTCTTCTTTGCGCTCGGTCTGGGCTTTGGCGGCGTCATCGCTTTCTCCAGCTACAACAAGCGAGACAACAACTGCCATTTTGATGCAATACTGGTCTCCGTCATCAACTTTATTACCTCCATCCTGGCCACTCTAGTAGTGTTTGCTGTTCTCGGCTTCAAGGCGAATCTAATGAATGAGAAGTGTGTTGTAGAGTGAGTATTTTTTGACCAGCCTTGTCTTACTTACTCACTCATTCCCGCCCTATAATCTCCTCGCTCACTAACACATTCATCTTCTCCACACCTCTAACTCTCCATGTGCAGGAATGCAGAGAAGATCCTGGGCTACGTAAACACTGGTGTGCTGAGCAAAGAGCTCATCCCTCGTCACATCAACTTCTCCCATCTCTCATCCCAGGACTACGAAGAGATGTACGGTGTCATTAAGACAGTGAAGGAGGACAGCTTTGGCCAGCTGGGCCTGGACGCCTGTCTGCTGGAGGACGAACTCAACAAGGTCAGCAGGAAAGACTTTAAAGGCCTGAAATGGGAGAATAACGGTTGAGATGTCGCAAAATATTTGTTTATTTATTAGAAATTACAGATAAAGAACCAGCAGGCCGGTATTTTCCACCAAGGTCAGGACGCCTGTTTCCATACAGCCACTCAGTCGTGTGTTAATGAACATGAACGTGTAAACATGTAATCAAGATGTGGATATTGTGTTGTTTTTCTCAATATGGAAATGTAATCAAACTTTAATTTGAAGTGACCTTTGAAAATATGTTTAATCATGTTTAACAGCATGTTGCCTATTGCTTCTGGGAAGGCTCCGTTTTTATCAGTAAATTACTATGCAGCTGACAACCAACTCCCTGTCACATGATGCATCACCTTATTTGTGACATTTTCACTCAGGAACTATCTCAACAAATGGAAACAGTTCGACTCTTAATTACTCTTAACATTGTGATTATAAATAACATTTGAAGAACTGATCTAGAAAGGCGGAGGCTGGGGGCAAGAAATGAGTGAGGGGGGTTGGGTGTTATTTAAATGGACGACTGCCTTGGTGAGAGAGTGGCCATGATTGTAGCGTGACTAATACATTGTGGTGAGCTGGCTGTCAACTGATTACAGCTGAGGCGTATGACTATTGTCCTGCTTCATTTATTTGTTGTTCCAGTTTGGAATGATTCATTTGTTCATAGCTTTATTAGTTGTACCTTTCTTTCTTTCTGCCAATTCTATTAGTGTTTGGAGGATTTTGTGTCTGATCTACTCTAATCTAGTGAACGTAGAAAATGGGAGTCAGTGATACTTTTCTTTTTGACATTTCTAAGCAGAACATTGGCCACTGTCCACCACTGTAAAACCTCTTTGTCATCATCTCTCCATGATCCAGGCTGTTCAGGGAACTGGTCTTGCATTCATTGCTTTCACTGAGGCCATGACACATTTCCCTGCGAGTCCCTTCTGGTCCGTCATGTTCTTCTTCATGCTAATTAACTTGGGGTTGGGAAGCATGATTGGCACCATGACCGGCATCACTACACCCATACTGGATGCTTTCAAGATCCGCAAGGAGATCCTGTGTGGTGAGTCTTGATTCTGGTTCCTCAAATCAAAATGAGTTCACTTGATACAATTCTCTGACTCTGATTGTTTCTTCTACTTCTCTCCCCCAGTGTTCTGCTGTGTCATAGCCTTCCTGATGGGTCTGCTGTTTGTGCAGCGGTCAGGGAATTACTTTGTCACCATGTTTGATGACTATTCTGCTGGTTTGCCTCTCATAATGGTGGTGATCCTGGAGAACATCTCTGTAGCCTGGATCTACGGCACTAAGAGGTAGAACAGACTGATTTCTTGACAGAAGTGTGCCTAATTTAATATCTGTTGTAGATACTGGGTCCTTCAAAGTGGTATTTGGGTTTTGGTGTAAAAATTGTATGAAAAATAAGACATATTCTGATTGGATCGTCTGTCCTACATTAGTTCCTTCTTCCGTGTCTTCATAGGTTCATGCAGGACTTGGAAGACATGCTTGGTTTCAGGCCATACTCCTTTTATTACTACATGTGGCGGTACGTCTCTCCGGCTGTCTTGGTGGTGCTCATTGCCGCCACTGTCCTCGAAATGGTCATCAGCCCTGCGGGATACAACGCGTGGGTGGAGTCCGAGGTCAGTGTGGTCACTCCTCACTTTCAGTGCTTTCACACTGACAGCACTCTGGCACGGTTCCAGTTCTCCCTCCAAATTTTAAACCTAGGTTTGTCAATGTAAGCTGTAGACAAGCGGAAGAAGGTACGACAATGTACCAGTGAAAATGGCAAAGGAAACAAATGCAGTGATCTCCGGAAGAAGTGTGGAAACGCTTGTTTCCACACAATTGTTCTATTTAACTAGCACCAAGGTTCTGAATGGAACTAGAACCCAACCATGCCAGTGCTTGCCAAAGTGAAATCACGATCTGTGGCTCTATTTCCATGTCTTTCTACATGTTTCATACTTCTGTGTCTTTTTCTCTATCCTCTGCATCTTACTAGGGCTCAGAGCATTTCCACAATTACCCTCCCTGGGCTTTAGCCCTGGCCTATACCCTCATTGTTGTGGCCTTGCTGCCTTTACCCCTTGTCTTCATCGTTCGCCACTTCAACCTGATCTCAGACGGCTCCAACAAGCTGTCTGTCTCTTACCGTAAAGGCATGATGAAGGACATCTCCAACCTGGAGGAGCAGGATGAGCAGCGCTTCATCCTCAGCAAGAACCCCAGCGAGACTCCCTCGCCAATGCCTGCCCACCGTGCCTACCTGGGCCCTGGTGGCACTCAGGAGATGACCAACACCAACTACGGCACCAGCACCAAGACGGGTTACCAGAACATCGGCTCTCCCGAATCTGAGCTATGATTCACTGGTCTCGTAGATCATTCCGTCCATTAAACCCAGAGATAGAGCTAGAGAGGAAGAAAGGGAGGAACAGATTCACTGCCAGTTGTTGCAGTGTTCATCACATCTTAACCCCACAGCCACATCTCTACCCCCTTGTCTGCCTCATCGCTCCCTGCCTATGGTTCTTCCCCATCGTAGGATCCATGCTGCTAATAGCCCATCACTCCGGCTGAGATGAAGGGATCATGGGAATGTGAGTCCCTTTTGGTCTTATAAGCTTTTTCATCTGTCAAGGTATTCCAGTGGCAGAGAGAGGGGCAGAGGGGGGGGCAGGGTGAAGGTTATAAATGGCCGGCGTGTGCTTAGATACAGACTTTGTGTTGTAATAAGCTCTGGCTGAGGTTAAGGTGTGTGCAACACCAACATGCTTAATATTGTGCTGAGATGTAATCTGGTGTGTTGACTGTTTAGAGAAGGTCATTTCTGAGACAAATGGAATGTCCCTTGCTCTGGGTGATGATCGTTCTCCTCTGGTTCACTTGTAGAGGGTTGTGTCTTTTTTTGTGGGGACAGGATGGAAGGAGACACTCATCTTGTCCTAATCTGCATCACTGTATGAAAACATTCCTCATCTACAGTATATGACAAAATGATTACAAATGCATCCGTTACAGTGTGTAATTAGTGATTCTGATAGTGTACACAGTTTTACGATCACATTATATCTTCACGTTGATTGTGCCTATCATGCATCAGCAATAATAACTAGTCAGAGAAGAGTCTTAATAAAGCTGTGGTTCTCCTTCTATCCCACCTCCCCCGTAATGTAGAATACTATACATGTGTGTTGTGCAGTAGGCTGGAATGTCACCGTAAATCATTTATATACACCACAGTAGTGTAATGGGTGGAACAAACTTTTTATTTTTTCATTTTCGCGAACACTGAAGCACAGACACCCGTCGTAGTTAGAGCATCTCTGAGCCTTAACACCTTTTTTTGTTTTCCCCTTCAAACAATCTTCTCTGTAGTGTTGGTATCAGGACACGTCGTCTCTGTGCTGGTCCAGTCGCAGCTGGCATAGACAAAGCCATTCTATTCCTTTTAATCAGTTATTTTAATGAAGCGATTCTATTTTAATCACTGCCTTAGTAGAGATAAGCAGACTGGCTGCTTCGTGTTTGTTTTCCTCTGTACTAGCGAGGCAGGCAGAGAAGGAGTTGGTATAATGCGAGTTGTGTCTTTGTGTACAGACAGACAGACGGTGCATGTACAAGTGGACATGCATTAGTGTGTGAATGAGAGCTCCCCGTGACCCAGCCTGTTTAAAAATAGAGCTGTGTTACCCAGGGGATGCCGTGGCAACACACCATAGATACAGGTCCTCTTCTGATGTGGTGGAGGGAGAGAGGAGACCACCTTGCTTTGTCTGCACCACCTGCACAGCTGTTTGTCCAGAAATACAGAGAGAGATTAAACATTGTAGTGTCGACGTGTGACTACAGTAAGTCTCCAATGTTACAGTGTTTAAGTATTTTACTGCCATGCTGTGGGTTAATAATCGTACCTCATCCCAGGGAGGTGGAAGTCTATGTTTTATTGTTTTACGTTTTCTGAAATTGTGACCACTATAAACATCTTTTCCTCTATTTGTGAGAACTAAACTAGAACCTCTTTATTTTTAACGTGTAGTATTGTATGACGATATGTGTTTAAGGGTATAATGTGGAACTGTAACGTGATAAAAATGTTGTCTCTACTGGCCAGCAGGGGGAGCCAATGCCACACCCACACTCTTGTGGCCCCTCCCTGAGACAATACTTGAGACTGAACAGATGTAGTGTGAAGCTCACTCTCATTGTTTTGGTGCCTGAACAGCATCTCTGTTGTCAGTGTTTGCGTTATGCTTTCCTCGCGTTGTTAGCTTGGTTAGGTTTATTTTATTTTTTTGCATTTGAGTTCAGAACAATGTCTTGTCTCCTTCACTTGAGCACTTTAAGTAGATAAAGACCCTGGGGTTGATTGTTATAAGCACATACGTTTGACAAAATGCTGTGTAGAGTTGAAACCGTAATCATAAGAATGCTTTGACGGAAATGATGAGCAATATTTATGCACATACAGTAGACTCTGTACTGTATATATATTAATATATATATATATAAAACACTTTCTAATGTAAAGACATTAGCATTCCAACAAGCAAGCACATGTTTTATGATAATATTTATACTTGCTCACTTTAGTGAAAGAGTCCTAAAACTGAAGAGTGAAAAGGAATTCAGGCACTATTCATTTTATTATTTACACCTTTGCTTTTTTTTGTGTGTGTGTGACGTCACCTTGTCTGTTGTGAAAAGAGGATAGATTCTGACTTCCAGTCGTTTTTAAAAGCATGTCTGTATTGATGCTTCCATGCCACTGATTTGCACTGTCCCTGGTTTATTTGCATATTTATAAAGAAAAATAGTAAATTGAAATAGATCACGTGTGTGGGTGAGGTAGAAGCCCATTGCTGGCTCATGAAAGACAATGGAAAGTAAAATGTCAAAAAATACATAACTTTACAAGAGAAAAAACACATAAACTATAACTCAAACACAAAACAAATTCACCAAACACGACAAAAATCTAAATTATATAATGGAATCTTTACTCATCAGAACATGACAAAGCATGATATGAGTGATGACCCGTGTCTGTGAAGTGTAGCAGGTGTTAAAGTCTTCACCTGTAAAAGAAAAAGAGGAGAAAAAGACAAAAGTTTTACATAATACAGACATACAGTCTTTTGTGACGATATACCACATGTTTTATATTATTTTGCTGCTCGTGATGGTGCATAACCTCAGACGAGGGCGCTCACCTCTGCAGAAACGGCACAATTAGGGAAGCACAGGAACACGAGCACAAGGGAGTTTCATGTAGAAGTAGAAGTGAATTCTCTCCAGACATTAAACTACAAAATACAGAGTAAAACATGTGTAGATCATGTTAGTTAAGGAAAAGCACTGCCATCGTCACAGAAAGCTGCACCCCTGGTTTCTTGGCTTGTAACTACAGACGTGTGTACATGATGCAAAGGTAAATACAGGATCTTACACATTAAGAGAGCACAATCACGACACCAGTTACATTTTACTTTGGGAATGGTATAGCTTTCAGGACAAGTCATATCTTGTATATGATGTTTTACATATGAAATCCCCCCGAAAAACACTTTCATGCATTATTAAACTTAATAGTAGTACTAATAATACCTAAAATGATGATATTATGATACATTACTATTACTACTATTGAAACCAAGGAGTCCAACTCCAGGGTCTTTCTGTCTTGTCCATGTGTCAGCTGTTGCGTTAGATTAAAACAGAGCAAACTCTACAGCTCAACTGAGTTACTGGTAAATGATCCTGAGATTATCTCAACAAACGTAAAGTAATAGTGTATTTATTTAACTGTGCAAATAGTCTGTGTGTGAACAAACCATAGTTATATTTATAGTATTTAAGACGGTGTATTTACTCTGTACATATTGATGTACATTCTGATAAATTCACTGAGTATCTATAGTAAGAGTGACAGGATGTATTCTTGAGCTGTAAATAATACTTGTATATTTGGAGATATTTTTGATTTTTGTACTGTAGGTAATGTTGTGTCAGTGTCTGTTGGTTTGTGGTGTTGCTGTGTGATTGTTCTCAGTAAAAATGGACGAGTATGTGTGTGTGTGTGTTTAAAAGTGTATGTAGGTTTTTGATGTTTAAATGTGTGTTTTCTCTCCTCTGTCAGTGTTGTGTGCTGCTGATCTAATCTAGTAGCTAAAACCATGTCGGTGCAGTGAACTGCGACCTCTAATGTGAGCAGTCTCTTCTCTGTGTTTCTCACTGGAACTGCGGCGGTTTCCAGCACAAACCTGGCAACACAATCAAGAAGAAAGGTTTTTTGCGATAACAGCGCAACAACAGCAACAGAAATCTTTATTTTTTGGTTGAAGAGAGTGAAGAACTGTACAAACATGATGGGTGAAGCAAACAGGAAATTAAAATAAACCACTTTTATGAAACAGAAAAATGCTTTGTGTGTCATTTATTCTGAATGCAGGTGTAAACAGTGTATGATAAAGTTGTGAATTTGTTTTGGGGTTACATAATATTTATTCTTATGTAGTTCATCCTCCTTAAGTTTTTATATGAGGGTGCATGTATGTTATATAAGAAAGAAGGTTGATTGTTTATAACAACGATTAATGGACAAAGGTGAGATTAAATAAGTTAATAGTATTATCAATTCACCTTTGTCAATGCGGCTCATATTTTATAAAAGTGATGCCAGATGGTACAGTTTGATATCATGGTAGCACGTCAGTGGTCACAATGGTGTGAGAAGATTCTTGAATCCATTTGCAAACACATGGCATCTGGTGTCTCTGTGTACACAAGCTCGAGACATGGTGGATATGAGTATTCCAGTCAGTTCAGCTGAGTGCTGGATTTAATAAAATGATGTTTCACTCCCACGGGCCATATTGGAGTTTTCAAAGTAATGTTGCTCTAATTGGACCTCATGCACTTAAACTCTCATAAAACAGGAACTGATGATGCTGCTGTGGTTAGTTTTGGCCGCACAGATTGTGTGCTTGAATATCGAGCGATTTGTCTTCCACGTTGCGTCACACTTCCTTTCTTCAGTGGAATCAGCTGTGCACTGTGAACTACATCTAACTATTCAGCATTCTGTAAATAAATTGTATCACACATCAGATACAAGCAGACTGTGGTGACTTAATGTATTTGTTTTTATGGGAATCCCACCTGCAGTGTCTTTACAGATGATTATCTAAAAACAGCACTTCTCATTTTCCCACTGCCCAGCCACCTGATCCAGGAAGGGGACATTTTTCACACTTGGAGGTGCATTTACCCGGCAGGTGGAGATTATGTGGGTGGATAACTATCAGTCATACACTCGCATAGCTCTCTCAGCTGCTGTCGGCTTCTACGAAGCCTATTCTCTTCAGATAAATGACACGACAACCACGACAGCTCATTACAATTTGACCAGCTTGTCTCACTATAGACAATGTTCAGTTGAACAGTATTGTCACTGAAGGGTTTATCCTGAATGTGATGGAAATGATCATGCTTCAACTTTTTTGACAAATTTTTGACTACATACTAAACTATGACATTTTTGTCACATTTTGGACGACATACTAAACTATGACTTTTTTGTCACATTTTGGACGACATACTATCCGGACAGTCAGGACATGAAATTATAAATAAATACCAGAGCGAGAGGTGAAGCGTTGTCCACTTGCCTGAGATGAATGTATTTTTGTAAAAAAGTAAAAGAAAATGTGGAAACCACTGCAGTGTAAATTTACAAGCCAACTGCTTTTAGTCCAAAAACTTGATCCACAGACAAACAAGAGCTCATGTGTCGATGATGTAATGGTGATAATAGTTAGTTACCTTTTGTGTATAATGATTACACATTGAGCAGTTTTCTGATTTATTGCAATGGAACGCTTGAACACCATCAGCCTAATTAAAGCAAAAATCCAATCGTGATCGAGTTTGTTTTGGCACTCACCTTCATAATTGATGCAGCCATTTGCATCTTCATGTCCCGCTAACAGTGTCTCCACTTCCTCCTCTGTCATTTTCTCACCTAAAAGTGAAACATAAACATGTTAATTAATTTTATAAAAGTATCTTTATATTGAGTTTTTTCAAGGAATAACATTTACAGCTTTACACTTGTGGGAAAAGACAGGACATAAAAGAAAAGTATAACAGATTGGCTGAGCTTTTTATTCTGAGGATTGCAATGTGTTCCCAGAGGTAAAAAAGAGGCTAATACAGCAATTGCCAGCTATCTATTTATGTATGACAGAAAATGGGACTTGCCTAGTGTGGTGAGGACGTGGCGGAGCTCTGCTCCCATTACTGTGCCGTTGCCCTCCTTGTCAAAGACACGTAGTCCCTCAACAAAATCCTCCATGGAGCCTTGATCTTTATTCTTAGCAATGGCCTGTAACATGGGCAGGAACTGTTCAAAGTCTAGCATCTTGATGTTCATCTCTGCAAAAAAAGAACAGCATAATTGAGGCAATCCTGGGTCTAAGCCTCTGGAGAATTTTCTTCCCCGCTGACAATTTAATGATAAACAACTGCAAGCAAGACATTTATTTTTGCTCACCCTCAGCCTTGGGGTTGCCCAGGACCTTGAGCACCTCAGCATTAACAGGGTTCTGTCCCAAGGCCCGCATAACATCACCACACTGGCCAAAACTGATCTTCGCATCTCCTGTCTTGTCAAACAGCAGGAATGCCTCCTTAAACTCTGCAGAATGAAAACACTCGACAAATTAGAGTAGTGATGTGAATTCATTCATTTTCTACCACTTTATACTGCACATGAGGGTTGCGAGTGTACAAATTATGTGGGGAAAATATAGTGGAGATAAGCAGCCATGTATGGAGGAATGATAGGGGTTAACATGATGTGGGTGAAATTAGAAAACAGAAAAACTAGACAGAGTGTGACTAAATTGAGAACAGGCAGACTCTACTCTCTGGTTTTCTTTGCGCAAGTCTAAATTTAACAGCAGGGCCCAAAAAACATAACAACAAGCTGGCTTAGGTGTTCTTTGCTACCCAATAACATTCTAACTAGTCTATTCAGGATACTAAATCAAATTAAATGAATAATTCAGTTAATAAATTAAAATGGATCAATTACTTCACTGACTTGTTTTTAGTGATGGAGCTTTTTTAATGATACAAAAATTAATTAATATTGTCATCATTATTTCCATCTGCAACTTAAGGTGCATATCAATTACTTAAAAGAACCCTGCCCCCCCCCACAAGTCAGCAGCAACTGATGCTTGTCATCTGGTGAGCCTGCCTTTTTCATTTCACATCAACAGCAAGGTGAGAACTCACACTCCATGCTCCACCCCGTTTATGAACATTCATACTACAGTATTATTAACATGCAAATGTCCATTGATTACATTTACAAACATTTAACGTCTGGGGTACAAGTAAATGTGTGAAAAAAGCAGATGTAAATATGTGAGTTGAGATATAAAATCAAGCACCACAACAAACTAGATTTGGAATATCAGAAAAAGATGAGAGTAACAATTCCCCTTGATTTTGGGGGCATACTTTGGTTCATGTCCTTTTTGTAGTGTGTATGTGTTGGTATGCATCTTACAGTTACCACTTTTATTTTCAACTCCTAAGTAAGGAGAGTGTACAACTGTCCACAGTGGTCATTATTGTGAATGGCTAATATTGTGTGACCTATATTATGGTAGGAATGTTATTGCTTTCCATTTTAATGAGTCTACCAGACAAAATGACCTCTCAGGTGACTTTCTTACAAAAGCTACTAACATTTCAACAGACACCACTACTGTTTACGAGCCTTCACTCAAACTGCAATATTTTACGGCACTGTTCAGTATTCAATACTTCTGTGAGTTATCTGACCCTTAAGCAGTCATTCCCAGAGACTGGGTGAAACCCACAGATTGGTTGCATACTATTTTTTGAAGGGGTTGCTGAATAGTTTTTCTGAATTTCCAGCCCTTTATCTAATGTAAAGTCATGCATAAAATTAAGATGTCACAATTTTAATCAAAACAAATCTCTGGAAAAAGTATGGTTTACCAATTCAAAATAATATTTAATGTTATAGAAAGGGCAGTAAGAATATAGTCATAGCCAAGAAGCAGTATAGTAAGCACAAAGTTGCTCTTGTTACAATTACATTGACAAGTCATAGTGGAGTTGCCTAATCTTTATGAACTGCCAGGATTGACACAATCTTGTTGATGATTAAATGGTTAATCAATGTAGATTTGATCTAACAGCAGACTTTGTAGTCATGTCCTTCAGCCAAAATAGGAAAAGAAAAAACAACACCATTTGCTTGAGTCTAACAATTAAGTAAACATGGGGTTTTCACACAATATCTAGTATAAGTTGTTTCTTATTTAATGGGACAAGCTATTCCCTGGGGGGAAAAGCTCAGGCACTGTTGTGGACTTTTCCTGTTCTGAGGAATGTGCCTCTTCCCTTCTGGATTGTGAGCACTTCTCCCAACACCATATTTGGTATTAGAGGAGTGGAGGAAAGTAGGAGGAGAGAGAGCGTAGCCTATTATGTCAACAGAGATTAACAACCCAACCCTTGGACAAAAACTATCCACCACTGTATCCAGCACCAAAAAAGGTCACACTTGTGCAGATGAGCTGCTTGAAAGACAACAGACATAGTTTGAGGCACAATGACACAGCCAGGGAGGACTGCAATCTAACAGAACAAGACTTATGAGGACAGAAGTACTTCTAGTGCATGACTGACCACAAACAGTGGGGGCCACTTTCCAGAGGTCTCAGGACTTTTGGACCCCATTGGACAAAAACACTGTAACACATGGTCAAAGCTGGTAAGGATTATAACATTATGTGCGTAATATGACTGACTTTGACGTACCAAACAGTGCAGAGCGGGCTCTCATTCACATCTAAGACAATTTAGTTTTTCCAAAACCAACATGCAGATCACACCCTTAACACTCCCGAGGTAGGCACCAGCTTTTTGTTAAGACGGTCCTGCTTCTCTGACTTACCATGAATCTGATCCAGGTTAAATTCAATCTGGAAAGGACAAGCAGTTGCAAAGTGGAAAAAGTGATGAAACAGTACGAAGGAATTACGAAGGAATAACGAAGGAAAACCTAGTCTTACCACGACTACTATGACAGGCAGGTACACAGCAGGGTGATAGAGGAGCTACAGGGCAAAGTGTAATTTGAAACAAGCGAGAATGAGGGCATGCAAAACAAGCTGGATCTGGAGAATGTCAAACACAAATTCAAAACTTACCAAGGATTTGATCTTCCGAGAAGTCAGACTGTTTAAAGAGAAATTAACCTAATTGAAACCCATTTGTTTTGATGCGCACAGCTAGCTCTAGGTTACCTCAGAGGCACCTGAACACATCGTCTGTCAGTAAAAAGATGTCCACTAACTATATTACATTCAAGACTAACTGTCGTCCACGTCGGCACTTTGATAGCGTCAATAATCTCGCCGTGTGATCGTTCAATTCATCCACCGAGCAAGCTAACATTAGCTTCTCAAATGCTGCACTTCCGCTAGCGAATAGCGAGCCAAACACATAAGCAAAGCAAAGCCGTTTCTGAAATAATATCAACATAAAGCACTTAGAAATGGCAGTAAAGAAATAGTTGAGTGTCGGGGTCACAGGGAAATAACGCACCATGTTCCTGCAGTTGGCTGCTGAGGTGTGTCCCAGGCGTCGGCAGAAGGAGGAATGAGACGGAATTTACAGTAGGACGGGAGGGAGAGAAGAGAATACCCTAACAGCTCTGCGTCATGACGTAAGCACAGTACGTAGTGCCTCTACAGCAAGCGGGAAGCTGTGCACCCGAATAGAAGAAGGACACGCCCACTTTCTTGGATTATTGGTAAGTGTTCGTGAAAATATTGGGCTAAGCCAATCAGAGTGTGAGTATGATGACTTCTTTGCCCATCTCTAGTGATATATAGAATATCGCTCCATATATAGAAACAAACGTCTAGGTATTGTGGTTGTGTTTATTGTTAGCTGCAGTGTAAATCTTTAAACTCATTAAACGTTCAAGTTTAGAACTGGGATGACCTGTTCATCATGTTCTGTCCAGTACTGTAGCTGCATAATCAGTGGAAAGAATAACTTTTATCCACAAAAAAAATAGCTTTAGCTGACTAATATTATTTTACAGTTTCAACGTTAAATACATGTTGGGACAGTAGGGAACGGCACCTTTTTTGATTGGAATGATTGGAATGACCACCCATAGGAAACAAAGTTGCAAGGGCATTTTACAGTATAGGGCACTACATCACTTAAAGGCACTCCTTTAGAAACAATAAATTTTTTTAAATGTATATTTTACTTTATAGGCCACATATGAATGGCAGCCAGTAAGTCACTCCCTCATGTTTTTTTTTTACCACTCTAGAGGGTACATTAGTGTGCGTCTTGTGACTCAGGAGGACACTTTAGTGCACCATTATGGCACCGGGAGGGTGCTAATGATAATGTTATGATTGCCACTATTTTGTATATTTCACTTTGGTCACACCTATAAGTGATCTTTCAATTGATCCAAGTGATGAAATCAAAAATATTGAGCGCTGTCTCAAGTTTGCCACAAAAATCAATCAGAAGATGAATGATGCTTACAATGTTAATTTCTTCTTCGTCTGCACCAGTGATACACCTTTGCTGATGCAATCACCAAGGGCTATTTTGTTTGTTTTTTCTTACCTCTGACTCGTTTTGTTACTCACGTGTCTGTGAAGTCACAGTTCCAACATGGGTGACACAGAGGCGAAAAAAAATGTGGAGCAGAAAATATAACTGATGGGTTAAAACTACTTTCCAATGTCACAACACTCACTGATTATATATAATATGTTTTCTTTGGTGTTTGAAGTACATCATGTAAAATAGTATGTGTAAAGACTTTTACATTACAATGTAAGCAGTAAATCTGACCTGATTGTGTCATTCTTTAGGATATTTTAAGAGATGTCTGTCGTGTGTGTTTGACCCCACTTGAGTCAGCAAATGCATGACTGCAGTGAATGACTTTGTTCGGCTTCGAGTTAACGATGTGATTGTCTGGTCATGCAGGAATGATGGATCACTTCAGGCCAGTAAGACCATGGACTGATGCCATGTCCCTTAACAGCATGGCTTAAGTGCTGTCTTTGCCCCCAGCAGGCGCTCTGGCCTCCTGTCACGTCTGTGATCCCACTGTGAGCAGCATGTCTTAACATGGCCTACATTTCCTTGCAGGCAAAATGAAAAGGTCTCATACCAGAAAATCAATGTGAAAGCAGCACTGAAACAGGAAGCACAAGGATGGCAGCAAACCTTAAACACCACCAAAGATAAAAGACATTCATGCAAAGTCTAATGTGGGCAATTGAGATGAGTTGTTTTATTTAAATATGTCCTGTCTCATTGACCTATGCCTGGTTTGACCTAAATAAACTGGGATGTAATCTTACAATGTTTTCATTTAACAGAGTGGACAAGGTGCCCACTGTATATGAAATAAAAAAATGTAATTGCACTTTTCATATACCATCACTAGCCGCTTTTCCTGTTATTATTATGCTGTGACAATGGGTCATGGGTTTATAGCTTGCAGGGTTAAAGCTACTGTTTTGATGCAATCACTTGCCTGATGAACAAGGCAGCACATACTGTAGCAGGAACCAGTATATTCCAGCCTCACAGTCATTGCCCCTTTTCTTTGCATTACCTCATTAAACGTGATGCAAATCATTTTGTCTGTCAAGTTAGTTTAAAAATTATGTTTTTACATTACAACCTACAGCTGAGAGTTATTATGTTCGCTATTAATTATTTCCAACAGTACTAATTTTAAATACCCCACATTAGCTATGTCACAAAATAACAGCACTCACCTCTAAAGTGCTGGGGTCAAATGGTGATTCTGAGGGACGCAGCATCCTAGGCTTCTGCTCGGGAGCTAATTTTGGTGCTGCTGGAGCTGCAGACAGGCAGGGGAAAGGAGGACCCAGTCTTGCTTCGGTCACAGGTGAAGGAGACTTCTTGATGGAGGACTCTCGTTTAGGGGCCATTCCCGCTGCCTTAGAAAACGGATGATCTGAAATATCTGCACCCACTCTCGATATGTCTGCTTAGGGGAGTGAGCAAGCTATGAAATAAAGTGTGTCAGTATCCTGTGGAGGGGTGGTGGTGGTGGCTGAGAGGGGTGCAGGTTGATGATGCTGATAATACTCAGGGAACCGCAGCTATATGAGGAGGAAGAAGAGGTGGATGTATGGTCTATGTGAGCGAATTTGTGAAGGAAAGTGTGGGGGTGGCAATGAAAGTGAGTGTTGGATAAAGAGGGGATATAAATAGAAAGAACCAGGCCGAGCTGTGTGACTCCAAACACATGCTTTTATTTGGGTCAGAAAAGCCAGTGTGTGTCAGTGCAGCAGTGAAGCAGCACCAAGTGGAGCGTCTCTGTCAAGCATCACACACAGATGATGGCCTAGATTACATCAGTCTCACATTTGTTAGTAAAAGTAGGTTTGATGTGTGTCCTATTCTCCTGAACAAATATGATATCCCATTTATAACTTGTCATGAAGAGTTGTTTTAAGGAGTTAACTTTCCTGAGTGGATTATAGGCACATCATTTATATGAATAAAGCTTCTTCAGCTTTCACACGCATTATGTTTCATTGCAAACCTTCAGAACCCACCACTGTGAACTTTATGCTCTGCTCTCGTGGCCTTCACTAAGTTTAAGGAGGCAACAGCACTGGCTCACATTTATTTGCAAGGCCATATTGGGCAAACTATCTATCTGTGTTGCCTCATGTCCCCAGGAGTGGGTACGACTCCTGCTCATCACATTGGCTCCTTTTCAGAGTTCCCAAAATCCACTCAGAACTTGGTAAAACAGCTTTTTCTCAGCTGTACATTGGTCATAGAAGAATCTGCAAAATTCACTACAGCTTCAGCATATTATTTCCCTGGGTGAATTTAAAACTCTACTGACAGACTGTGTAACAGAACAGTGTTCTCGGCCAGGTCTCCTTCAAAAAAGAGATTCAATTTCAAAAGGACCTCGTAGTAAAATAAAGGTAAAAAAATAAAAATAAAGTTGCCTACAACTTATGAATAAAGATGACCATGACCTGAATGACTGAGAACCTTCACAATGATACCACTCTGCCCATTGCTCCTGTTCCTGGCTTGTGTGTGTTCGCTACTGGTGTGTAATAAGGATGGGTTAAATGCAGAGGTCAAATTCACTATCACTAATTGGTGTGTGTGTGCAAAAAATACTAATTCTAATTCTCAGTTGCTCTATTTTTGCTGATGGAATAAATGCTTTATTTGCTCCTGCAGATGCTGACTTCCTCTTGTTTCCTGCAGAGTGGCTGACACTGAAACTACATGCACAAACACAGAGGAATTGAACACTAAGGTATGAATGAGTTCACACCATGATCTGAGCCACAACTAGACTCCAGAACATACTGTATGTTTTGCCCTGTGGGACTCATATCTGTATATATAGCCTGTACTTGCAACCTAATTTAAAGTCGAGATAGAGTGTAGTCCCAAAGTGCACCACTAGATGTCACCATGACACAACAGGAAGCCACGCAAATCCGTTGAACTTGCGTGTATCAAGCTGAAGTTTCTGACCAAAGCACATTATGTTAGTCATAACATGATAATATAATGTAATATAATATAAATATAGTATCATATAATTATGTGTATAACATACTATAAGCGTTCTATCTTTCTATCTATCTATCTAGCATCCTGGCGTCACGCTCCTCCAATAATCAATGCGCGCTAAATGGGCCTTGAAATCACCGTTTATGTGGCTCAAGCGCCAAAACAATAGCGACATAGACCCTCGCTGCGAGACCAACGGCACTTCTGACAGATTGAAGCTTGAACAGCAGATCGAACATGCAAACTGATTGTGATTGCGTGTGAGTGTGTTTTACAATAATGGTGCAATGTATGAAAGGATTTTTATTTATTTGGGGGAATAGATAGATGAGATGAATGGATGAATGGATGCTGTCACTCAGCCTTCACACTGCTCACTGTGCCAGCTGATCGCTGTTGAGTCTGCCGAGCAGACAGCTCAGTGTCAAAGAGTTTAAGAAGATTAGCAGTGTCTCACGTTTTCCTCATCATTTGTAACCATAATCCACCACACGAGGCTAATAATACAGGAATATCCCATATAGTTGCTTTCTAATAGATTATCAGGACATTTGAATGTCAGTCTGCACAATTAGTGTCTGCATCATTAGTGGATGTGGAATTCATTTACAAAATTATTAGTCATGTTTGTAAACAAAAAAACAAAACATCATCAAAAGTAATTTTCCTAATCTTTAATTTTGTGTGAAGTGTTGTGAAAGCAAATTCAATCACTCCAACTTAAAAGAAATGTTTCAACAGATCCTCTGAGGTGCCCCAATTGACTAATGAAATTATGGCAGTTCTTCCACCTAATGCCATTCAGAGTTCCCACCGCTACTGCAAATCTCCAAACCACCTGATTTATTTTTAATGATATTACACCCCTCAGTCGGCTGTGTCATGGTAATAATCGGGGTGCTCCAGCTGCCTCCAGATCACATTAGCCAGGCTTAATATTGACAGTGCCAGGCCCACTAAACAATGAGGCTGTGGGGATAGGGAGCTTAGAGGCTGCCTAGCCAATGGGCATACTGCAGGAGGTAGAGGAGATGCAGGCCAGGATGCTCCAGTTCCCTATGCCCTGGAGGACTGGCACCATCATTAAACATTTTTTTCTATAGTCCTGTGGAGCTTTAAACCCACCAAATCCAGATCAAAACCCCACCCAGGCCCCAGACATCAAAACCATACTGACAAGGGACGGTGAAACTAGTGGCAACATGATTCCCTTCTATTCTTTCACCGCATTGAGTGACCTGCCAGGGAAACACTTCAGCAGCTGCACCTTGAGTAGGTTCCTGCTGTGACATCTTTGAATATGACTCATCAGCAGGTGAAGTTTATGTTCAAGAAAACTGAAAACACTTTCATGATTCCTGTCAAAAGAAAAAAAAGAAAGAGCAAAACAATATGAGAAACATATGTGAACAAATGTAAACCCAGATATTAACTTAATATTTCCACATGTTGGGTCATATACACCAGTATGCAATATAATAAAAATATATTTTGCAATCTGATTTGATTAGAAAAGTGCGTTTATCCGTTAGACTAATTTACGGTATATGTCGCAGGCTTGTCTCGTTGCAGCATTTGCATAATGGTCACACTGGGAATCAGACAAGGCCACTTGTGGGATACTTGCACCTGATCACAGAGACACTGTGGCTCCTTGCCAATCACAACTCTACAGTTGATACTTCCAATTAAAAATCACCTGTATTTGACCTATCATTTCTCAGGTTGTTCGACGTCAGTTATGGATGTTCCATTGCACGGAGGTTTTATCTTGTGTCCCAAATTGTTGTTTGGATCGGAGGGGATTTTGTATGGGGGCCCACAGATTACCGTCGTTGATTAGTGGTTGGGTGTAATCCTTTCAGCCCCTCTCTCTCCAAAACACCCCTGGGATATGCCCGTCTCCCTGAGGACCGGCAGCATGGCAGATGGATCCTCCTCCCCCTTTTCTGCCCCCTCTAACAGCTCACCCAAAACACTGTTGATGTCCTGGGACGGAGGTTGTAAAGTATCCTGAATATGAAACCACAGGCACCTTTGTTTAATGGCTCTCTCCCCACTTAGTGAGAATTGCCCTCAGGCCTGATTCCCATTCTGTAGCTGTATTTTTGCCCGATTGGAATGTGTTCCAAATCCATTAGCCCAAAGGAAGAGGAATAAGCTGCAAACAATCTGCTCATATTGCCCGAAAAAAAGCCTGACTATAGATCTTATCAAAACTGACTCGACGATCGAGGGGACTCTAAGGTGATGACATCATGATTTTATTGATATAACAACCCATTTTCTGTAGATATATAGGCTATGTAATGGTCTGAAGTCAGCCATGGGATTATATCCCTACACTATATAGCTATTTATACATTTATATACATATATATACATATATATATATATATATATATATATATATATATATATATATATATATATATATATATATATATATGTATATATATATGTGTATATATATATATATATATATATATATATATATATATATATATTCACATATATACTTATATAAATATATATATAGGCTGCAGGTAGAACAGTCACCTATGCTATAGTTACCATATATTAAAAGTAATTAACTTGGGAAACATGGGAAAACATTGCCAAACCTTTTTTAAAAAGAATAAACAACTATTTTCACAAAGCCATCTCACTTAAGTCTATGTTTCACAACTCTTTTGTGTCTCTTGGTTGGCCCTCACATCTCGTGCTCCTTGAGGTTTAAGACTTAGTTTTCAGTTGCAGGCTAAAATCTGGTTTAGGTTCACTGCGTGCACGTATGTGTGTGTTTATGCTGATGGTACTAATGTTCCTCAGTGTCCAGCAGAGACAGTGTTTCCCTCAGGAATGTCTGGTGCAAAACTATATGCAGCCTCAAAGAAAAACAAATATAGATCTTTGCAGCCCTGGGACTTGTTACACTCACACACACACACAAACAAACACAGAGTCTGGTTTCCATACCTCAGAGGACATTACGTTGAGATACAGTCATTTCCTGGAGACTTCATCCATCCATCTTCTACCACTTTAACCTCCACATGAGGGTCATGACATAGGGTGAAAGGCAGGGTACACCCTGGACAGTTCGCCAGTCCATCACAGGACCACATAGAGACAAACAACCAGTCACTCTCATACTCACACCTATGGTCAATCTAGAGTGTCCAATATACCTAACCCATATTGCATGTTTTTGAACTGTAGGAGGAAACCGGACACACAGGGAGAACATGCAGAAAGGCCCTTGTTCTGACCGGGTGGCAAACCTGGATGATCTCACTGCAAAGGCAAGAGTGCTAACAACTACAACAACCATGTGGCCCTTTCCTGGAGACTTACTCAATAAAATGAACCATACTACCTAACTCCATCCCAACTTTACAACATGTCACCTTAAATATAATAATTTATGTTGTGGGTTGTGTTGTGCTTTTTGTCCCCATAAGGAAGACAAGTCCCCATAATATGACTGTGTGAACAGAATTATGTCCCCCACAACATGAGTAATACACAGGCGCCCACACACACACAATCAGATGAAGTACATGTACACGGAAATTAGTCACTGGAACTTTGGGAAATCTCCATGTGCTGCACATCTAAAACTTGAACAAACATGTACATACAGCCCATCAATATTAACAGGCTTTTCATTTTAGCAAGGCAACAATACAATTTCATCTCTTTAGTCCCACCGCCTTGTGCCCCAGCGCCCCAACCCCTCTTGCAAATCCACGCTCTATCCATCTTTTATGATCACTACAAGGGGCTCTGCTTTCAGGAGCAGACCAGGGTGCATGTGTGTAGAGGTTTAATTCCTATTGTGTTCCTGCAGTCTTGGTCTGTGAGTGTGTCTGTGTTTCAGCAAAGGAGGGAGAGGGAGAGGGAGATAGAGATGAAGAAAAAGACAGGAACAAGGACCCATCTGTCAGCACAACGCACAAATCCGTCCCATTCCACTCTGAGTCCCAGGGGACAAGAGCGAGAGACAACTCACTTGTGGCAGTGTTTTTTGTAAGGGAGGGGGTTACCCCATCACTAATAACGATAGCACTTTAATAGCTAATGTAAGGCTGGTACTCTTTTGGGCAAATCTGTACAGAAGAACATATTTTTGACAGCTCATGCCAAAGCGCATACATTTATTATCCTCAATAAGCATAAAAGCCTATGACTCTTTTCTTGTTTCCTCGTTAAAATCATACAAACTCATCAAAAGTTGGATCAGATCAGATGTGTTCATGTGACCTCTTCCAGAAGGTTAGCTATCTATGTTACTGCTTCAATGGGAGCAGCACAATTCCCTCACCATTAGTCAGTCAGTCAGTCATTTGGGAAACCAATAGGGAGTGTGGGAGACTGTGAGACTCCAATTCCCCATGCAGGCTGCAGGTGTGGTGAAGGCCACGCACACACTCATGGGACAGAAGGGTTGTGTGTTTGGGGGTAGGGGTGCATGTGTACCTGGGGAGCATTGAGCACATCCCATTAGTCTAGAGTTGTTGCTGTACACATGCAATATCTGATTCACATGGAGAAACTCACACGTCCGCATGCATGCTTTGTGTACCTATATATGGCTCTGTGAGGACACACACTTATCCTATATGTAACTATCATGACTGAATCACAAACTTTATTGTTCTCACCGTTCAGGCTCAAAACCATAGCTTGTTATAAATGTGTGTATGAGAGATTTGTACACTGTGCACTAATTGTTTAAACTGCACTTGTCTGTATAGATGATAAATAAGAATTGTAGTAGTGTATTTATAGAGCAAAGTCCACATTACAAACATCAGCAGACAAATATGATTGTCACTTGGACAACATACGTTTGTGCATTCATTTGGACGGCCTAACCAAAGTGTTATCACAAAGCAACCATAATCAGGCAATGCAGAAACCTAACCTTAACTTAAGCAAATCTTCAAATCTTAGCCTTAAACTTAACCAGTTCCTCAGCAGTGAGGTCCTTCCTCATTAGGAGCAGGTTTTGGTCTCCACACTGGTCCTGACATGGTCAGCATTTATGCCAGAAATAAATAGCGCACACACACCCTCACACACAACATAAGACTCCCTCCTCTTTGTCTGTGTTCACGTGCCTTTATGGCATTGACCAACAGTGATTAGGGCCGTTAGCGAGGTGAGTATATGCTGTTTCAGCACGAGACATCATCTTGGACAAGCGAGTGACGCGTGAGCATCCAAGCAACAGATGCCCCCCCCCTCCTCAGAGAACCCCCTCCTCCGACGCACCATCTGTTCACCTCTGTTCAATAAATCGTTGGATAAGTGCCTGTTTTTTTAACGCGATGTTGCCGAATCGTCACGTGACCACGTCTCGTTTACCCCAAATATATCGCACACTCAGGCAGATCCATGCTAATGCTGCGGTCGTTGGCAAAGTTCGGTCTCTCTTCAGTCTCGGGCACAGCTGTGAGCAGTCGCGCGCACAATGGGATCAATGTGGGGGCACGTGCGGCTCGCGAGACCCCGGCTGTCAATAGCCAGTGATGAGAATAGACCCCCTGCTGCGCTGCGGCTCGCCACGCACGAGGCCAAGCGGGCGTTTATTATGCCGCGGTATTTGTGGTGAAAAATGGGAGAATGCTCAATATTGAGATACAATTAGAGACGGTAAACGTCATATAGTTTATACCTCAGAGATCTCCACGGGCTGTGATGAGATGAAAAGCCAATGTCCGTGCTTGTTAGTGTTAGTTAGTTAGTTAATTAGTTGACTATCCTTGTTCTGATATATGAATAATTACAAATGACAACAGAACATGATATTTAATGGTAAACATTTTACATGTGTCTATTTTAGACACTCCACTGTAATGGTTTAAACTAGAATGTTCACTTATTTTATCTGCTTCTGTTTTCCTTGCTGTGCTTGCACTTTGAATATGTGACATATAGCCTTTAATAAGCTTTTCACTATATTCATGTTTTGGCTATACATAAAGAACCCCTCTATCCATCATGGCACCAATCACTTCAATAACAACAATAATAATAATAATAATACTGTCCGTGGGGACAGAATATGACGCTAAAAATGAAAGAAAACAATTGAATGAGTCAGTGAACAGCGCACACCTGCTCTCTGCGCACCAAGCTGTCAAAATCACTTAAATGCGCACACACGGAGGAGCGTCTCTTATACGAAGAGAAGACCAGGCCAATGCTGTGTGTAATTAAGTGGAACATGTCTAATCCAACCGACTAATGAAGAGATAGACAATCGATTAAGATGGTTAACACACGACATCAAAACAGAATGGTGTTTTTTTCTTTTCTTTCTGCCCTACATTACACAAGTGTGAAAATGTATCCAGGCTAAATTGCACAACAATGCAACACGTGATTTCTGCCGGATTTTGGCTGGACAGACAAACCCAGATTATAAAAAACGTTATGAAATCTGTGATACATTGTGGTTCTGTGAGAGGAATGAAAAGAGTTTAGTAAAACACGGTGTTATTCTTTCATTCCAGAGATTGGATCGGGCTCCACAGATGGGGTTCTTTTTTGTTCTAACCCCCCCCCCCCTTTTTTTCAAATATAGGATTATTTTTCTTTAATCCGAAAAAGTCCAGTTGAGATTAAGATCCTCTTTTTTAAGGGGGACCGCCAAGACAATAGAACAAATAAATATAAAACATTTTATGGAATTAACTCTATAAGTATAGTTCAAATGAAAACAGTCACATTTTAGTGAATCTGCCTCATTTTCTTTCATCCAACGCATTTTGTGAGATTAAAGTCACCAGACACATAAAATAAATAAAATGAAGTGATTTGTTCATCTCTCTTGGAAGTAGAGGGTTTATATTTGGAAACAAATAGAAAGGAATTAAAGTGGGTACTAACACAATTGCTGTGGAGTGAAGAGATCTCGACTTCAGACAAATGTTTTGGGTTTTTTTTTTATTCTATAATATTATTTTATCATTCATTGGTGAATTAAACCTGCAAGTGCTCTGATGTAATATCGCACACGTTCCCAGCATCATCCACAATGACCACATTTATGACATGTTTATTGTTTTCCAGGGTGCGCGCCTCTCGTGCTGCCATCTGTGTCACTGGACCTCCAATTCTGCACGTGCATCGGGGCGCGCTCTATTTGTTCTCTATACACTCCTACTGGCTGGGGCGCAACTTCTGGCCACGAGCCCGCCACGCGCGTTTGGAACAGTTAGGGATGAGTTGGTGGTGGGTGGGGCGCCGGGAGGAGGGGCTGGCGCTGCTAAAGGCGAAGAAATCAGCTGGGTTTTGTCATTTGCAAATGAAAGTTCCGTGCGCACTCATGGATGTTTGAGAGAGAAGAGTTCAGCACGAGAGAAGAGAGAGAGCAACACAGCGACTCTGGGTTTATCTCTCAGCTGCCGGACTTTTTCAAGTTTTCAAGTTTTTTGTCTTATTTTACATTGGTGACTCCACACAGGTGAGTTAAATAATTTTGCGGTCTAAATTCAAATATATCTTAATATACTTTAAATAATATTTAAATTGAAAATTGAACAACCTAACTCTTTAAATAAGCTCTTTAACAAAATAGATTATCAATAAACCAAATTAATTTGCTTGTATTAGCAGTGATCTTATAATAATAATTATAATAATAATTTTTTTTCCTCTCAGTCTGACAATTATGTGCCTTAACATCTGAATTTATTTAAGTTCAGTTGCCTAATGTGCCCCATTTTTACACATTAGTGCACAATAATTAATTGGGACAGTTTTCTCCTCAGCAAAACAAAATGTCTGAGGTCTGGGTTTCCCTAAAATGACAGAAAAGTCTATTTCTTATTATGTTCTTAAAAGGTTCTGTGTATTTACTTTACACAATGTTCACGTTATTATAAACAATACATGTCCTACTCATTTCTACATTGCCCACTTAATCTTGTGGTTTTATATGCTGAGTAAATCCGGTCGTGTCCCAGATTGACAGCTCTCTGCAAATCAGCGGGGGATCATTCACCCACTATATTCCCCAAACAGTACACAACAACACAATATCAGGGGTTTCTTCTAAAATATTTGCTGTTTTTTTAGGACAGAGTTAGGTGCTCTAAGAGTGAACTGTCCACACAGCAGTGCTGAAATGTGAGCACTTATTCTCTAACTCATGGTACATTACTCACAATTGTTAAATGTTATCATTATATATATATATATATATATTTTGTGGAGCATCATACATTTACAGGGCGTGTTATTGATGGACGGAATATTTTTGTGCTGCTTTTCCTCAGATCAAAAAAATGATGAACAAACCGTTTGGGAGGAGCGGGGATGTGAATGAGCTGGTGAGCTCCCTCGGCTGGCTGGAGGAGGAGGAGGACGGTAGCTCACAGGATGGAGAGGAAAGCCCAGAGATGAGAGGGCACCATGGTCTGACTCTAGGGGGCCGGATCCACTCTTGCACAGAACTTGGCAGTGAAGACATGGAGGAGGAAGAGGAAGAGGATGATGACGATGAGACCGGACCAAATGGAGAAAATGGTCCTAAAAGGAGGGGCCCTAAGAAGAAGAAGATGACCAAAGCTAGACAGGAGAGGTTTCGTGCTCGGCGGGTCAAGGCCAATGCCAGAGAACGCTCCCGTATGCACGGACTGAACGACGCCCTGGATAATCTCCGCAGAGTTATGCCCTGCTACTCCAAGACACAGAAGCTGTCAAAAATTGAGACTCTAAGACTGGCCCACAACTATATCTGGGCCCTGTCTGAGGTGCTGGAGAGTGGCCAGTCCCCAGAGAGCAATGGCTTTATGGAGATGTTGTGCAAAGGTTTGTCTCAGCCCACCAGTAACCTTGTAGCCGGCTGCCTGCAGCTGGGACCCAGTCCGATGATGCGCAACAAGCTGGAGGACAAGTGTGGAGGCCCCGGGGCGGGTGGTGCAGTGGGTCAGGCTGGCCATCCCCTCAGCTACCCATCCCCAGGCCTTCCCAGCCCCCCCTATGGCTCCCTGGAGGCATCCCACCTCCTCCACATGAAAGGTTTCAAGGGACCTGTATATGACAACCCCTCCTCAAACGAGTGCAGCAGTGGCACCCCACCGTACGACGGGCCCCTCACCCCTCCCCTCAGCATCAGCGGCAACTTTGCCCTGAAGCAGGAGCCTTCTCCCCATGAGTCAGAGAGGAACTACACAACCCAGCCGAGCCACCATGCCCACTACCTATTGTCGCACCATTACCCCTCCTCGATGACAGGTGGCTTACCTGGTGGGCCTCCGAGCCATCCACTTTTTCAGGCATCACGGTATGAGCTCCCGCTGGATGTGGCCTTTGACTCCTTCACTCCCTCTCACTTGGTCACGGGTCAGATTGGTAACATCTGAAAGTGGACCATCTGAAATAGAGAGGATTGATGTGTGATTGATCAATATATTGCTGTAAAAACGATGGTCAAGGTTATTCTGTATAGAAAAGAAAGGTTTGAATTTACTAATTGTCTAGATCTCGGGGAGAGCACTGAATGCTCAAAGAGTGAGAGAGAGAGAGACTCGTCACCTCAACTCAATCTACCTGATACAAACATGCACCCACAACTTTTATTGTTTTATTTATTCTGTTTTGTTATTATCAAATGCTGATCTTTGGATTCAAATATTTCTTTATAAATTTCCCCCAGCAGTTGTTGCAGAGAAACTAAAGATTAGTTTCCAAATTACCCTCAAGCATCACACAGATATTTGTGATGTGAGGAGTTTGAACAAAAACATGAAAACTTTCTCAAACGTTCTGACTGTCCTGATATCCAAGGAGTTCATCCATCCTAAATTGTGCACGGAGGCCTAGAGTCAATGTCCTTCTCGTCATAAGGGAAAAACAATGCATTTATTTATATCTGTATTTAATATTTATTTTGATAAGGTTTTGTCCTTTTTTATATTCTGTTTTTGTTTCACCGTTTCATTGTTGCCAGTCACTGGCAGCTGTACTGTATTTAATTATTTATTGGAGGTCTTTCAGGAACTTGCTCACTTGGTGTCACAGTTGTTGTCATTCTGTACTGTTGTAAATATTTTGCTGTTTCGCACTTAATTGAATAAATATTCTTATATTATATGCTATTTCCATAGTAACGATGATTTCCAATGTGTTTGCTCCAGTTGCCTTCATATAGAACTTCAACATATTATAACATTCTCCTATACACACTTTCACATTGCATTGGTCACATGCTTATTAGTATAGAATATAGTCTGACTTAATTTCAAAATTGAAATTAGTTTTATGTTCCAGTTTATTCATATTTAAACAGATTAATCAACAGCAGTTGACCCTGGCAGTTCCTTTTTCACACACTCACTTTCAACTAAAACCACATATATCATATGCAACTTTCTTATAAGGTTGAGCTGGAATCTTACGCAAAAGAAAATGAAAAGAAAAGTTTTGATCCTTTCATTTCACTAACAGAATAGAACAGAATAGAAATCCTTATTAGTGCAAAAGATGAAGGCAGTAAACGTACATATTAAAGTAGAAAACATGTTGCTAAATTCAAAATATATACATAGGCTCTAAATGAAAAGGGCAGAAATAAAACACATGAAAACAGACAGACATCTATATTCAGTATTATTGCAATATTGTGCAATCCCTCCTCTATGTGTGATTTACAATTTAATATATTAATGGCTGAGAGGTAAAAAAAAATGTTCTGTTTGTCTATTAAACCCAGTGAACATATACAAGACAACGTTAGTGGAATAATAGAGGTCTGTTGCAGTGTGTGTGTGTGTGTGTGTGTGTGTGTGTGTGTGATGCCATTCAATGGCTTGCTCCAGGATTTGTATCAGGTCAGGCAGGAGGCTGTTGTGGGCCATGGGAAAACAGCTCTGGGGAACAGGTGAACATGCCACTTCTATATCGTTTGCGTCCTCTCCCACATGACACAGTTTCCCATCCAGCTTATGCCAAAACACTGTAGGGCAAGAGACATTTCAAAGAATTCATCAGCATGGACTGAAAGAGAGAAAAGCACCAGATTTTTGCTTAAAGAAATATCACATAAATGCAGATATGTATACATTCATCAAATCCCCTTTCCATTATTATTTTTGAAACTTCTAAAAACATTAGATTGGTTTTATAAACTAAATTCTAGTGGGTTAAAAAAGATTAATTACAGCTTATATTCAACGAAAAAGGTTAAAGAGGTGGTTTTATGTTCACATTTCAACACAGAGGTCATAAAGGTTATTATCAGTGTTCTGATGCATTTCCAGATTAGCTGTAAGCAGTAAGGTTTCTAACACACATTTATATCACTCAACTAATGTCAAAAGTGTCGGTTTTGACTTTAATGATTACGTTGAAGGACATGACGGCTCTTGAAATAAACAAACAACCAGGCAGAGTGCAAAAATGGAGTGGTGAGAGCAGGCACTGATGTGCACAAGTGTGTTTATCACTGTGGTCCTTCAGGCTATTGTAAGGAGGGGAATGTGCCTGGGAGGTTGTTGTGCAGACTACTTTTCCCCTATTTAGTGAGCTCTCCAAAGGTTTGTCTTTTCCAGTCCTGGCAACAGTAGAGAAAGGCTAGAAGAGAAAAAGGGAGCGATTGTTTTACCGGGCACCACTGGTCCATTGTGAGCGCAGCCTGTTCTTTCTCTTGACCTGTGACCTGTATTGTTGCGGGGTTTCTCGTTTAAGGGAGGGCAGACAGCTGGGGGAACTGCGGGGGGGCTGATGGACAGCTGGGCCAATTTGCAGAGAGAGAGCGAGGGAAGGAGAGGAGAGTGCGCGCATGAGAGAGAGGAATGAGAGAGGGAAAGAGGAATCAGTGTGTTGGGGTGGAAAGGGGAAGAGGAAAGAGAAGGAAAGGGCAGCAGAGGTGAGGGAGGTCCTTGCTCCTCATTCACAAGTTTGTCCCCTGTGCTCTTGGGTGTCAGCCTTGGCACAGGAGTGACACATAGCTTTACACACAGGCAGACATTTGGCCTGTGAGAAAGTACTGGCAGAGTTTAGCTGGCGTACACTCTCTTTGTGTCTGTCCTGTTTTGTTTTTTTCTTAAAAAAACTGTGGGGGGCAGGGTATGGATTATCCCTCTGAGTCCAAATACATGAGTGGGTGGATATGGAAATAATCCACGTAAATTACCTTTGGATACAAGATTACAAGCTACGGGACAGTCTTTGGAAATTGGGAAAAAGTTATGAGAGACCTTTTTTGACAGATATAGGGAAGAATTGCAGTGGTGAAGCTTGAAGGTCAAACTGTAAAATACTTTGAAATGAGGTGCAAAGTACGATAAAATGGATGTTATCTATAAAGAGAATGTGTACACGACAGCCTCTTCAAAATGACTGAACACACACTGTAATGCTCTCTTGGCCAAGGAGGCATCCAGCAGAGCACGACCTGTAGCTCAGTCCCCCGGGAGAGAACGGTCATTTCATATATGTATAAGCCATTAGTGTAGTTATGGTTTTTACTTTTTACATGCATTCAATTATAGATACACAATATGAACCTTAACTGCGTGTTAACTTTGAATTGCTGTGTGAAGCTCACTCTCTCATAAGTTTATACTTTAGTCTGTATGCAGCACATTTAATCCACTGGCAAAACAAGAGTTGCCTCCACTAAAATGAAAAAGGTCCTGATCCATAGGAGTGAGATGGAGGGATAAAGCATTGTGATTAAGATAGTATTAATGGGGCCATAGGAGGCTGGAAGGCTTTAATCAGTGCCTGTGTGCCAGTAATCCCTCTGCCTTTAAGCTGGGACAAACATAGTGATCCCGTAGGCCACAGAGCATACACACGCGTACAGACACCTCTGTGGGGTGCACAGGGATAAGAGCGCCCAAAATAAGAGGCGGCGTGCACCCCGAAACAGACACCCTTTAACCCAAGCAGATGGTAGAAGAAAGACATTTTGGGCAAATACCAGTGAAAACAATGAGAAATGGTGAGGCTGGCATTATGAGACGATATAGGGATTGAAGGAGGGAGGAAAATTAATGAGGTTCAACTTGGTCATTGTCACGGTTCCAAGCACTTTGATATAAATAAGTAAATTCATTTTTGGATTTTGTTGTTCCTGGTTCTGTCTATCAAAATATAAAGTATAAACTACATTCTAGTGGGTTAAAAAGATTAATTACAGCTTACATTCAACTCCAAGTAAAATGTAAATAATAGTATTATAAAGCCTTGCTCAACTGTGTTACAAGAGAAAAGGAGAAAAAAATAGATGTTCATGGGGGGGGTTGACAGTGGGCAGCTTGCAGACTCATTACCTATGGGAGTGGGTGTAAAAGGTGATATTGTGCACATGAGGATGAGGGGTGGGCCTTCTCCTCCCAGGGTTCTCTGAGAGTATTAGGGTGTAGGAGTTAAAGAGCTTCTAATGGGATCTGGATGCTGTCGTGTTTACTCTGCCCCCCCATGCACGCCCACTGCATTGTAGAACTTGCTGGGCTTTGGGACACCACAATGGGCTGAGTGTAGGGACAGATGGAGGTCCCTTTGGAAGAGGGCACAAAAAACAGCCAAGGTAGGAGGGCTATGCTATAGCTGAGAGCGCTCACAGCCAGCATGCCACACTGCTAGATATGTGGGAGAACATTGGAGATGGAGGAAGAAGAGGGATTTTATATTCTTACCAATTGTGATGCAAGAAGAGTAACTCCCTTTGATTTGTCATCTGTCTGCAAATTCACCATGATCTTGACACATGGTACAGGATCAGAATCACTCTTAAAGTATGGGCTTGTATATGCCAACCTTTATAACTACTGGTTTCTGTGTGGAATAAACAAAAGAGTGGGAACAGCATTTAAATCCTTAATGAAGTGATAAAATGTTGCATATTTAGCCTTTGTTTATTGAGGGCCAGGAAAGGCTAAATGCTGCAGTCATTAATTGAGGCCAGCGCAGTGTGTGGAGCGTGAGGGCAATGAGTTCCTGTGATAGATGCTGATGAGGATAGGAGAGGCATTGGAGGAGGGTAGAGGGCGGTACCGGCCACAGGAGCAACAGATGGGGCCTAATGGAAAGCTCAGGTTGTAAACTTTCTGTTAGTAACATCTGTCCATTTGTCCATCTGCTATACTCACTGTTTACACTTTGTTTAGCAGAAACTCATTAATTAGAAAAGTGCAGAAGAGGCCACTGGTGCAAACCTTTTGTTACAGTATATTAATTAGAATCAAACAACCAAATCGACATGCAGTCGTGAAATGTGGATTCTATTAGCTTAATGACTATGTAATAAAATGGGTTTATAATTATAATTGCGTAAAAAAACTGGGTGGGAAACACATGAAGCACAATTCTCTCAACACTCGTGATCCAATCAAATCAACAGAGGTGCACATTCCCACAGATAAGCATAGTTATCACATCTGTGCTTCACATGGACAGAAGCCATACCATTGTCTTTGTTTTTTTGAAGCATGCATAAGTGGATTGACATAGTATGTGGCTAAAAGCCCTGATTACCGTTACTCAATTACGGTTATGATCTGTGTACTTATGCAAATATTTCAACACTTGCATACATGTCAGCATCTCACCAGCAACCTTTTTGTATTTCGTGCCTTTAGTTGGTGTTTAGTGTAGACAAAGTGCATCTATAATACAAAAATAGAAATAACAGCAATCACATATCAGAATCAACAATATACGCTACTATAAAACATTAAGAGATAAATCAAATAAATGAATATATATGCAGTATACTGTGAAATGAATCCTTCCAACCATTACAGCATAACCAAGTCCTGAAAACTAAAGAAGTTTCATTACAAATGTTACATCACCGATTTACTTTTTTTGGCTAAAAACGTCTCTTCAATTTGTTCTACAGCGAGTGGATAAAAGAGAATTAAGCAGCTGATCTGGGCTCAGTGGCCAGAGCGTTACATTAGGCATTAATCCAGAACAGTGGACGGTTGAAGAAGGGATTGCATCTTTTTAATCCTGCACTTCATCCAGCCAAGCGCTCATCAGACGTGGAAGAGAGTCACACAAACTAAGACCAGCTTCATGTTTCTGTCACATAAAGAAAAGACTCACACATATCAAGATGTTATACCATCTTTTAGCAAATAATTTGCTGTTATACATTTGGTCTTGAAGTGCTCTATAGGAAGAGTGAAGGATTACAATGCGTTTCCTGCATGAGCACCTTCCCTACACTTCCCATTGTCAGCTGTAGCATCCTTCACCGTTTCCTCGTCTTGTCCTCTCTCTCACGGGGCAAGACAAGTGTCCTGGTGAGCCCTCTCAGTGCACACGTCCCCCTATATGTAACAGATGTTATTGGGGCAACAGTTGGTATTGAGAGGGAGGGGCTTCAAGCCATCTGTCCAGGGTCAAGGTTTGAATAGAGGTGGTAGAGATGGTGGCACGTTCTGGAAAATGGTAAGTATTTAGTTGTAAAAAGGGAATATAGTGCACATTGTAACCCTGCACCATGTGTGCTCTCATTTCATCCTGCTTTTGTGAAGACTGTGGTATAAGAATTAGGAACTCACATCATAAAAATAAAAAAAGAAGTTGCATGTGGAAACTGTAGCTGAACAAGGCAAAAGCACCATCTTGTGGTCAAAAACAATACTTCAACCAAAATGTAACAACAGACAAAACTTTATTGATTTAAACTGTCATTGTGTAGCAATGAATTAATGATTTCAGTCATATGGAGTCAAGCTGAGATTTAAGACTCTCGAGCGTTTGGTCGATTTCATCCCGGAAATAGGCCATCTTCTTATGACAAACCTTTCTCTAAAAACACAGAAAAAGCAAAACATGGAACAATTCCACTGCGTCAGTATTGGGATTAATCCTCAGCTAATTTCATACAGATTATACAGACAGGACACTTACAAGGTAGACTTTTAGCCTCTCTTTTTCCATGCCAAAGAATTCAGCCACAGTCAGCTCAGTGAAATCCTTTTTCATTGTCAGAAATCCACAGTGAGGCGAACGTTTTATGTGTTCGCTCCTGAGCAGGACATATAGGAGATACAAATATAATTATTAATATGGAAAGTAGCATTATATCCGATTATGTCGGAACTCAAGCAGCTCACAAGCATCTGTGAAGGGTTAAAAATGACATTGTCATTTCATTCACATGGTGATGTCCTCTATATGTTACAGTTGTGAATAGGACAGATGCATGTAATTAGAGATCTGAAGTCAATGAATCCCTTTTCAGTACTGACAAAACATTCTTTACTGACTCAAGGCTCAGGTTAAGATTTCTAAGGCAAATTTCTCCTCACCAGGGATCATCATCTGGCTCCCAGCCCTCAAGCTCAATCAGACAGAAGAAACAGCACGCAACATCAGGCTCATTCTCGCTTGGACAGTGGACAAACCCGGCGTTGGCCATCTGCAAAGACAAACAGCAACAGATGTCTTAATGTCACACACTGACACAGAATACAATCCAAACACTAAATTAAGGATGTTTATGTGCTGGCAACTCAGTGACATGACAAGTGTAGTAAGAACAAAAAACGGCCAGAGTTAAAGGAAGTCGAATGACAGTGAGAATTAAACCAGAGGATGATCAACTTTCGAGTCATGGGGAGATTATGAGCTGGTAACATGGCGTATAGTGTTGCTCATCAAGTGAGGTGTCAGCAGCTAATCCATCATGTCAAGAGCGGGGTGGGTAAAAGGAGGGGCATGTGCACCGGAGATCTGATGCATTTGAAACTAAATATTGCACCTGCTTAACTGTAACTCACAACCTGTCATTGCCTTGGATAAATAGCTGCAGTAAGCTATCAATAATTACTCTCATAAAGAAGGCTAATTTAAATTGGGTCATGTGCTCAAGTCTGACACATGTCTGAAATTTGAGGGAATAGGTTAGACATTCATGCCGGTCTAGTCTTACTCTGAGTGCCGTCCCTGCAGACAAACTCCTCTTTTGATTGTCGGAATACAGATATAGTAGATTGATATTTTTCCGAATCTCTTTTAGCTGTTAAGACCTCTTACCGTTTCAGGTGTGCAGTTACATTCCCCTCTAAATGGCCAGTCAGCAAAGCTTTGTTCTCGTAAATCTTGACTGTACATTTTGTCATAAAAGGAAAACCTGGTGCTCAATAAATCTATGCTGGCCATACTGTCAGCAAACCCAGGCTCAAGCTAATGTGTGTGTGTGTGTGACTCACAGTGTGAGTGGTGATGAGAATTTAGCTCAGAGGACCTGCACGCTTCCACAGGTGATGTCAGTTTTGTCTGATTAGCCTGCTCACGTTTGAGGAGGGTGTGGCTGTGATGGGAAATGGGTGGAGCTGGACTGATATATGGTTCTATACCACACACATATATATATATATGTATATTTACGCAGAGGTGGAAAGAATACTGAAATATCCAACTCACGTAAAAGTACTGGTCCAAAAATGTACTCAAGTTAAAGTAAAATAAAAAGTAGCTTGTTTAAAATGTACTCAGAGTAAAAGTTACTTAGTTACATTTTTAACAAGTTAACAAGTAATATTTTTTTTAATTCAGGCCAACATTTTTACACTCAGGAACACTACTAAAAAAAACAGACTTAAGTAAAATTACATTAATGTAGAAAATCTAGTCAATTACAGTAACGCGAGTAAATGTAATTCATTACTTTCCAAGTGTAAACAATTTATTTTGCATTTGTGGGTTTAAAATTTTCTACACAAACATTTAATAAACAAGATGATGCACTCATCTCGTTTCAGTAACAGCATTTATAGCTTTATACAGTCTTTCTCTATAAAGACTCACATAAACAACACACATTTGCCAACATAAACCCACAATAATACGCCAACAGAAGGTTAAGCCTTTTAAAAATTAAAAAAAATGAGGATCTAACTTCAGAAGCCTCATTTAGGGTCATTTTATGGCGTGCGTGGTCTTTTAAAACGTTAACTTGCATTAATAAGTAATTTAACTGGTTTAACACACCAGTAATGTGCAAAATGGAGTAACTTTACTACCCCCTGTTGGCGATTCAGAGGAATTTACGGATGTCTTTTGCTGAACAATTATTCTGCAATGAACAATTAAAAGTGAGTTAATTTCTTCTTCTGTGCTTTCACCTTAAACAAACTGAAAATGTCCTCATCATTACTGCAATCAAATGATCAGGAGTTCTAATTAAATCACATGCATTTGATTTGATTTGATTTTGATAAATGTACAAGTAAACAAAACATGATGACTGGTTGAGGTTGAGGTGTAAACTTCACCAGTGTGTTCATTGCTGTGTCTCTGTAACACGACTCCCTTTGGATCCTTGGTGTTGAAATGTGCTTACAACTCTAAACTGCGGCCCTGTTCTCCTTCTGCTGGAGTGTGGAGACACAGTATGTCCGCTTATTAGGCTGAGAATTTTTACGCCATGTAAACGAAACTTGACGTTGGCAGCTCTGTGATAGGAGACACAAGTGAGCCACAAGCCTCGAGTGAATTGGCCGTCGGAGTGGGCCATGTTTGGTGGTATATTCTGTGGACACAGCAGAATTACATCTTCCTCTGAATTTCTGCAGGTGTGTGTTACTGTTTTCACGTATAGTGTTTGCTAGGTGTGAGGTTTACCTCCTGCCTTTGCATGGTTGGTGCCAAAAGTGCATGTAGCATGTGGCACCAGTGGAAACCTTTGTAGAGGTTATTTTGACAGTTTAAGTAATTGTTTTGTAATATTCCGTCTCCTAAATGAACGTCCACTCTGACTTGGAAATGTGTACTGTGCTATAATTTTTCCACTGGTGAATGTGTCTGTTCTGTCGGTAACTCTATCTCACTGTACCTTTTTCCCTAACCTTCACTGACATTTGACTACCCTCCTTCAACGTTCCACTCTCTCCTTCTGACACAAGTGCCCATGCACACTCAGTAAGTTCTGCCACGATTAGCTGCTGGAATCTCCTGCTCCAGCTTTGTTTTCACACACGGCTGAGAGGGTAAGGTGGAGAGAGGTGGAAGGGAGGAGATAGGATGTAGAGAGGTGGAGGGGAGGTGACAATGTCTTCATGGTCTCTATTTCCACTTGTCCTTTACATTGCCTTTGCCGGTGTAATGCTATGTTGTTTTCATACACAGTGAACAGAATCTTTTTAAATGAGAACAACGGAAGATTATTTAGGTCATTTATTTTTTTTTATCTGAGGAGCCTGGGTCAGTTGACACGAGAAGAGAGATTGGGACTCAGATTGCCTGTATAAGTTTGGAGATTGGACTCAGTAAGCTTAAAAGGAGGACAATCGATGTGGAGCACAGGTAAGAAATCAAATTATTATCCAGTTATTATTATTATTATTGTTATCTACTGCTACTGTATTTGTCTGCTGTCATTTACAGTGATACAGTGCTGTCCTAAAAGGGAGGAAGTCACACTTCCTTCACTTTGTGATTGTCATTATTATATGCATGATTTTTATATATATATAGATATATGTATATATATCTATATATATTTAATAAATACACACAACACAATTCAATCTCAATAAATGACCAGACAAATGTGTGTAGTGTCTGTTTACGTGACTACAGCATGAACATATACAGCACATGTGCCCGTAGAGCTGACAACTGTCCTGACAGCTCCACCTGTCCTCAACTGCCATCACGTCCATATTTAACGTGCACATTTGGGAAAAGCTGATCGTATTGTATGTGTGTGTCCATGTACGTTAGGAAAAGGGTTCCTTGTGCAAGACTTGTGCACCATTTATGTTTGTTTGTTGGATATAATATAAGGAAAATCAATCAAACCAAGGGAGATTAGATGTTGTAGCAAGGATGTGATTGACCATATGCACAAAATATAAAGGCGAGTGAAAGCAGCAGCAACATTTCAGCTTCTATGACCTGCAAGCAGTTATAGAGCAGACATGTGATTTCACTGTGGTTGGAAAGAAAGACTGTGCTCCTGTGTTGGTGTAAAAATGCCAGGGAAGTGTGAGAGTGTGACAGTCAACATCAACATTCTCCGTCTCATTCACAGGACCGGCACACCCACCTGTGCACACAAAAGAATTTTTTTTTTTTCTCTATATTCGATTACATTCTGATCATAAACATGTCACCAAGGCATACAATGAGGAAAAGCAGACTGTTTTCTTTGTTTTGGTAAAAGTACATTTAGCTTAGCATTTGGAACATTTGCTCATCCACGATCTCATTATCACCTCCCATTGCATTGTTTCTCTCCATCTTTCACTGAGCAACAAATATCCCACTTCAATCCTGATTTCATGAAGCCTTTCCTTGGGAACAGGGAATGCACGGGAAATATACAATACAGCCAACCACATTTCCTGCACATATCCATACCTGATCAATAGTCTAAATTTAGGGAGATGATTATCCCTCACATTTGCAAACGGATATGTGTAACTGTCAGACTTGCAGTCTCAGCTCAGCTCAAGGACAACGCAGAGGTCTTTTTTTGACCACATAGTTTCCCTACTTGTGAAAAAGAGACACAAAGAGAATCAGAGAGAAATGGTGAGAGGAAGAGAGACTGGAAGGAAGAGAATTACTTTCATAGCCTAATAGGCTTCTGTAAAAGCTTTGCCACATTAAGAAGGGAAGTACGAGTATGCTTCTTGACGCTTGCCTAGCCCTCTCACCTTTGACCTTCGAAGACAGTCTCTAAATTCACCACCACAGTGCCAGGAGACACCCAAGGCCTGATATGTGACCTACAGTAGGTGCAGACTCTGTATCATCAGGGATCCTTTTCGTTGTGTCACACAAGTGCACAGTGGATGAAGAAAAGGGATAAATTAACATTTGTGAACAGCCCTAAAATGACCCTAGGCCACAGATCATGAAATATGACTACAATTTAACAAATGCAGCTTTGATGCTGCTTTTGAGCTGTTGTGAGGACGTAAGTTAGAGTCTGTTTGGCAGATTCCAGTGAGTAGATTGTGTGTTTTCCCTGCAGAAATGAATGAAGAAGACAGATTATAGCACTCCACCTCTGGTGGCGTTTGATATATTCTTCCCCTCAGGTTTCGATATATCTCTTGCAGACTATTGCTGCACGGCTTTGTCTTTGTAAGACTTTTTTCACACTCAGCGGTCTTTACTTTTACATTTGACCTGCTGTACAGACTCTGCACTTTGTCGAATTCATCACTCAGAAGATGTTTTTGTCCAGTAACAATATTGACACATGCCGCTTTATCAAGTCTGCTCTATATATTCTATAGACTTGTGCTTGAGCAAGGTATCTGATTTCTGATTCAATCTGACAGTCCATCAAGGCTATACAAGCTGCCTCGTGACTTGTTGGTTCCTTTATTTACTTCTGTAGATGTTGACATGGCATCAGTTTTCATTATAGAACGTTCAATCTAGTAACAGTACTGCTAAATCTGAAGTAGTATGAGAGATTTGCCCATGGCTGTTTGTGGGGAGTTGACATCACGTTGATGGGTTTACACCAGCAGAGGGCAGTATGGATTAACCAGTAGTCAAGATTCAACACCAAAAGATATGTCTAATATGCCAGGGCCTTTCAAAACTTGTATTTGTTTGGGTTTATATAAACATACCGTGGATCATACCACACACTTAAACATCTGAATAAAACACAACAACAAAAAGAAAAGCACGACAAATCATAAAAGTCTAACTGTTACAGAAAACACAATGTTAGAAATGCAACCACACAAATAAATCGTATTAAATGTTCCAGTAGATAATTCTTTGCGACTCACTTCACAAACTGCTGTGAATTGTTTGTTTGTCTGGAAGTTTAAAATGAATCCAGTCCAGGTTTTTTTTTTTTTATCACAGTGGCTTATAGTTCTCTATAAATATCCTTAAACTGCCTTTTTGATAATTCTTGAAAGTTCTGAACAGTGTTTTACTGACACTCGTCCAGGTAATTATTAATCTAATAATTTCAATGGAAATTCGAGTGAGTTGAACATGTAAAACTTTGGAAAGCATCATGCACACAGTTTATCATATATGAATAATAATAAATGAAATGTTAATATATAGCAGCCTTTTCAAAGGAAATTCCTTTTCATATATTTTGTCATGGTTTACACATTTCTTCGAAAATGTATTTGCACATGATTTGTAAATTATGGACATGCAAAGTTTAGCTTCACCATGGTTTCCAATTTATTTTTCTGTTGCCTTCGAGCAATTCAAGTAGATGGCAAAAGAAATAATGACATTTCATATTCATTGAAAATATTCCTCTATACTGGCCCTTCAAAATGTGCCTTATGATGCCTGTCCATTAAGAAGTGATAGAGGTCAGTGCATCATCTTCACAATGAGTTATCTTTACCCAGAGGCAAATAAAGAGGACATAATAACCCAGTTTCCCTCTTTCCCCATGTCTCCCTAACACCTTTGTGCTCACATACCTGTCCAAAAAAATGCCATCTGTCCTCTCCTATAGTGGCTCTCACCCTCTTTCCTCTCCTCTGTCTTATTCTCCTTCCTTCTTTTTTCCTAAAGATGATACAGAATCTCCCTGCTCCGATTTCACCCTCTCATCATGACACCCATTAAAGTGGCGCTGGGCCCTGGGCCCCTGTTGGCCTGACAGCACATTAGCACTCGGCCCATTGAACGCCAACAAGGACCGGCTCTGAATTATTGATACCAACACAACTAATGAGGAAATCCTATCTCAGCTCTTTTGCTGACACACAAACACACACACACAGTCATGGCCTCAGTCCTCTTTTTAGACCTGGTGTGTATTTTACTCACTGGGTAAAAGTTATTTACTTCACTTTTGTAAAATGTTTGGCCACTTATTTCATTGTTTTGAAAATGGGACGGTTTTTGTGCACCTTAACTCAGAGCTGCATGCTCAACAATTACGACAACCTTAACTTTAAATTTGGTTAAAATCTGTCCGAGTTTTGTGTGGATGTTTGTGGCCCCTAAACGTGCCAGTGTTTACATACAATGGATTAAACGTGTGCATTTGAGCTACTGTGCAGCGGTACTGGTGGTGTGGGTCAGCCTCCTTAGTATTCACTTCAACACTCTGTGACTCACAGCCTCAGCCAGAGAGTGTGTGTGTGTGAGTGAGTGGAGGGGGCATTTTCTGTAGCCACTGGCTCACGTGTGTGTGTGTGTGTGTTTGCAAGCACGTCTGCCCAAGGGGATTCATTTCTTGACAGCTTTGTCAAGTCTTCTCTTAAGCACTGAGCTTCCAAATAACATTGTGGCTGCATGACTTTCAAAAGGTTGCTCTCTGTTTCTCACTTTCCCGTGACTCATCATTACAGGAGAAAACGGAGGGAGAGGGAGAGGGAGAGGGAGAGAGAGAGAGAGAGAGTGACATGACAGCATTGTTTGAGTGGCTTCTTGGTGAGAAGAAGATGGACTGTGAAGCTCCATTTCAATTAGCGGTTGCATTGCTCTGGTGAACAGTTAGATTCTCTGCAGCCCGTCTTCTGTGACTGACTGCCTGTCTGTGTCACTGCATTGTGTCCTCTAGGTCTCTTCTTGTCACTCCACATCTCTTCATCCCTCTGTCAGTTTGTATTTAGTTTAATCTCTTCCCCCTCCTTTTTCTGCTTCCTCTGATCTGTCGCTTTCTATTTCATCTCTCCCTTCCCTGCTTGCCAGCACCCATCGCTCCCCACTCCACTTCCTGTCCAAATTCCATGTCTTTGACAAAAACACGGAGGTTGATAAAATGTGTAACCTTGCCTGGGCAGGTTAAGAGATGGAAGGAGAAAAGGGGAGAGAGACAGAGCCGCACAGATTAAAGGTTAATCCTTTAACAAGTCCACATACACATGGAGTCAAAGTACAGGGGGTGGGGGTAGGGTTGCAGATGCAATAAACCGGTCTGACAGTGAGGCTGTCTGTGCGGGGACACTGGGTGAGGAGAACATTGGAAATCAAAGGGAGAGACGGCATTTTCAGTCTGTCTCCTCGCCGTGACTTCCACTCTGCATGATGACAAGTGTTTGCTGCTGTTCCTATTGGCCGAGGCTGCCACCAATCAGAGCAGAGGCATGTAAGGTGCCTTTAGGTTGTACCCAACCCCAAAAAACAAGAAGCAGGGAGAGGGAGAGGAAGCCAGAGTGAGAAAGCGAGTGTGTTTCACAGAGCAGCAGACACTCCTGCTGAAGCTGCCTGTGAAATTATACATTTGAGGGGGAAACTGCTCGTCAGCTGTTTGTTAGAGACCACTGCAATTCCTGCTGTGGAGAAAATGATATTGGCTGTCTAGCATCCCACTGTGATTGGCTGTCACACTTTAGGCTCCCCCTCCTCTTTCTGACTCCCCTCTTCTCTCTCTCTCTCTCTCTCACACACTCTCTCTCTCTCCCCCTCTGTTTCACTACCCTCTGCTTCTAACCACCTCCATACTGTCCTCAGGCTTACCTGAGCCACAACTGCAGAAGAGCTGGACCCCCTCCTCCACACACACGCACATACACGCACAGACACACACAGACACACACATGCACACACACAGATACTCTCTCTCCCCACACACACAGAGAAACTCAGCTTTTCACCTGGAGAGGGCAGACGCAAGGGACAACATGTGCAGCAGTAGTGGCAGCAGTCTCTCTTAACATCAAGTGCTGCCTCTCTGAGTTGCTTCTCTGCTGACAGTGGAGAGGAACTCTGAAAAGACATTTTGGAGCCATTGTCCCTTGGCAAACGCAGGAGAGACAGGGGCATTAAGGGATAACTTGCCAATCCAGGGACACCAAAGGCAACACACAGGATGATTTTGGGTGAGTTGTGAGTTTTTGGTGTATGGGATTAGATAAGTCAGTCATGTCATTGGACCCACTAATCCTTACTTAAACTTGGACGTCATCATCATCTCTTTATCTATGCACGGCTTCATTCCACACAGACATCTGTCAATACTGAGCGGTGCCCGGGACAAGCACTTAAATCATGGTTAGTGTGTGTAATTACAGTCATAGTGGACCCTTAATAGGCCATCAAATGGCAGGTGTGAGTAATGACAGGGAAGGTCAAAGTATTTGGAGCTGGACTATATCATTATGCTCTGTTTGGTCACATGACCAAGCTCACATCCTGCTGGAACTGACAAATGTGGCTTCACTAGTAACCAATACAATCCAGATTTGCACATCTGCTTGGCATATGGAATCTAGTATTGTATACATGTATACATGTACTTCTATAGTTACACTAGTGCCTTTTGTAAAGTAAAAAAAAAAACATTGTCTACCTAAGAGTTTGCTCTGCTCCTCTGGTTGCAGCAGAGTATTGCTTATAGTTATCAGACAGGGATGATGTGTTCCGAGTCAGCCGGTGCTTTCGTCTTTAGTATTCTGCTCTCACCTTGGCCATGTCTGAGTGGGGGAACCACTGTGTGGATTCTGTGCTCTACAAGTCAGCTGTAAATTCATGCAGAGAATGGGAGTTTGCCTCCAAGTCCACTTGCCTGGACCCTGCTGTAAAGATACAGCAGCGAGACAGACTGTGTGTACGTTGAATAAGCAATTCTGTGAGTATGGTCATCTGAGTGAGTGAGTGTGTGTGTGTGGTCATTTGTTTATCTGCATGTGTTTATGTGTTGTTATGCGCTAGCTGCTGCCAGAGAGGCCACTTTGTTTTTACGCATGCCTGGACTGATTCAGGCGCAGCTCAGCTCCTTCGCTCTCCCGGCAGGCATGTTTTTCAAGCAGACATCTCTAATGATTATAGGGAGTTATGTAGTCTGAGGTGAGCGAGACAGAAGCGTGCTCCGTGAAGAAAATGTACTCCTATTAACCAAAGAGCTCTACGCAAGTTACAGTAAACACTATACGACGACTTTGGATTTGTTTCGTTGTGTCATGTGGTGTCTGTGTTCATAACATTTCCAGAGAATGTGCCTTTTTAAAAGTACACATGTCTCTCAGGCCAGCCTCATTTAACTGATAGGCAAGCACTGTCTTGATCAGCTCGCAGGTGGGAGACACTCTCGTAAATTATTTTCGGCCTGGACACGTCAACAACAGCATTTACAGTTAACTGCAGCTGTAGCGCAGTCAGAAATGGGATAAACTTGCACATCCGATCAATGTTATGAGCTCTGGATGGTTATTACAGTAGTATTTTAAGAGCAATTGTGGTAAAAAAATAAAAGTGAACGTGACTTCTGTTGTGCAATACCATATTTTCAGCTTCTGCAGGAGCACGGAATGCAGTCAGTATTAATTCACTGCATGTGCAGTGGATATTTGCAGCAGACTGATTGGCGTTTAAACAGTGATAATGTGCTGTAGCTCAGACATGCCAAATCCTTGTGTTTTTCATCACATCTAATGGTCTATAATCTTCTCCCTTCACACCAGCCAAAAAAGCTGACCCAGGCTGCTCCTCATTAACTTGTCAGTCAGATAGGTATCTTCTATTATTTCTGTCTGAACACAGATATTTTCCCGTCCCTGATATTCTCCTCCGTTTGCATGATGATGCGATAGCCAAGTGATTTCAAGTTTCTGGTTTCTTCCTCTGAAAACGGGAATGTCATTGTGACGACCTTTAGAATTCTGGCACTGGATGATCTGGACCTTCAATCAGCAAATTCCTGGATTCCGCTCACTGATATCAATCCGCAAGGTCGTGATAATACATATCTGACAAACGACAGTATGTTTGAGTCAATAAATGCGTAACAAATGTACATATAAATAAACCAAATGCATCACTAGCTTTATCTGTTAGGCTCGCGGTCAGTCCCTGTCCTTTGGTTTGCATGACCTTGAGTAGACAATCATTTCTTGTGCTGTTCTACCTTTGATATTGAATTCATAAATCCATGATTTCCACTTGCTGTGCAGGCAATCCGTAGCGCTGGCCGAGGTCTTTGGCCACTGTGATAGTGATGACAGTCCTGATGCTGATAATGGCATGGTGTGGCCGTGCTGTGCTCTAAACAAAGCCAGGAGCAGCCAGCTTAGCTCTGCCCGACATGGGCTCTGCACCAAGTTAGGGACATTGGGCTGCTGGTGCTACTGCTGTGTTAAAATGTATGTGGCATCTGGACAGAGAACAGAGCAAAGGAAATAGTAAGCTAATAGGGGACATGATGACTGAACTGCAGAGCGTATCGATAGACTGTGGCGTTACTGGGATCAGCCGACATGCTAAGGAAACCAAAACGTCTAGTGCTACCAACTTGCCGATGCCACTCATGATCAGTACATGTTGTTTTCTGTCTCATCTGAACTGTCTGTTTGAGTCAGAGCTGACCTCTTGAACTCAGGGCTGTGCAGTCTATCTGTCTCTTTGTCTTTGTCTGTGTTTGTGTGTCCACTCTGGCATCATCTGTCTTCACAAAATGTGTCTCTCTGTTGACCTGTCTGTCTGCACAGCTATTGCTCATTCCATTCACCTGGCTGTAGAGGTCAGCTCTGCAGAGTCCTGTTAGGTTTTTTTTCTCTGTAGTCTGTAATTGTTTGGTATATGTAGTACAATTAGTCCTTACATATCCAACATAAAATGACTTCCTGATATAAAAATGGATATTATATGCTTAATAAAGTATTCAATTACTTTGCAAACTCACTGCTAAAATTGATAGGTTGATGGTTTAGTCACAATTTATTGTGTCTTTTTTTTTCCCCAACTGGAAGTGGGATTAAAATTTCACTTTTGTTTTTCTGGCAGTGACAGACGGATGAAAGAATCCACAGCATGTAACATAGTTGACCTTTCAATATCTTCTTAATGTGGTAAGCCACACATTAATAAAGAAATATGCCCATGATCATAATTAGAGTAGGCCACGGACATACCGTGCAAAAGTCTTACAGCACCACCAGCTTGGCTGTTTTAAGCTGTCAATGAGTTTAACTCACACTACATGTGATGCTCAGTTATGTCTCGAGTAAACATGGCGTCATTGACCTTTTTCACAGCAGATAGGACAAACGCGTTGTTTAACAATAACGTTAATTAGGGTTCCACTTCAGTTATAAGAGCGCCAGGGTAGATCACACTAAATGCTTGACATTTTAACCCGTGGAAGCTGTTTTTCTTGTACTGTGTGGTTATTATAGCACATCTAATAGTGACTTTTGCATAGTTCTGTATCTCAGGAGTGACTGAGGATGCAAGATTACTGTCACACTGCATTGTGTTTATGTGTGAGATGGTGGGAGTTTGATTAGGGATGGATAGAAAAGGCATGTTATTTTCTCAACATCTGTCTCCCCCTGGGTTTATAGAAGGGACTCCACAGTCAAAAATCCACTGTAGCAGGTCTCTTCCCTGCCTTCCCTGCCCCCCTCTCTTTCCTTGTGCTCCATTTGTTTATGCTGGAGTGACTCTATGTCAGCAGGTTGTCAATACTGTCTGTAAGAGACTTTAATAAATAGGCCTGTTATTGGACTGGTGGGAAGGCAAGCCATTGTGTCTGTGAGTGCATGTGTTTGAGTGTGTGTAGCACCGCAGACCAGAGGGAGGTGGAGGTGTCTGTTCCAACTGCTTCAGTGGCCTCACTGCAGTGCCCTCTGTCAATGACTATTCATTAAAAGTAAAGGCCACACTGACTCGAGAACATGTGTGGTTTCATTGCATATAAGACGCTGATGAGGTCTCTTTTTTTTAAGAACACACAGTGGATGTAAACATGAGGCTGTTTTTTACTACATGTATACACATGAATAAAATGCAGGCTCCAGTTTCCACACACCAGTGCTTGCACCTGCCACCAGCAGCAGCAGCAGCAGCAGCTCTGTGAAGCACAAAAATGCACCTGTGTGTGATTACGGTGTCACATTAGTGCATTCACTGCAGCAGCCTGGCTGACTACTTGTGGGGAATCCTGGGGCTACAAGACACCTGGGAGTTGAAGCCTGGAAAATGTCCTGTATGCTTCAACAGTCACTCTGATCACAAAGTGGAAAGAGGTGCAGATGATTCCTCACACTGCAGCTCTCCAGAGTTTACTAATGTTCACTATTTAACTTCCTGGTCTCATAGTTTTACTCTACACTTTACTCTACTTAAATACTAATTGATCCTTTTGATTGAAAATTATATGTTGTGCTGACGAGACTATGAAGAAAATGAAAACATATTTCCCATGAGTATTTTATATACATATAGATATATATACAGTATTCCCCTTGAGAAGTTTGGATGATCTTGAAACCAAAGTCTAGAAAACGTGTTATTAAATATTTGTAATGCAACTACAAATGCATATGTTATTTTTTTTCCTTATTGTAAGACATTCAGGATATTCCTTTGACTGTTTTGGATTCACTGTAAATCCCCAATTCAATTCTTTCTTTAAGATAATTCATTTTGTTCCATAATTTATTTCAAGTTTTTGCCTTATTTTATTCCCTCAATGAGTCTTAAATAACATCTGGGGACTTAGACATCAATCAGAAACCAAGTACAACAAATAGGTAACAAAATATAGGATCACCTACAGCATCAAAGCTGGAAACAGAAGTATATTATTTGCCCAATATTTAGATTTATCAGTGTATATATACTAAATTCATGCTAAACAATTGTGTTGATCACAGTATTTGAGTACGAAGCAGCTCAAATAGCAGCCAAGCTTTAAAAAGGTTGAGCAAAACTGACGTTTTGAAGCAATAGATGTTGCATTAATGATGTATGCTCTATTTCTGTGTGCTAACAAGTAAAGAGGGGAGAGCAGGAGAGAGAAAGGCAGATATAAAATGGAGCAGAAAAGTGTCCTCATGAAAGAGAATTACCTTCATCCCGCTCTGGGGTGGGGGATGAGGGGGGTGTAAATTCCTCTGAGCACTGTTGAGATAGGGTTTCACACAAAGACCAAAAGAGAAATCAATTCTCCTTGAGATGCTGCAAGGTCAATTCACAGGGGCATTGCTGTAGAAGAGGAAGCTAAAAGGGAGGAGGAAGTTGATGAAGCAACTAAAGAATGGGAGAGCAGGACTGGAGTGAATAGTGTAGGAGGAGAGAGACTTAACGGAGAACTGTACTGAAAAGGATAAAGGGAAGAACTGCAAGACGAGGGAAGAGGGGATGTGAGGGGGGAAGACGATTTGGGGAGAAATTGGTGTTTCACTACAACATCGCTGTGTATCATGTGACTCATGCAAGGAGGAAATTTGAGCAGTATATCTGACGCAGTGTTGGATGTCATACTATAATTCAACCTGGACTTGCGTATAGCCACAAAGATATCTCCTAACTGTGACCTCACCCATCCAAACCTCTTTTAGGCTCTTTCAGGGCAAGCCACACACACACACACACACACACACACACACACACACACACAGTGAATGAATAGTACTTTTGCTTCCAAGAAGCACTGAGCTTACTTTTAATCCTTAATGTTACATGAACAGCTCAAAATAGCCTAAATCTCCACCCCTGACGCCTTCACCCTCCCATTAAAAAGCGTTTCAATGTGTTTTAATGGCATGTATAATGGCTAATGGGATGCAAAAATGCACGGTAAAAAAAAAAAGGTGGCAGTCAGTTGAGGTCAGACCTGCCCTCCGTGGCAACTTGCCCAATCATATTAGTTTCAGCCAGCAAAGGGATTTCTTTGGGAATGTTTTGTTGTGTGCTGGAGTTGAATCAGGGAGTTCTTGCTAGCAGGTAGTTATGGGATCGCTGTGGCGCAAAGCTAAGTGCAGGCGTCTGGTATGCACACCTGTCTCTACACAAGTTCTTCCCTGAACAAGCAGCCCTACCCCTCAGAGAGAAAGAGAGAAGGGTGGGAGGAGATGGGACTCTGCCAAGACCTGCACCACCGTTCCCTGCCCCTGCCTAGGGGCAGTGGGGGGAGGAGAAAGGGAAGATTAGGAAGGTGAGGTGCCAGAGGTTTGGATTAGAAGGCTGTAAGGGACACAGAGGTAACGTGGTAGCTGAGGTCATTCATTTACAGTACGTTACTAAGTCTCACCACCATGTGGCTGTCGACGTGTTGTGGCATGTATTTCAGGCTCTCGGTTTCCTCATAAAGTGACTTGAAGATGAAAAAAAAACAGCTTTATTATAATAGCATTGCTGCTGTTGGTGTTTTTAAGATTCGAGTGATGGATTTTGGAAAAAAAAGTGTCCGATCTGTATGTGGATGAATGTTGTCCTATATGTTCAGCATCGCTCTCAGCAAACATTGACTCACAGTTGCTGTGAATGTAGTTTAGTTAAGAGCAGTGACGAAATGAAACATAATGGGAGGCACACAGGAAGGATGGAAACAAGGACTCCCATCAAATTAGCATAGTCGTGAAAAGTGCAATTGTCCCAATGAGACAGGAATAAGAGAGCTCCCCTTTAATTCTCCACATCTGAATAATGTTGGGTGATGTTTGGGCTTGTGATCGGATTGCCTATTAATGTAACATCAGGGGTTTGACAGGGTGTCATAGCAGAGCAGTATCCAGATGCCTGTCCCATATATAAAATGTAACAGCAGCATCTCTGTCTCTATCTGAAAATGTCATCATTTGTGCCTGTGATAGCTTGTGTAAATGTGAGAGATTGTATTTACAGTAGCACTGAAGATGGTTTTTGTCTCTGTGTGGCACCAATAATCACCAGCCAGCCACTGCCACAAATCTTCATTAGAGGATTAGCCGTCAGGGAGACAGTTTGTGTTCTTTCGGTTTTACTAGTGGCCTCACGTCCGACGCTTTTAGCTTTGTCTGGGAGTCTCACACTCACAGAAACATACACACTGATTCTTTACTTAAGCCTTTTTCTGTATCTGTCTTTATACCTTCCCTCGTTTCGTCCCATTTTATCTATGTTTCAGTTCCACATATTATGCTCAAATCCACATGTACATCATGCTCACTCATCCTGTCAGTTCATTCCCTTGAGGTGCATGAGCTGCCCAGTGGGCTCTCAAACTCAAGACTTAACAAATTAAGGTCACAGCAGGGAGAAGCAGAGACAGCAAAGGACAACATGATCTGCCAAGTGTGTCTTTGTATAATGTGCATGCCTTATTTTATAATATATTTTATTTTTTTTTTGCTTTTTGCGACCTCTAAACATTGGCATGACTCCAGAGGAACCCATTGTCTAAATGGCGCCCATCCCAATGAAAGGGAAACTGACTCTTGTTGCACCATTTTGCCGGATAAAAGGTTCCAGTACCCTTCTTTGAATTTGGACCAGAAAACAAAGCACTGAATGCTCTTTTGAAGGCTCTTTGATATCACCCGACGAAGACCACAGGATTAAATTCCCTCTTGTTCTTGCTGGGAGCGCTGTGACTCATCCACGACTGTTGTCAGCCCATCACTGCTGCTCTGATGCCCGAGGGATTTCATGTGGTTTCACACACTCTTGTGATGAACATACATATGATTCACAGACACACCAGAGATTTCCTTTGAAATGGACCTGTTAAACAAGATAGGTAGATAGATAGATGGATGGATGGATGGATGGATGGATGGATGGATGGGCTGGCGGGCGAGTGGATGGAATGATGGATGGATGGGGTCCAGAACTTCCAGAGGTCTCGTCTCTGTCAGCCTGAGCCTCAGACCTCCCCTGAAGGGCAGTATCGTATTCTGCCTGACTATGCGTGCCTGTGTAATCTATAGCTGCAGGGAGGGTGACCTTCACAGCAGGCAGCCTCACAGCAGTCTGCGATGCAGGCACTCACTGAAGAGGACAGGCTGGACAAAAAGGCTGCTGGAGGCAGGACACAGCAGATCTTGAACTATTAGCTTTTCACATTATACCCTCTGCATCTAAAATCACTTTCTCATGAAACAGCTGTGATGGATATTTAAGTGTTCATTTCCCATTCAGATTCAGTTTTCAAAAACATTGTCCTTCTGGCAAAGATGGCTTTTGCTTGTGCTTTGTCGATCGGAACATCTCCAATTTCTGACGAATAAAGCTCTGTATTGGTGAAAGTGCTGTTGGAAATAAATTTGTCACTGTCCACCCACCCACCCATTAAATCTACTCCTGACCAGAGCCAGAAAAAGTTATTGGCAGTTGTGTGAGGAGATGACGCAGCCAAATAAGTCACCCCTCTCATGAATGATGCATGTCCCCCACCAGCCCTGATGGAGAAAGAGAGCAAAGCTGGATGACAGCTGGGGTGCTGTGTGTGCATGGTGCAGAACAAGGTGAGACCTTTAATGGCACAGTCACTCTCTTCACCCTCACTCTTTTTCTCTTTGTCTTCCTCACTCCCTCAAATATACACAATTCAGGAAATCTCAGTGGAGACGTTACTCTCCGTAAGCCTGTATTGCCAAATAGTGTTTTTAAAATAGTCTGCAGTAATGCCGTGCATCTCTCTCTCTGCCCTCCATCCTCCTTTCTTTGACTCCCTTTCTCATTCTCTTGCTCAGTTTTATCATCTCACCAAGGCTGTTTATTTTCGACAGAAACAATCACTGTATTTTCCGTCTCACTGCCTTGTGCTGCCGCAGTCTTAGACTCTGATAGCAGAAGAGCGAAAAAGAGAGATGAGGTTGTAGGGGGTGGACGCGGAACGTGCAGCGCGCATGGCAGAAAGGGGGAAAGGAAACATAATGGTTTGTTGTCGACAGAGTTGTGTCGCATCTGTCTGTCCTTGTAGCAGCGAACCGTGCAGGTTTGCTGCATGTCAGTGGCACGAGGCCACCGACAACACAATGACACCGCAGTGATAATTTCTCCTCGCATGCATGCACGGTGACTTGTACAAACATGCAAGCTACATATGCATACTTCGTCACTGCTGTGTGGAGACACTTAGACTATAGTTGCCATGCTGCCTCTGGTTATTTGGCCATAAATATCCAGGAAAAAGCACATGGCATATGATGCCAAAAATATAAATATCATCCAAGACATTTACAAAACCTTGCCATAGCTGCGTAGAGCTGTGGTCAAAGCTAGAATAGCTAAAAGGACTAGAATTGCAGCCATTATTATACACATGGCATTTTATGATAGTCGTCTACCCATTTTAAGGATGCAAGAAACACAATGTGAGATGGAAATGAAGGCTGCAGTCAGCTTTTCATCCTGTGGCAATTTGTATTGCTGCAGATACAAACCGGTGTACCAGCTGATCCTCTTTGGACACATTCACAAACATGCACACATATACACATGTCAGCACCGGCCTTAGGGGCTGCATCAATATTCATTGGATCTGAAACTCTGACTTGTCCCATTTGCTTGGTCCGAGACCGACAGAGGAGGGTATTTCTCAGAGGATAATTGCTGGTGATAAACTACCTCTTCAGACACAGCTACATTGATTCAGACAGACCATTTGTGTAAGGCAAAGTAACAGTGATAGATTTGAACACTTTAGGAATGGACCCAGCGAGCATTTGAATAAAACATTGTGCATGCGCAACATAGACGGGGAAAGACATTAACTCAGATTAGTAGCAAGTGGCTAATGCAGACAGTCAGTGTTAAGCTGCGTATCCCCACACCACTCATGCAAACACATCACTCTGACTAAGTGTGTGTCAACATACTCCGTGATTACCATTCTGATCCCAGAGCAGCACACAGGAAACCACAGGGGATCTCTCAGACAATAGACTCGAATATAGTCTCCACACATGTGAACCATTCCATTCCGCACAAACACACGCTACCACTGTTCTCCAGTTAATAGACCATTTATAAAATAATGTGTTTTTGAAAATCAGCATAATGTAAATGGGTGCCGAACTTGTGTTGCGCCTCGCTATAACATTCGTGTTACGCACACGCACACACTTGAACAATGCATCTCAGCAGCAGCTATTCAGGCAGTGATTTTATAGCACTTCAGCAGTAATGTCATGTAAATGTGTTGTGAGTGTAGAGATTTCATGGCGTGTTAGCGGAGCAAGGAGTGACTGGAGGATAGAGCGGAGGGCAGTGGTGTGTATGTGTGTGTGTGTGTGAATATGAACGTGTGTGTTTGTATATCTGCAGGTATACACACACAGTGTCGAGGTGCTCTGCCTCCACATGTGTTAGTCCTTTTTTTTATTTTTCAATAAATGATGGCTGTAATGGATGTCAACGTAAAGGTGGGAAAGGAGACAGGACCACGTGCGATAGCGGGAGTGAGCGTTGTCCCGCAGATGTTTGAATTCATTTAATAGACCAGGTTTTTTTTTAAAGGTGCTTAATATGAAGTGACAGTGTGCGCAGGGAATAATGTGCTGCTTCATGGCTAATGTGAAAAACATGTCACTGTGAAGAGTAATGAAGAGTAAGGTCATTGTTGTTAGTGATTTTATTTCAGATAGATGAGCCGAGTGGCCACATTAAAGTAATGTGGCTAATTCTTAGTGAAATTAAACAGGTTTGGATTCATTCTGCCATAATTCAACACACGTCATAACATGTTCACTTACAAACCTGCATAAAAACATATAAAGCATGCCACATTATAAGTGGAACACAAAATAAAACACAAAAAGTAAAAGATAAGTGATTTTTTTATTACCTATTCGACGACAAAAAGCCCACAGGTGATTATGTTTACTGTTGGTGACCAACATCGAAATGTTCATTACAGGTATTGCCTCTGAAACAAATCTTTCACTTGACCAGTGTATTTCTCTTAAAGTGAATTAAACGTTCACTTTTGATTTTAGCACATCCAGTGCACTCTAAAGAGAAAACATACAAACAAATACGCAAACAAACGAAGGAAAGGGATTTCCTTCGATCATTTTTAGTTTGTCAGAGCTTTATACGTCTCAGAGGACCCAGAATGACTTGTTTCTCTCCATATCCGTGCCAGAACTTGGCAAAATAGAGCGAAAGAGAGGAAAAAAATATCACAAACCACAGAAAAAGCCAAAAGTATACTGTAGCTGTCAGAGCGGGGTTTGTTTAAACACTTCAGCTGTTATTGTTCAAATAAACCAGATCCATAAACCAAATAAAGCTCAGGATCTAGCTTCTTGTACAGTTGATGGATTAAGCTGCTTTGTTTGACAGTAAAACCTAAAGGTATTAACCGAGCATGTTGATTATGTTATTAATAAATCTATCCACTCTGTTCAAAACAGACTTTGTGAAATAATGCGTGGTTTGTTGTTTCTGACGTGGAAGCTGATGCCTCCTAAGTGGCTGTTTTTTCTCCCCAGCTACTTACTTCAATTCATTCAAATGAATCCCAATATGATGTCAAAACCTTTCCACAAGCCGCCACATTCAGATATCCATCACATGTGTAACGATGGGACGTACAGCATCACATTTGATATAATGAGCCAGGATTTCATGTGGCTTCTAGACACTATTCAGAGTTCACTTTGCAGTGCTGTGCAGATTGTGAATATATGTACTTGGCATTTGTCATTGTCCCCCGGTCTCCTCAGAATTTGGACATGTGCTTGTGCTGCACATCATAGTCGCTCACACTCACTCATGTGCACACACACACACACACACACACACACACACACTCGCTCACAATGGTACAACTGGGCTGTCGTCCAATATTAATACATGAGGCTGATGGTGCTGTGGTACTGTATACATGTCACAACAGAGAGAGGGAGGGAGAGCGAGAACAAGAGAGAGAAATCATTTTGGATGCAAGGTTTGTGGAGTTAGGATAAGCATCTTTTCTGCAGCTCTCCTCCACCACACAGTTTGTTCACTTACCATTCACTGATTCACTGCAAAGAGACAGGCACCCAGAGATAGAGGGAGGGAGAGAGAGAGAGAGAGAGAGAGGGGTGTACAGAAAGGGAAGAGCAAGGGCGACGGAAGGAGAGGAGGAGGATGAGGTGGAGGGGAGGTGCTCAGTGATGCAGGGAATGAGTAGAGTGAAAGTGTTAGAGAGAATGAAGTGAGTACAAATCACAGAGAGAGAGAGAGCAAAAAAATTCTGTATACAGAGGGAGTGAGAGAGAGCAGAGGACATAGGGTGAGCTGTGGTGCAGAGCTGACAGAAAGACGAAGAAGGGCAAAGACTAAGTGTCAAACACAGGAGTCAGACACAGTGGCATGTCCGGACAGAACATGACATTACCAGGAATCTCGTCCGTGTTTTGCTTGGACACGAATTACATCATAAAGATGTAAATCTGCGATTTCCTTCTCGATCCACACGTACAAGACTTTGGTTATGAAACACCGCCACTGCTTCTACTTAGATAAGTCTGGACCGAGCATAGCTTTTAAAATAAAACAAATAAAAAACATATTCTCCGCTCTCTGCATGGGGTCCAAACCGTACCAAATTGAGATATTCAAAGATGAAACTTGATCCGTCAGCGCTACTGATCAATTCTCTCCCTCTTTTCTGCATCCCCCTTTTAAAATTAGTCTCTCTCTCTCTCTGATAGCGTGTCTCCTCTCACTAGTTGGCTCTGGCTCCAGTATACAGAGCAATTACAGAGATGATATCCACTGTCAGTCAGCAGCTCACAGATGAAGCGGGGCCTTTTTAACATGCTAATGGAATGCCAGATTCAATCAGGCCTTTGTATGGCAGAGGAGAGGGCTGTGCTGCTCATTAAAGAATAAATAAGAACAACAATGAGACCCAGGCTGCAATGGCAAACGGCACCTAAGCCATGCCATTGGACTCATTCTTCTACTTTCAGAAAACACCTTTATCCCACTTTTTGTTACCCAACCTCTCTTCTGTGTGATGATTTGGAGGAAAACAGTGTGTGGGCTGAATCATCTGACATCCATTTAGAGCTGCGCCTAACGATTATCTTCATAATCGATTCATCAATTCGTCAATTATCTTTACAATCAATCGAGTACTTTATTATGTGGGTAAAATGTCAGAAAGCATTGAAAGATGTCGTTGTTTCCCAAAACTGGAAATGATGATGTTCTTGTTTTGTCCACCAACCAAATTTATTCTCTTATATGGATCAAAGAAACCAGAAAACTTTTACATTTGAGAGGCTGAAAAATCAACGGATTCTCAAAATAGTTGATGATTCATGTAGAAACTAATTAATGGAACGGTTCGTTGAATAATCGCTGCAGCCCTATATCCATCAATCCATTCTCTGCCGCTTTATCCTTAAAACAGGGGATTGGACAGACACAAGGGAGTAAGTGTGGACTAATGAGGAAACCACAACTTTCCTCGACTTAGACTTTTGAAAATTCTGTTCAAATGTGTATATATTTGAATGGACACTGGTACTGTTCAATAAGTTTTAACACCAAAATGTGTTTAAGCCACATGCTGATTCAGCTTGAAATAAACAAGATGTAACATGGGTAAGCCCCCTTTTAGTAGATCTCAGCTAAGCATGTGTTTATGAGACATAGTATGATATATATTGAAATACAATAATCGACTTTGCTGTTTGAAGTTGTAATTCAGCTGTGACGTTAAACAAGCACATTACACCACGGTTATCATTTGAATTCCTCAATGCTGCTTTGGATAGCTTTTCAAAAGCCCTCAGCTCCTTTCATCCTCTGTGCACTTTGTTTAAGGTCTCTCCATGGAGATTTGATTCATAGGTGCTCACACCCTCTTTAATCATCATGCGTCAGTGCCGGAGAATGAAAGTGGGTGCGTAACCGTGTGTGTGTGTGTGGGTTATGTCCACATATATCTAAATGAGAGATTTATTACAACCGAGATCAACAGACCTTAATGAATCATACATCACCTGCTGGAAGACATTTTGCTGAATGTGCCTCAGCTGAGCTTTAAAGTGTGGGAGGTGATTGTTCTCAATTTAGCTTCAACGTATGAGACAACAGGGAGAAAGCATCGCTCTCGTCCTCGACAAGTGAGCTCAGGTTTGGTTCAGGCAGGTTTCCCTTCTTTAATATATGAGCTACACCTGGGGATTCAGCGTCCATGGAGGACTTTTTCATAAAGTCTGAATCACACTACACTGGCACATAGTTTCACCCCAACATAAAAAAATCTTGCTTGTTTTAACCTTTAAAAATGCTTGCTCTGACTCTCTGAGTGTGCACACCTCCCCAGCCGCCTGCAAGCCTTTACAAAGGGAGATGACGGATGCTGATTTTTACAAAAGTGTGGTTTGTGGTCACATCAATGCCAAGTGACATTAAAAAAGGAGACACCCCCCCCAGCACTTAAAGAGATTGGGCTATGGTTAGACTGCCCAAGGATGAACACAGACGATCATGTTAGAGGACATGCCTTTTCGTTAGACTCCTCCATATTCATAGACAATACACTGCAGGGCTGCATTGAAAGCAGTGGTCATCAACCATAAAGTCTCCTCCCCCACTCTATTTGGCTGATAACATTTTGCCCTCTACCCTCCCTGGGGAGTGGAAGAAATGAAATGGACTGGCAAACACCCGGCAAGGTTGACGTTCTTCACACAGCACAGTTTTTTTTTTTTAATCCCCACATTCAGCCAGCCATGCATTCCCCTTTTCTCGTTAGCCTTAGGGCTGATGGTGGTATAATCTCAAAGTAAATCTGGTGCCTTTGTTGCCTTCCTCCGAAGTGTATTTGGGTTCATCCACCTGTTTGTCGCTGAGCGATAGAGTTCCATACCTGAGGGCACAGGTTCCTGGGAGGTGTTTGAGAATTAAGTTGCTTGCTATTGTTCTACCTGGGTGTGTGTGTGTGTGTGTGTACTGTTTCGAACAAGGGAAGAAGGGGAGGAAACGGGAGAGAAATGTAGGATTTGGTGGGGGCTGGGTGGGAGGGAATAGAGAGCAGATCTGAACAGACAGAGGTGGCAGAGTGGGTACATGCTGAAGAATGTCACCTTGTCCTCTTTTTTTTTATTTTTATGGTTTTCTCTTTCTATCTCTTTCCATCCCCATTGTCCCTTTTTAGAGTAATGATGCACAGACAGAATTTTGTTCCCTTCTAACCTCTCTCTGCTGCACTGGATCACTGTCATTCAGCAGACACAACAAGGTAGCGCTCCTATTCCACAGCATTCCGACAGTCTATCCATCACTGACGAATGTATTGCCCTTAGCCAGTGACGCTCAGACACATCTCCATTGGACAACTCTCTGATCATCTTACAAACTAGCCTTTAGCCAAGGGAGGAGCCGTCATTAGAAAAATACACACAAAGACAGACATTTGAAAAGAATGAAACTGAGCTGACAGCAGGGAATTTACACTGTGTTGGATAGAAGGATTATGGACTCTGCTATGACTATTTTCGTCTGTGTAGCTATTGAATAATAAAGCGAGTTAATCAGTTTAAAGCATGTTACGGTGTGATTCCTGAAGCTGATTAGCTTTACATATTAGTTGACCAAAACTATAGACCACCAGGGTCGCAAAAAGAACTGTTTGAGTGTCTATGGGATAACGAGTCTACTTCTCACTTGATTTATAACGTCAGTAAACATATTCCTGAGGAGTTAGTGGTCTCACTTCTTCAAGAGACACATTGTGTGAATTTTGTAAATTACGTTCCAATTTAAAGAAAAATAGATGAAGAACGCATGACAAATGAGTGGTCTAAGGGTGTCTGGTTGCAGGTGACATCTGTGAACTTACTTCAACTTATGGGTGAAAAAAAACAGTTCCCAGTCCAACCGAGGGCCTTTCTGTCTTGCGTTTGCATGTTCTCCCCGTGTGTATGTGTGCGGATTTTCTCCAGGTATTCCCACAGTCCAAAAACATGCAGAGTGAATAATGCAGGTTAATGTGCACTCTAAATTGATGGTAGGTGTGAATGTAAGCATCTGTGTCTGTTTGCCTGGTGATAGATTGTCGACCTGTCCAGGGTGAGACCCCTTCTTTCACCCTATGTCAGCTGGGATTGATTCCAGCTCCCTGCGACCCTCATGTGGAGGATAAAGTAGTAGACAATTAATGTATCTACGTGTTCTTTAAGGTCCAGTGTGTAGGAATTAGTGACATCTAATGGTGAGACTGCAGATTGTAACATGCATTTTGCAAAGCTTGTCAGGGAACCAATTGTGGCTTTTGCATACCAAAAAGGACATTGTTCTTCTATGTTTGAGGAGTAAGCTGGCTGGTTCATCTGTCTGGGCTGCTGTCCAAACATGGCACTGCAAGCTGGCAGCCTCTGTAAAGCCAGGCACTTTTTTTAAAGTAATTATATACCTTTGAAAACAGTGTATTCATTTCTAAAGTAATGAATCATACATGTTACACACTGGACCTTTAACACGGCCTTTTAGAAACCCCTTAATACTAGTTTTGTTTTCATCATCTGTGAACAAGAAAGCTGTAACTTTATGTAGTTAGTTTTGAATGAACAAGGCAGTTAGTATATGCTTTTCAAAACATACAGGTCCAGGTCTATATTGGGAATAAGGTTACACAGAATAGGGTAATCTTTGCAACCATGTGGATTAGGATTAGTGTTAGGGGTCAGAATAAGGCTATGAATGAAAGCCCTTGCCCTGACAAGGAGAACCACACAGGTTTGCTCATATTTGTACATTTATTTTATGTTGTCACTGTGACCCCCTCGCTGTGTGTGAACACTGATGCCGAGCTGCATGCCTCGTCTCAGTCGGCCTGCATCGAGCTGTGCTGCTTTGTTCTCTCTGTGTACCCATCATTCCTGGCTGTCTTCCTCCATTAGTCCTGACAGCTATTTGTCTGTCATTACTGACCTCAAAACAGCATAAACACTCTTCGTCACCACACACACACACAGGCTGCACACATAGCATGCCTTGCACTGCAAAATGATTATGTGACTGCACTATAGTTTAAACTTAATTACATAGTATGCTTTTATTCCAAAAAGTCTTTAAGAGCAATATATCACACTGGAATGTAATGAGACTGGAGCCAATTCAGATTATTTTCATTGAATCTATTAAACATGTCCTGAATAAGCTAGTGCAAGTTGCAACGTGAAACCAAACATATGGCTACTCTGCCAAAGTATTATCATTATCAGTGCCATAATCAATTTAAGGTGGAACCACATAGGATATCAGTCATGAGGGGTAAAAAAAAAAAGAGCTGTATCATTTTACTAACCCACCTTTACTGCCCTCGAATGAATAGATAATATGGAGTAAAAAAAAAGGATTTGGCTTTGCAGAGCTGATTACTGTGCTACAGGATATGTACAGTTTGAATTCGGAAGGTCATTGTACAGCTTTGCCCACTAGATCTGTATATGTGAGTGTGTCTTTGTTTGTTGCACCAACACACAATCCCTCACTCCACTAAAAACAAAAGAGTCTGAAAAGGTTCAGTAGTTGCTGGGCATGGAACTAGTTGCTGATTTATCACACTGATTTAAAAGGGGGGCGTGCATCTGCTTCAGAGGCTCGAGCACATGGTGCAATGGAACTAGTGTGTATGCCATGTGATTGTGGAGCCGATGGTTGACAGGCAAGACGGGCAGGGGTATCAGTAACAGACTGTCTTCGGCCTCATTCCATTCCATTATATTCACAACATGACTCCTCCCTAGCTGCCATCTTTCCTCACCCTGACTTTCTTGGAATCCCCAGTCAGTAGCTCCTCTGTGTCTACCAATAAGACAGACTGGCAATTAAATCCTCCTAGCCTTGGTTCAGCTACTTAGGAGAGATCAAGGCAGGATTTTTGGGGGGCTTTTTGGGGCCTGCCCATATCATATTATCTCACTAGGGTGTCATTACCACCCCCTTCCACTCTGTTATTAAGCACAATGCTCCCCTTTGGAATAAATTGGAGGTTTACCCTGCCCTATTTAAAGTATGTGCATATGAGCGTGTGTGTGTTTTAATAGCCAGCGTGTCTCCATGTTTTGTGTTATAGGTTATGATATTTTGGAATTGGATCTGTCTGAAACAAGGGCAGCAGATTGACTCTCTGGTGTGTGTGTGTGGATTAGGGAGGGGACCTAAAAATGTGAACTATGTGTGAGAGACTTTGAAGCTGTTTTAACTTGGTTTGACCTTCATTATGCTGCTGGTGTGTTTTCTTTCAGTCGTTGCCATGAAGCGTGATACCACACGTGCTACAGGCTGTACTTTATCTGTACTTTACAGTACAATAAAATTAGTAAAATTGCAGTTCTCAAAATTGGTAGGTTGGGTAAACTCTAAAAAAAAAAACCTACAATTAGAGGGGAAGGTTTAACACCCTCTCAGTGATGAAGTGTAATGTGCACTGACACAAACAATTCAGAGGAAAGCTAGAATTCTAGAACACATCGCACTATTCTACTGGCACTGCTCTGCGTGTGTGTGTACATCAGTCTCACTGCAGTGCTTATATTAGGATTAAGGACTGAGACATGTTCTGACTAATGCTTCGCTCTGTGTTGGAGTCTTGAGCAGTTGCAGATGAATCAGTCTGTAATAATAATACAAAGTTGTGGTAATAAAGTTTGTTTTTACACATGCCAGTGCACACAATGTCAGGAAGACACACATTAATACACTTACTAACATAATGCATTCCTGCCCTCTTGTTATTACTAGTACTACATGTGATTAAATGAGTGCCCAACCCTTAACTCCACCCCGACCTGACCCAAATTACAGTATGACCTCAAAAACAAGTCTTAACCACCAAAAGGCAAAAATGTCCTCACTCCATTAAGTCTACATCTACTCCACTCAACATGCACACACATACCTTACATGCAGTATGAATGCACACAGTGAAGTTTCAGCTTAACCTGCATAATACTCTCATTAGAGCGAAGCGTAACAGCAGCGGTTCCAGGAAGCAAACCAAACAAATCTTTATCAACGTCCATCTTGCTTGTGTGCATATATTAACCTTCACAGGAAACTAGAAATTAGCATACTATGATTAGACTAGATCCAGAAGATAAACTTTGATAGGATGAAAACAGTTAGATTTAATTCCATGTAGTCCTTGAAGTTACTGCTTTGATATTTACAGAAGGGCTCAGCAGCGCACCCTAGTGGTCCGATACAGTCAAACCTGCTTACATTTTGGGGGTTTGGGACATTTTTGTTAGGTAGTGCTTCGCAGCTCTAGTTGAGCCTTGCGGATTTATCTGATGAAGTGCATCGCTACGTGTGAGTCAGATGTTGTGACGTCCTAAAAGTGGAAGTAGAGGCAGCTCTCTGGAGGAATGATGCTGCTGCTGCTGCTGCTGCTGCTGCCGCTGCCACAGCTGCTGCCACAGCTGTCTGTGAGAGGAACATGCAGGCTGAAAGGCAGCTCAGGATACAGCTGCACAAGCAAACACTTAATGATCCTGAGGTCACAGTAAGGGGAAATCTATGTAAAAAAAAAAGAGACATACTATGGACACAGGTATAAAGTGAGTGAGACATGTGAGTCAGAAGAATGTTGTCTGTAATGGGCCTGACTGAATAATCCTATATGTATAGAAGTACAGTACGTGAATTGCGGTGTAAGTTTGATTTAGGAAAAAAGTCAGTTCAGTACCTTGGATCCCACTCTCTCCCTCTGTGTGTGTGTGTGTGTGTGTGTGTGACCTTTTCTGGTATTGATATAGACAGCATATAAAAAGGTTGTGGTCTTTGGGTTTTTAAAAATTAAATAGGACAGAAGTAGCACTTTGCCAACTGGGGGAGACTGATGAGTGCATAGAGAATTCCATTTTGAAGTATTTTGGAAAATTAGCCCAATTCTTACTTCATTTCTAAAATATATTGTGGTTTTTTTGCTAGTTTCAGCTCTTTTTCAATTGAACATGATGTCAATCTTGTGAATCCTGTTCTTATTTCGAGTAAAACAGATGATAAAGCAAGGCACAGTTTCAAAAGCTACATGGAGCCTAGGGCATTGTTCTCTGTACGGTGCAGCAAGGCTTTTGTCCAGGCCGGTTATCCTGTTGATTGCGCTGGTAGTCAGGTAAACGGGAGGCACAATGTCATGCTGAGCCGCAGACTGGACAGGAATACTGAATGGAACAGGACCAAATGTTCATTCTCTCCCCCGCTCTTGTACCCTGTGTCCGCTCTCTATCACGCTGCCTTCCACCTCTGAAATGAATTGGCTATTCCTGTAGTCCCAGGCACAGCTGTAAACAGCACAGAATACAATCTGGGCTGATCATGGAGGAGGCAAGAATCACATTTAGAAGGAGGGAGAGAGATGGCGAGAGAAATGGAGAGGGACAGACAGACGGAGCACACACACGGCAACTCATATGAAACTGTAACCATGCAGAAATGTGTCACCGAAAGCGTGACAGCTTTTTCCTCACCACAAATATTGTACTAATAAAAATAAGCCAGTCGTTTTGGTCAGGACATTTGTCAGCTTCAGTGGTTATTAAATAGTCAGGTTTTGGCTTTGTCAGTGGGAACAGAGTCATCATCCTCTGAACTGATTGGATCTGAGTTTTATGTTGTGTGTCAACAACATATACTGTACAGGCCAAGGTCCGGTTTTCTCAGGCCCGTAGAGCCTTTCTTGTCATTTTATCAATGAATCCCAGTTCGGTACTGTATTTACAACTGTTTTGAGTCGGCGTGCCTGTTGGAAAAATTCCACCATCAAGTTCTTTTGACAGCGAGGACTAAACCGTGCATGTGTTTTTGATGTCACCCCTGCCTCTGTGAGCCGTGTGGGGGACAGGTGTCGAGTTGGCAGTGTGACTCTCACCACCTCCCTCTACCTTCCTCTGCTGCCAGCAACCCTGGCACATCTGTGTCTGTCCATGTGTGCCATGTGCCAACCACCCCTGCTGTCATTGTTCTCTCCTGAATGCACCCAACGCCCATGGGAAAGGAGGCTGAAGACAGAGTGTCAACTACCTACGCAGCCCGTTAGATAATCTCAAGACATGAACAGATTCTCTCGGCCCAGATTTTACAAACAGCCTTTTGTTTTGCAGCATATGTGATGCCGGTGGGGAAATCATAAGCTTCTTCCTGTCGGCTTCTTTTGCTGAGTTTGAAATTGACTGCAGTGAATATGGTAAATGTTAAATGGGCTGTATTTTCTCAAAGCTGCTTCACGCTACAGTTTTGCCATTGACAGCCATTCACTCACACGTTCATATACAGCACATCTACTATCAGGCATCTTTCATACCCATTCACACGGTGCTGACACAACAGGAGTAAAATAGGGTTAAGTGTACTTGGCCAAGGACACAAATCAGCGCAACACAATCCTGCATTTACATAATGACCTGACATCAATGTGAAAATAATCTCATGAATGATTTTTAAACCAAAATGATTTGATTGATTGTTATTGAGTTGGGAATACATTTTTTTTTTCTATCATAAAAACATTGTCTCATGTAATTATTGGAAAGACGTATCATGAAGCAGGCATAATACACGTAAAACATACAAAATAACTATAAAAACAGTGTACTTTATTTGTACACAGTACACATACACATTTTTAGAGTGTATGTAAATCTGAAGTGGAGGCGGTGATGTGGCCAGTAGCAGGTTTATCAGGGCCACGCAGGCTGGCAAATTATTCTAAATAGGAGAATCAGTCACTCCCTCCTTTGATCTCTGCGCTGCCTGCTCTCTAATTTTAACCCTCTTTTCTTTCCTCTTTACATTCTCTCCATACTGCAGCAGTTTCTCTTTTTCTCATTTTCTCTTCCCTCTCGCTGCCTCCAACTGCAGTTGTCCTGTTTTTCCCTTTCTGACTGCTACATGTCTTTCTGCAAACTGCAATGCAACGACGACACACGTGACAAGTGTGGGAGCTTTTGCACGCATATTTAAACATAGGCTGCAACGGCAAGTCTTTAGGCTGTTTAAAAGCTCTGATTATGGGTTGTGCAAGCCGAGTAGGATTCTTGGCATGACAGACAGTTGTACAGCATCCAAATCCCTGTCCTTAGTCCTCAGCTCTTCCAGACTGGCCTGTCTGTCACTCTGTTGGCAGATCAGGATCCAAAAGCCAGCAAGGAGGACAGATGGAGGAAACACAGCATATTTTACAGCTAATGACAGTGTTTTGTTCTCACTCTGTCCTCACAGGATCAACGTTTTTGTCATTACTGATTGCCATTATGACCATAATTGTTTTAACAGTTAATCAGGTAGTTCATAAAACAGTACAAAATGCCCACGGTGATTTCCTGAATCCAAATGTCTTAAGTGCTTGTTTAATTCACCCAACAAAGAAGCAGCAGCTATTATAAGACCGGGGTTACAGCTGTGTGTTGAGTTGTGCACATTGTGTGTAGTGTGGTTTTATTGTGTCAAAGCTTTATTTTATTAGCTCTGGCTTCTAATGTAAGATTGTGTCAGTGAGCGGAGCAGAGCGTGGCGGGACCACATACAAATATGTACTTACACACTGCACAAATACACATATGTGGAAATAGTGTGCAGGTTGCACAGGCACACTGCTACGCCATACAGCAATTTGTTTGATTTACACTGTGAGAAGGTCCCAGAAGAGAGGTTTAAATTAATGGGGTAATTATGCACTGGGAGAAGAAAGCAGCCACACAGTGAGTTAGGCACGCACACACACACACACACACACACAAACAGTCTTTTCTTCAAGGACGACTGCTCCTCTCTCTCCTGTCTGATCCTCAGCTCTGTTCACTGTAGACTTCAGTTGTTCTTGCCGCTGCAGTAGAGACTTAGGTTAAGAGTCTTCTATGCAACTCCAGTTAACCTCAGCAGGTGCGTCACTTACCGCTTCAAATCAAACCCACGCACGCACACACACACACACACAAACAAGCTTAGACAAGAGCCACATACACACGGCAATGCATGGACATGTTGTTAGTGGTGCATCAGTCATGGAGATATGACCTCCCATTCTTCCTCATAACAACAAACATGGGTTAGGTGGAGTTCAGCTGAAGACTGGCTGAGGTTTGACTGGAGAGACACTTGTTTGTACCTCTGAGAAATGTGTGGCTCTGCATACTTCACAGATTTGTGTGTGACTTGGAGCGACATGCCAAAAAAAACACAATGTCCTTCAAAGGTTGTTATGATAGAATTTCAGATTCAATAGGCATAGTGGTTAGCAATGTTGCCTCGCAGCAAAAAGACCCAGGTTCTCGACCCGGTCAGAATATGGCCTGTCCTGCATGGGGTTTACATGTTCCTGTGGGTGGGTTCGATATTTTTTATTAATTTCTTGTAAATGCTTGGTTTTAGTTTTTATATTAAAAATAGTTTTTTTGTAATGTGGAGTAATCGCCAGGTGCAAGATTCAAGAATGTATTATATAAGTATTTGTGTCATAAAAGCCCAGCAAAAGATGCCATTTTAAAGGTTTATTAGGACAGATGAGCAACCATCCCTGAATCAAATATAATACAGTATATAATAATAAAAATATAGTTTGTGTGAAATTTGGTAAAAAATATAGCCTAAAAACAGACTAGAAACACATTTGAACATAACAACATAAATAATAATAATAATGATACTAATAAATAACCCTCATGAGACACATCATGTTGTAATAAATAAACCTTTCAAAATTGCCGGCAGAGAAAAAGTAAATGCATTTCATATGACCCTTTTGGGTTCATATGAAATTATGAATTCTGATTATATATGAAATGAATTTACAAAAAAGACAACTAAGCATATTTTTGCTACAATTTTAGTTAGTTTTATAAACATACAATTCAGTAAACAAAAAGTTTGTTCAATTTTAGATTTCATTATTTTGTTATTAACTATAATAACCTTGGCCCTGTGTCATGGTAATCAATGGATGGATGTTCAGTGGCAGGAACTTACATGTGAGCTAATGATGCATACTTATCTACAGATGTGCAGCAGAAGTCAGCTGGGCCTCAGCTGAGACAGCACTTTCACTCTGCATCTATACTTCCACTACATTTCTCCACACTGCAGCCATATCATTTATCACATTCAGTCAGCATAAAGCTTGGAGGAATGCAGGCGTGTCAAATAATGACCAAATGAATATGTGAGAGTGTGGATGTGGGTGGGAACAAAGAGCGAGGGACAGTGAGAAGAAACAGGGTGCGAAAGTAGCTCACAGCAGTCCCCAAAAAGGAGAGTGGCAGAGCCCTAAATCTCGGAGGAATTTGAAAGCAGCGGAAATCCAGTTGTGGATATTAAGAGGCTTAATCTTAGACCTTGCTGAGACTGGGTTTTGCTGTGTGGGTCCCATCACTATCATCCCTGACAGAGGTTAAAGAGGAGACAAGGAGGGATAAGGAGGAGAGGAAGCGACGGCAGAGATGAGAGCAATGAAGAGCACCCGTGAATCATTATGACAGCTTTGCATGCTTTTGTGGAAGAATTAAACATTGACATGATGCACAGGTGTTTGTGCAGATTATATGTGTGTGTATATACTGTATATACAGATATATATATAGCGTATGCTTGCACTGCAGTTCATGAACCACTTTGTTCTTCTATCCCGTCAAACGCAAAGCCAGGGAGTTTGTGTCAGGTACGAAGGAGTCTGTGACTCATTCATTTTATAATTAGATGCAACTAAGTAATCCAACTGTGGTTCACGGGTCTGGGTGACATAAAGCAACACATGCTGAGATGAAACTCATTATCATCGAGGTGCAGATGTCTCTCAGGGCAGGAGACTGGCAGGCAGGTGGAGGAATCCCTGCTGTCTCTGTGGCATTCTTTTCTTCTCCGTGGCATTCCTGCTTCATTTGATGTGAATGACTGAGCATAATGAAAGGCTGCTTCGGTGATGAAAACTTCACAAAGACCATGCTAGCATTTGCCACGACACTTTGGTGCCGCAGTCTTCAACTTAACCAAAACCTCTCCACCAAAACCGGAGGGTCTGTCCACACACAGGAATCACTGGAGCAAACTTAACTTAACCCAAATCCTGCTTTTTCATCACAGTGTCTGTGCTCCACTGTGGTGCCACAGAACTTTGCTTTGTCCACACAGTTTGTTATGTGTATATATATTAATCTGTTTGTCTTCTTGTGTGTGTGTGTGTGTATATGTAGGAGGCATAAACCGGGTCGGGGGAGCGGTGCCGACGTTCCTGCGGACGCCCACAATGATCCAGCCCCACCTGGATATGAAGCCCTTCCTGCAGTTCCCCATGGAGACCCCACCTCCTCCACACAGCCTGAGCCTCTTCCACAACTTCAGCACGGTGAGAGTTGATGCAGACACAAACAAGCCCACGCACACTGCAGTCTTTTTTCTCTTTTCTTTTACTCTGGAAGCCTCTTTTTACAACTGTCAGACTTGCATTGCATACAGGACCTTTACAGGTTGTCATTGTAGAGTCCGTAATTCATGTTATTAAGCCTTATAACAGTTGAATAGCTGCGATACCCACATTAAAAATTCATTCAATAACGCAGGATGTTTCTACAAGTATATTATGTCTTGTGTACACACTTCTCCTATTCCTTAAATCAAAGACCTTATAATTAAAGAGAAGTTCCACGGCCATCCTTATAGCTATGCTACTTCAAATACCACAGCTTCTTTGATGTGGTATTTATTTTAATGGAGCGGTATCTTCCTGCTTCCCAGGCTTTGACTAACATTTTATAATTTAAATTAGATTGCAGACATTTGGCATTTTACCAGTACAGCATAATGTGCTCCCTCCCTGCAGACTCCATTAGGGAATGTCAACACATCTCTTGTCAGCAATATGTAAAACGAGTGAACTTAGCATGTACATGCGGCGAAGTGCGGAGACGCGTGTGCTGCATCACAGTTGCACCGCATTCTCAGTGTCAGTGACAGCCTGGTACATTTGGCTGCAGGTTGCAGAGGCACAACGCAGCACGCAGCAATCTCCTGGCACTAATTGGAAATATGTGGCATGTACTTTGACCATGTGAGGTACTACAGGGGTAGTTACGGGAATCCACTGTTTAACACGTTGTAACGATACAGTTACTTTAATTGCTCAGCATGGGCCATGACGCAAGTGGAAGCACTGATGTTTAAACTGCAGTGCACCCAGCAGACACGGATTAATAGAGATGCTAAAATTATGCAGGCACTCAGTTTCCTCTCTTGCATCTTTCAAGCGTCACCCTGCAATCATTCTCGCTTGCACTTGCTTCATTTTGTTCCCACTGAGTCCTCATCCCTCTGAGACCCCTCTGTTGTCAGTCGTCATCTTCCAAACATTAACTGCATCTGAGCATGCACAGGGAAGCTGTGAGTGTTATGAGCTGCTTTACAGCCCTGTGACCAGGAGATGGGGCCATAGGAGAGGCTTGGAGGACATTATGACCTTATAGCTCCACTGCATACTGACACTTACAAATGGACAGAGCTCAAGGTGCTTTTACTGCATTGCATTTAATCAAACAACGGTGGAGAGACTGACTGATACGCACCATTATCGGCTGGTATTTGACGTGGAAGTGTCTGAGTGAAGCTGTTTAATCTGTGGCTTGTACAGTATACAGTGCTGAGCTGCAACATGCAAAAATAAAAGCTACAACTCATGAAGCCTCTGTCTTGATGTTCGACCCCCAGCTTCCCCAGATTCTTCTTCTGTTTAATCCAGTCTTGTTTAGTTAAGTACATTCATACCAGAAGACAGAGACTAAACGAGCGAGTGTTTGCACCTCTGTTTACATCACTGACAGTATTGTATGGCTTGCTGGGCTTTAAGGCTAAAAAGAATGTTTAAACAACCAGATTTCTGCACAGAGCTGTGTGAACGGAGGGCAAACTATTTCACATTAAAGATGTAAGTTTGATGCTCCGCTGTGTCTGCCTCCACCAGCACAATGTGATAAATATGGATATTCACAATATTGCATTGAAGGCACAGTATAATAGCAGCAATAACAATGAGAAATGTCCCTGCACTATGCTGGCAGCTAGTTATTATATCTTTGTTAATAAGTGATCTGTGCTGAGTTTGTACAGCCTTAATGAGACTCACAGCAGAGGAATGGCCTCTCCCTAAATCATACACAGCTTTAATGGTCCTCTAATGTGATTTGTCCTCTACCTGCATGTCTCTCTCAATATGCCTCTAGATAGTGACGAGGCTGAATTATTTATCTGCAGAAGCTAGTCCTGATATAGATGCACACTAACGCAGCTCATAGCTGAACTGCTTGCCCCTGATGTGGACCTTAACTCACTGCATAGTCAGGAATTTCTGATGAAGGTGTCTCTTCGTGCAGAGCCATGTGCAAGACTTGTTAAATCAGAGCTGCTGTTAGTTCTCCTCTGTTACATTCTCCTAAACATCTGGCTCCCCAGTAGTGCAGCTCCTCTTATATAACACTTTCATTGTCAGATGTGTCATCACACTTGTTGTTTCTGACTCAGGCCGATCTGTCAAACATAGTAAGACTTAGTAAGTGTTTTCAGTTCTTCTGCGGCTTGTGTGTAATGATGCTTACTAGTTAAATACATCACACACCATGGATGTCTTAAAACCGCTGTAGAAACCAGCGAGTATTGTGTGTATTATGTGCGATTGGGGGTCGTGATGGGCAGAGACGAAAGCTCCTGGTTAATGTTGACATTTGTTAATTGATGTGAACTTGGGAAAGAGGGGAAAAGTTTAGTTGGACATACAATCCTGGCTGCATCTGGGCAGAGTGAGCATGCATGAAGGAGGGAGAGGGAGAGAGAGAGAGGGAGCGAGAGAGAAGGGGAGGAGAAAACTGGAAAACACAGAGAGGGGAAATGCACTACAGGGAAGCATGAGCCACAGAGAAAGCAGCTGAGATGAGAGGAATAAGACCCTGAACAAAAAGGACACTTGTTAGATATTATTTCACTGAAAAGACACAGGGTTAGAGACAGATTTTCAGAGCATCCTTATAGACACTTTCTTTTAGCATTTTAGAATCTAGAACAAAAAGAGAAAGAGCGCGGTCCAAAAAGAAAAAGGAACAGTAAGCCAGAGAGGCATCACTAGGCACAAGTCCTATTTTTTGTCTCTTGTAGTTTATTTGAGTTTTGAGTCAACTAGTTGCTGACATCTAACTAGGAGTCTGAATGAGTGAGGAAGGTGCAGCACATGCTCCCAGTCTCGCACATGCTGAGACCAACAAAACCACTTTGGCCAGTAACTCAAACACTGGACCAATGCAGCTCCAAGCCTTTACAGACACAGAGGAGAAGAAGGTGAGTACAGAAATATGTGGCGCCTTTTGCTGGTTTGGTTTGTTTTCTCAGACATGGTGTGGAACTTAAAGGGTGTTTTTTATCTGGCAGACTTCACTGTGCCCCCCCCCCCAAGGGTTACATGTTCCCCTGTGATGGAATTCAACAATTCCAAAACACCCTGTTTATAATAGAGTTTCTGTCAAACACACTAGAGGAGGAGTGGAAAAAAACAAAACAATTATGGAGATGAGAAAGAGCTCAGACAATGTGAGTGATAAAGAAAAAGAAACACCACAAAAGAGGATGTCAGTGAGTTTAAATGCAAATCAATGTCGTGCCAGGAAATGCCTGGATCCTATTTTAGCTCTTTCTCCACAAAATACTTTACTGTTGTTTAAACGACACCAAGCTAAAAGTTATTTATTTACATCTGCTTTTGCTCTCACCAGAGTCGAACAGCCCCATGTTCTAACTGACATTAAATCAAGTCAATCAAGATAAATAAACATTTATATTATGCACTGAACGGATTAACGCGGGAAAAAATACAGGTCATTTTAAATAGGAATACTGATTTTTCTCAAAAACACTAAAAAGCAAATGACTACATTTTGGAAACTTCCTGTTCAATTACATCATAGAGCTCCACTCCTATTTCATGAGGACATGTTTTGGAGAGCTCTCAAGTCAGAGGCCGTATGAGCAGCCATGCAAAAAGGCTTGCTGGCAGCTGCAGAGAGGCTTTAACAGCTGAAACGACTGGATGGTTCATCGCTGACCCGCACCCCACCCTGAGCGTAGGACTAACTGACTGGGGAGATGCCCATGAATCACATGCTCAGTTACTCCACCCCGGCCTTTCTGGAGAATTTCTCCCTTGCAATGTGACGAGGGGGTCACAGGAACAAGGAGCTGAAGCGATATTTGGCATAGGTTGAAAGAAGATGCCAAGATGATTATTGATATTTTCTATTATAGTCTGGTGTCATATTCTTTATTCTTTACTTGTACAATTGAGCTGCCCCTGCAGTTAGCAACCACCACATTGCTCCATGTATCTGTCCTCCACTCCTCCATCAACAGAGCATTTACTTTAGACTGTTCACATGGAATGAGGAGTGTAGTAAACAGGGCCAAATGAGATAAGAATGTGTGATGTGAGGATTTCCAGTATGGGCCCCTCTCTCTCTCTCTCTCTCTCTCTCTCTCATACTCTTTCTCAACCTCATGCCTCATTTTTTCTTCTTTCTTTATGTCCCAGTTCATCTTCCTCTCCCCCTCATGTGCTCCTCCAGATGGTGTGTTTCTGTACTGTCCTGTGACCCTGCTAAATGTCTTGAGCCTCCTCCCCACTTCTCTCTTTTACTGTTTACACTGTTTCTCAAGAGTTGCCGAGTAACAAGCGCGGTGCAGAAACTCATATTGTTGAGGTTAAGAATAACGTTTCAGGGTTTTTTTCTACTCTTCGTCACTCCTCAGACTGAGTCTTGAGCTAGTTAACTATTGCAGGAGACTATATACTCTGGGTGTAAAGTAGCATAAGCTTGGTAATCAGCCAAAAAAAAACAAAGAAAACACTTATATCCCGATTGTTTTTCAAGGAGTGGAATTTTGTTTATTTACATTCCTTTTGCACACCCATACCGTACAACATCAGCTTCTAAACTATCCTTGCGCTATCTACAGACACAGCCAGACAGTTGTCTGTGGTGGAAATCCAAAACAGCAAATGACTCCATACTAATGCCAAGGTGTTTTAACAATGTTTGCTGGTTAAAGTCAGCTTCAAACACAGATAAATAACTGGAGCGAAGCCCTCTTAGATTAGTACAGGCAAGGCCTTAAGTCGGAGGCTTAGCCACTGACTCATGCTAAAGAAAGTCGGTTAAATTTACACATTACACAAGGTGTTTAATACCACGCATCATGGACGTCCGAGCTGAAACAATTAGCACAGGAACAGTATGAAGCAGGATCATCAGTCTGAGCTTCGGTGAGCTGTAACAGGTGTTTCCGTCGTAGCAACATACTGTCAACAGTGTTGACTATTTGCTGACCATAAACACTCAGTGAACTCTGGATGGAGATCTGAAACATTCTCTCATTAAGTGCTCCTCTTCATCCAGCACTTTATGTCATCAATATACTGCATGGTCCTTTTTTCTTCACACTCTTCCATCAGAATGAGTGTGCAGAGCATCATGACCCTGATATTGTTACAACACACTGGGTTGTAGTATCTGTGGAGTACGCATTATAGCTCAAGGATGAATTCTCTTCTCGCTTCATTCTTTCTCTTTCTGTCATTTTTCTGTCAGATGGACCCGGTGCAGAAGGCAGTCATCAACCACACCTTCGGAGTTCCTCTGGTCAAAACCAAGCGGCCAGTCATCTCTTGTAACGTCTGCCAAATCCGCTTCAACTCAGAGGTAGAGACACAACATGAGCCCACCATGTACACAGCATTCCCACGCTTCATGCTTCATGATGTCTCACTTTCTGTTGCAGCATTAAATATGATGCAAGTTGCTCCTCATACACCACAATCACGCACATTTTTCTCATCAATGTGTTGCTATTTGCTCCCCTGCTAGCAGGCGCAGACAAAGACAATGTGCTTTGGCAGTTGTGACCCAACTGGAATGTATTTGTATTACAACAGCGTGGAGCAGGAGCAATAATCTCTGGGGCACAAAGCTTCAAGACTTGCTGCAGAGGCAAAGAGAGACACTGGATTTTTATTTCCCCCATATTACCCCACAAGAGATTTTCTCTTGCTCATCTACATGGCCAAAGCCAGATTAAGATCTTGAGAATTTGGACCATAGATTTCACATAATCTTATCATGAAGTAACAATATCCAAAGTATCGACTGTGCCAAGTTGTTTTTGTAAAGCGTTTGCATAATTCAATTAATACTCGCAGCAGTTTTATCTGTATGTCCATATGGTGCACTTTATTAGAACTCAGGGAGGGAATTTAATAACTTTGCCCCTGGGCAACTCACATTCATGACTGATGACACATTAATGAAAGCAAAGGAAACGTGGATGCATTTTACGTGTAGGAATGCTAACTCATTCTCAGTTTCTTGCTGTAGACATTCATGATAGACACATGACAATGTCAGTGCTAAATGTCATGTATGCAGTGTATACTTTGGCCGATGATGACAGTGGTGAAGACTCCAGGTCTAGGGCGTACGTTCATCCACAATACATAACATTAAGGAGTGGACCGGTGCTATAAATACTCGTCAGGTCTACAATCATGGTTTCCATGTGGTCAGGCAGCTGCAGGGCTGTGATCTTGAGTTTGCTCTTTACACAGTTCTCTGTAGTGTCTCTTCAGTTAGACAGAGACGTGTATGCCTGTCGTGTTGGATATGCAGTAAATCCAGATAGAATTTATTTTTCTTCACAGTAAAAATGCTTTAAAGAATAACAGCTACTAGGGGGGAAATGAATGTATCATCAGTGAATGTATCAAGACCCATACGGAACAGAATCTATTGTTTTTCCTATTATATGTTGCCTTATATAAAACAACAATAATCACAATACTGTATGGTCTCATGCAAGTGGAGCATTTCTGTGTGTAGTTTGAGATGTCCTACAAAGCATGGCAGGAGAAAAAGTGGACTCCATATTGCCAGAGATTTACTTCCGTCTCTTTTACATGATATTAAACTCTGATTCTCAAAGCTCATTTTGCCAGTTTATGCTTTGCCCTTGATCTTGACATTTCTCTGTCTTTATCTGCCATCTGTGACTCGATGTGGTGGTTTAGGTCAAAGACACTGATGTGGGCTACCATGAAAATGTCATTACCAATGTATTTGTCTTCAAAGGATTTAGCTCTGCCCTCTTGTTCCCACTCTGTGCTCTCTTCATTTCACACATAATGTTGCCATCGCTCATTCATCCCAGTTGATCTTTCTCTTCTGTGCCTCTCTCTCACACCAACCATCCCCTCTCTTTCTGCCCCCCGCTCATGCTGCATTATTTACACTGTGGAAATGCCCAAAATTGCCTGCCACTACTTATTATAAGATGCATTTGTCAAGGGCATGGATTAGTGTCTGGTTCTGACTGCCCCAGTGCATCTTGGGAAAGTGGGAGAAAGGAAGCATGAAGGGGAAGGATAGGAGAGGATAAGGAGGATTTGTGTCCAACTGTCCCTGCGTTGCTTGGTGGTGTGATGGTGGTGGATGGCGGTCGTATGCAGAGTAACCTTGGAGGCGTGCTGCATTAATGACATCACAGGCTCTGTTGGCGCTGCATCGACCGGCGTCACAGGTGCTGCAGGACGATTTGGCTGATATGCATCCTTCCTCTTCCTCTATCCTTGACTGCTTTCTCCCCCATTTTCACTCACCCTCATTCTATTGGCCCGCAGTCTATTTCTATTATTATCACTCACTATTAACTTCCTCTGGCTTTTCTCTCTCTCTTCTGTCGCATCTGGAGCTACAGATGTAGCTATGCCGTAACATTTGCAACCTTTCCCTCAAAATGATAGTCAGGCTGGAAAGCATTTCTTTAGTTTGGACCTTTAGTGGTGCAGCTTTCTTTTATATACTTTCTGTTCTCAGTCCAACAGTTTATATCACCTTCCTTGTCTTGTAGTTCCTTGGCTAGGAACCACACATCATTCATCTTCCCTTCATCCCTTTCCCTCTCTCCTTCCAGAAGATCAAGCTGACTTTCAGCAGCTTGGCAGTTGATCTCCACTGGAGTGGAGAAGAAACCCTCTGTAGAGGCTTTGCCATACAGCTCCATATCTCTTTGCAGTCACTTCCTCATCTGGGAGATCATTTTTATTTTAGCTGTCCTCCCCCTTCAACCCTCTTTCTGCCCACAGCTCTCTCTGCCTTGATCTGCAGGCTTTGCCAAAGCAGCTCCTTAAGATCCTTCTGACAGGCTATAGTCACACCCCGGGTTTGTCTTCATGATTCACACGAATCATGTGGTACATTAGACGAGCGTATGTTCTGGATGCCATCAGGAACACACATAAAGCAAATATACAATGCTGGACTCACAAACATAACTCACCACCGCCTGCCTCCTTGGCTTGACGTGTGGTCAGTGTGACGCCCAAATGTCAGTGAAATCCTCCTGGCCTTTCAGCACGTATGGCAGCTGTCAGCCACTCTTCAAGATCAAGACTGTCTCTGGCAACTAACTGTAACCCGGCTACTGGATAATCATGTTTTCATTGGACCCTTGATACAAAAAGTATTCCACACAACAGTGGAGACAGCAACTGGCTATCTGACTATCTGACTGACTACAGGAGGGAAAATGAAGAATAGATCAACAGCAAATGGGGTTTCATGAGCGCAACCTGCCCACATATTTGTGTGTCTGTAAGTGTATGTACATGTCCGTGTTGTTGTTCCACAGTCACCACTCTGTGAAGAACTTTGGTGACAGCTCCGCCTAGCAACCAAGCATCTGGTCCACCATGTCGTCCTCTGTGCAGACACACCGACATACACAGATTAGAGGCAGATTCCCTCCTATCAGAGGACTCACCTCTTTGTTTACATTCTGAACAAACACATTAGCTAGTAGCCTTGTGGAGTAAGCCTTTTGTAATAGCCACTACAACTCCTGTGAGAAATCACTGCATTATTTATTTTTTTACTTTGCTGGAATGCAGGATGATCTTCAGCATCTAAAAGCCTCCAGACTCAGAAGCAGCACTTGATCTTTCTTACACGAGATATTAGAGACGACGTCTTTCCTGCTTGGCAGCATTTATATTTATATTTTGACCACTTCAGAGGCAAGAAATTAAGTCTGAGCCAATATAAGAGTCTGAGCCTGTGCAGCCGAAGGCAGTCGCAGTGCTTACAGGTCAGAACCCACGTATATAACATAAACGGCAGATAGCATGGCATCCAACTCACCCCAAACTCAGTCTCCCTTTGGCATTTCTGTCAGCATAACTGTAGTAATCAAAGCCTCATTCCGTCAGGGTGAATGTAGAGGTTTACACTACAGATGATGTCATATTGATCTCAGCAGTTATGTCTAATGTAGACAAACAGATGAACCAAATATAGATACACATTGTCATGAATTGGTAAATTTGAAACCAGACAATAAGATGGCTATGGTACAAGAAGGGCAGACAGCGTGGGTCTCAGGTGTCTCCTTCACTGCATCGCTTATTCTTTCCAATGTTGTAATCTATCTGTTTATCCACAGTACTCTCTGGCTCCTGCTCATAGAATATATCCAATAACATGCTATCATAATGGCAAGCTTGTGTGGGGTGTATAATCCAAGTTGTAATGTTTTTTTTCACCTGTTGGCATCCATGTTGACATGGGTTTTTTTTCCCCACATGTTTTTTTTTTTTCTCTAGAGCCAGGCAGAAGCACATTACAAAGGAAATCGCCATGCCAGGAGAGTCAAAGGCATCGAAACCTCCAAGAGTCGTCCTCAGGAGGGGGACAAGCCTCACACTGTGCCCCCTACCTCCCCGTCTCCGCCTGGAGCCCTGAGCTCTGTCTCAGACAGCGAACCCAGCAAAGCAGGTGAGAGAGCGGAAAATACGGCCAGGAGTAGAACGAAAAAATAAATAACGTGTGTGACTTTTATTGTAGAAGTAATCATTTCAATCCGTGCATTATGTGCAGGAGCTTATCCTGTTGTCATAAAATGAAATGGAAATTTGCAATAACAACAAAAGGAGTCAAGTCGCTGCAGCTTTGCAGTGTGTAGTACTCCTTGTGTGTCTTGTTTAAGACACTGAATATATGACAGAATATCAAATGTGAATATGAGAATGTGAAATATCACAGTCCAAAACTACAGGGGGAAGACCCTTCAAAAGTGGGAAAGAAAAGCAATAAGTGCCCTTCTATGATTGTAGACACATTAAGATTTTAATTTGAGCATTAACTTTTAAGCTGTGTGTTCTTATCTGTCTTAATACACCTACATAATAAATGTGGGTCCATCAGTTTTATCCTCTGATGAGACCACTTGACCAAAGGGACGGGTAGTAAGCAGCTCAATATCTCTTGCATTTCTCATCCAAACAAAGGCGAATGACAGACAGACAGATGTTCCTTGCATTTATAGATAGATACGCTGATGTCACCTGTTACTGATCTTGTCTGGTCAATGGAACTCGCCAGACTTCAGGTGTCTTGTTCTCTGAGTGACAGGTAGATGAAAGGAGAAGCATCGTTACTGATAGTCCACTCTAATCACCACGATGCTTTGTTCAGCTGGTCAGTGCAAAACTGGTTTGATCTATTAAGACTGTGAGCAGGTGAGCTGGCATAGAGCATTGTAACATGGCAGCTTCTTGGCATGTGTGTCTGCCTTTGTGTGTTTGTACAGTCCTCAGCCAGTTATTGTGAATTACAACACCACAACATCAAAACAGACCACGTGTTTGATTCCAAGGTGTCAGTAATGAGAGCAAAATCAAATATGGCCCCATTGTGGAAAATTCTAATAGACCAGGATATAAGCCAGAAAGAACAGAGACAGCAGCTGATCTGACTTTGATTAGCAATAATTCCCTGTTGGTAGAATTAGAATACAGGACATGATGAAGCTCTTTCTTTAGTAATTTGTCTACAGCTCTGTCCCTGTTGTCCCAGTCTTATTTAATCTCCTTCTGTCTTGCTCATCATCCTATTTCAAGCTGCAATTCCGAGAGTGGATACACTTTGTCTCTGCCCTCCTCCTTTCTCCATCCACACTTTTCCATTCCCTCAGTGTCACCATGCTGCCCTTGGATCAAACACGAGGCAATGAATAGACCAGTCATGTTTTGGTGACATTTACAAAGGTGTCTGTTGCTGACTGTTTACCAGACATTTCCGCCTTATTGCCATGAGAACGCAGAGCAAACATGAAGAATTGAAGATGAAAGTCAGGTCCAATGAAGGCCTGAATTACTGCAACATGCAAAAGCAACAGTTTAACCACTGTGTCTGACTTTTAAATCACCCATACAAATAACACTTCAAGTTTTATTCCAGCTGAACCCAGAGTAGCAACTAAGCAAGTCCTTTTTCACTAAGCCTCCCTCATAGGTGATGTGAGATCAGCTGTAGGCCAGTTGCCATTAGTGAGACTTCCAGGGGTAAAATCCAAGAACATGAGAAGCCAAAACAACCCTATGATGATTGAGATCTGAAAGTAGCAACATGTGAAAGAATTCCTTTTTCCATCCAAGGCTCATTCTTGTGACCCTGGAACCTTTTCTCTTGCCGGTCTTCCTGCCTGCTTGCATACTTGTGTGTGTGTGTGTGTGTCTACTGTATGTCCTCTGTGTGATCCTGTCCCTCTGCTCCATGACTGGGGGACAGAACTCTGGGAGCAAACAACTATGTATGACCTTAACTGGGAATACAGCATCTGTGGAGCTGACATGTTGGGCTGTGGAATCTAAAAGAGGTCACTCATAGGCATTTATCCACACATACACAACAGGAATGAACTGATATGATACTGTTATCAGTCTGATACTGGCCATGAAATCACTGTTAGTGATCTGAAAATGCAAACAATAAAATGTGGTACAATCCGTGAATTTCTAAATGTATGCTATAAATGCATGAGTTAAATCAGGACGTTGTAAAGAGGTGACAGTCGTGGTAAATCAATCAGCACAAGAAAGATGCCTCTTCCTTCCTGACGCCCCCAGTACAGGGGTCCTCATAGCGCAGCAACAAGCCATGTCTAACTAAACACAGGCATGCTGCACACCCACCGAAAGTTCAAAAACTCGGCTTAAAGCTCATAAAAAAACATTCTTCTGAAAACCAAATACAGTTAAAACACCAATGATCAGTAGAAAACACTGTGAGAGCTGCACCGGAGAATCAGCGTGATTATGTAAACAATGACAAAAAGTGTCTGCTGCACAGCAGACTCCACAGAGTCCAAATTTGGATCACTTCACAACCAAGATTTACAGATCCAGCCGCAAAATAAGAGCAAAACAACAACTCGCGTTATACAACCAGAAATGTTGTCTTACCTTTGCTGTTTATCCAAACAACCGCTTCAAAAGGAGAACTTCTTCTTCTTCTTGTTCTTCTTCAGTTTGGCAGGCTAGACGCAGCTACGGCTGCATCAAATCCTCTTGTTTTGTGAAGATAATCCACCAGTGTTTTTGTTTTAACCCAAGAATCCAGATTTAAAAAGCGTGCTCATACTGAAAACGGTTTCGAATGGAGAACTACACCTCCCAGCATGCTTTGGCCTGATTGGTCATCACAGTGCGACATAAGATCGTTCTGATTGGAGAGGGGCGAATGTCCGTCAATTTGCGTCCTTTTGACGCGCTAATGGAGTGACTGACATGCATCTGAAGACCGGAGCTTGATTATTTTGGTTCATAGGATTAAAACAAGGCGTCAATCACCCAAATTGGCCAACGTAAGCCAGAGTTATCGCTCTGCGCACCTGAAGACGCTGCGGAGTCACTGAGTTGTCATTACGCTCCGGAGCGCAGAGCACACAGAGAGCATCGGGATTTATTTTTAATTCAAAACAAGTTTTTACACCTACAGTTTTTAGACCAAAGGTGACTGATGTGTCCACAGACTGTGTGTAAAAGTTACTTAGGTGAAAAACGACAGAGAATCCAGGCTAGCAACGTTATTAACAGGCTGCAGGTAAAACGCCACCAACAGACTCGGCTTCTTCTACACTTCCCTCAAGAGCCCCGTGCGGCCTGTAAGCGCCCCCTATAGGCACGGACAGGTTACAGCACCCTGTGAACATCAGTGGCAACACAATACAAAAGTAGCTTCTTCTCGCTGTACTTTTAAACACCACAGTGACATGTAAATAAAATTAAATGTGTTTAATAATTTGGTACTCAATAAATCTCAAATGCCGCATTGGTTGTTGATGTTTCCTGTGAGTGATCAGTTTGTTGATGTAGGATTTTTTTTTAGAAAATTACAGTATTACAGTAATATTACAGTCCTGCTGGTCAGTAGAGGTGACCTTCTCTTTCACGCTGCAGTTATTTGTTCTCATGAACATATTATTCTAAACATAGACACAAAGTAATAATGGCCATAAACAGGACACGTGATGACCTTGCTGAAGGCTGAAAGAGTGGGATGTGAGTTGTTGTTTTTTTTTTGCTGATTTTGCTGTTGCTTCTTCATCGTAATGGCTGCCAGAACAGGTCATATGTTTTATGTTTTATTGCCCTTAAATAGTTTGTGGTCAGTATTGTCCCCAAAGAGACGTTTCGTGGCTTTGGAGTATTTGGCCCAAAGTACTGTTGGTTTGGCTGTGACTGAGGGCAAAGGAGAGGCAGCTGTTTAGTTGGAGAGAAACTGCTCTCTCCCTCCTTCCCCATTCTCTTTATCCTTCTGTTGTCTGACACTCCCACACTAATGAAGGGCCCTGTTAAAACCACCATGATAATACAGCGCTCTTTAGTCCACGCAAACATGCACTGAGGCGCACACGCCCACCCAAGGTCAATTAAACAGATGACTTTCATGTGAGGGCTAGAGTTGCATAGTTTCGAGGTGACTGTATTATTGAGTTATATGGAGCTGATACAGTATGTTGTTTGTTTTGGACTTCACTTTTTTAGGGAATTCACCGAAATTATTTTTTATATTGGATGAAATGTACCCAAAAAACATGAGAATCTAATGAACCTAATGTGTGCATGTGTGTGTGTGTATGTGAGACTCAGAGTTCAGATGTAGGCCAGACTGGGAAAAGGCACACGCCTGCATTATGAATGATGGTCAGGTTTTACGTTGCATTTCGTAGCTCGTTAATCATTAAGAATGGGCACTCGGGAGGGCACTGGTGACAGATGGAGTTATCCTGCCTAAGTAACTCTTACCCCTGATCTCACACACACACACACACACACACACACACACACACAAGGTACTGCCTTATAAATTGCCATACCAACAGTGCCACAGTTTTGTGGTAAACCTCCAGGTAGTTTTTGCTTAAGCTATTGCTACTAACTGTGAGCCTTTTATAATCTGTTTACCTTGGTTTTAATTGCACTTCTATCATCTGACATTTGAATTAGACAAAGCATATGGATCACTGCATAATGTTGCACCCACACTTTTTATATTTCCAAAAAGCTATTGCAGAATACAAAACAGTTCATCCCAAATGCAATAGGGTTGAATATGAACAGTCACAGCAAACAATGGCAGTGTCTGAATTTGAATTGGTCTGTATTCAATCCCATGGCTTTATCTACAAAACCTCTCCCCATGGACGGCATTCTATACGTAGCTTTAATTTCCTGAAGTGGATTAAGCCAAGACAGACACACCAGGCATCTGGACTGTATTATCTCCCTTTGCTGACCTCTCCCCGTAAATAATGCCTTCTTCTGTTAGCCTGTGAGGTCAAAGGTCAGTCTCATTCATGTTAAATTAGAGTATAAACCAAGTATCTGGTGAATCAAGTAACTTTGACAGTGGGATTCTTTAGCAACGTGTCTACTCTGGAAGGAATTTCTTTATGCTTTTCATTTGTTTCAGTTAATGTGACAAAAAGAACACTGTTGCTTAGTGACAGCAGTGATTTTTGGGCTGAGACACACAGCACATTACATTGTGGCTATGGTTATGTTGCCTCCAGGGGTTTGCATCAGTCTGGTATGAGGTGTAATGGTGACTGGATGTGATGGCTTGGTATGGCAGATCTCCAGCAAATCCCTCACTCCTATCTGGCTAGCAACCTCTGTTGCTTTTCACTTGATTCTAACTCAAACCACATGTTATGGTCGCTGTGGATTTTGCCTTTGTTTTTCTGCGTTTCAGTGGAATAATGTGCATGTGTGGGCAAACGCCAACAACTCTGCAAATAACTACCAATGCTTCTCTACCATTCCACTTTTCCTGCACATGCAGGTACAAGCTCACTAATCAACTAAACTAGCTCTGTTGCATTGTGGCAGAGGAGGCACATCATGAGTCACAAACTTCACACACAGCACTTGCATCCTGCTTTGTAGACTTCTGAATGTCATGTAGAGTCAGAGAAGGAAATATTCCCTTTTTTTTGTCTTAACTTTTTGATTAAACATCTGTTTGACAAACCCTGCATGCTTTCCAGCAGCTCTGCAGCTGGAATCTTGCAGTGTGGAAAGAGAGGGAATTTTGATCTTGGAAAGCTATGGAATGGAAAGCATGCAAAGTGGCATTTTCCACAGAGATGACATCATGCAATGGTGAGTGCAACTCTATAGTTGCATGAATTGTCATACGGTCACACAAGAAGCAAAGGCTGAAGCCGAAAGAAAAATATGGTGACCCCTATGGGATGTGTCATGTGACAAAATGACAAAGTGTGTGGTCTTTAAAAGGAAACTGGACAGCTTAAGTCAATATTTCTTTCTTACCAGAAATACTTGGTGTTATCCCTTTAATACCATTATCCCGTGGGGATTTTACATTGTCTGTCTTTGGCACTAACTCCTGGTGGGTCTGAAAAAAGGGGCCTGCTGGTCCTGGTTAATGGGGGAGTTCTGAATATCCCACCCAAATTTAGGGGTCTTTTTTCAGCCCACATCCATCGCTTTGTAAATACCAAGAGCATTACATGTGGGAGTGGCTGACCAGAAGTGTATGTATAAACATGTACTGTGATGTAAAGATAAAAAAAAAAGAAGAACCAACCGTGCTGAAACATGCAACAATAAGAGAGTCAAAGTTCACAGAGAGATTGAGAGAGAGCAGAGGGAATAGAAAATATAAAAAATATAAGAGAGCTCACCTAATGATGTTTTCTTTGGACTTCATGTATTGACAACACACAGACAACACACGGGTCATTTTGCTTTAACCCCCAGCCAAAAATAACAGGTGTGTAGGAAAGAGTGGACTCGTGCACAGGCTGAGGTTTCTGTTTCCGCTTTCTTGCTTCGGAAGATAAAAAAGAGAAAAGAAAAAGAGACCACATCAGTCAAAGACTTGCCTGAAAACTTCAAAAAGCCGCGGAAATAGGAACACGTCAAACACATGACTTTAAATACTGAGGTCATACATTTCCCTCCTGTGGTCCACTTTATGTGTAACTTGAATTAAAATGAGCTCTTTTTGAGCAGTTCCTGTACAGTAGGAAGCAGAAAGCAATTTATTGCAAGCACTTTATGCTTTTATGTCTGATCTGTGGAGGAGACCATGGTTCCCTCATTCAAGTGGGAGTGTTTGCAGTGTTTTTTGATGTAGGTTTTGTTTTTCCAGGGAACTGTGCTTCACCACAAAAGTTAAAGACAAGAAAGTCGCTTGTAAAATATTCTATTGTTTCATTAAAGTACTTTTCATACAATGACATTGGATTTGACATTTTCTTTGTTTCTCTCATTGTGTTTTTTAGATGAAACATGGCCTTCACAGTTAAATGGTCCCCAGCTGGCCCCGGGGCCCCCTCCACCTCTTACCACCCCACCTACCCCACCCATGGACTCCCCTGTGGCATCAGTGTGTCCCCTCCTGTCTACTCAAACTTCGCTCTTGATGCCCCCTTCCTCCACCTCCCCAGGCTGTGGCAGTGGCAGCACCTGCACAGAGCAGACTGGATCCGGACCAGGAGCCACAGGGACATCAGTCTCCAGCAGCCCGTCCATCCCAGAGACAGAGGAGGACAAGGCCAAGAAGCTGTTGTACTGCTCACTGTGCAAGGTGGCAGTCAATTCCTTGTCACAGCTGGAGGCCCACAACAAAGGTGGGTGAAGTCTATATTAGCTGCCAGTCAAACCTTGGGGAATAAACAGTGATGTGTCTCTGCTCACTGGTGTTGAGTTGCTGGACTTCAACTTCAACTACAGTCGAATTCTTAAAATACTGCTGTTATTATATGTATGTATATATGTATATATATATATATATATATATATATATATATATATATATATATATATATATATATATATATATAAACATAGTCCAACCTTGTGTGTGTCAGGGGATTTTTGCCAGGAAACTGTCTCACGTGTTTCTGAAACTGATGTCATGACTTTCAAAAATTGAATTAAAAGCTGTTTTTTTAATGGAATACATTTGTGGATTATATCAACAAAAAAGGAGTTTAGTGAACCTATAACCAAGAACGGAAAATCTCTCTTAGTTCACAACTTTGACAAATCAGTGCTGCGTTCATTGCAGGTTAAGACACATTTAACAGGTTGACCGCCGTATATGACACACAGAGCAGTGAGCATAAGTGCATTTGTCTGGGTTCATGAAACGTCCTCAGTAAGTGTGTCAGGTTTAGTGCTACCCAGCAGATGGTGCAGGGAATAACACCGATCAGCAGATAACTGATCTGTTTGACATTGACGGGCACCACCTATGTAACAGAGCCCTCCTCTCCTGGTTTCAGCAGCTCTCGTCAAGGTGCCTCACCTGTGAAAGCCAACGCTCTCACACAGCACACTGCAAACGCACTCACACCACACTCTCTTTACACACAAAACATGTCATTATTTAAAAGACAACGTTCCCCCGACTTAAACATTCATGATTCATCTCATCTTTTGCAGCACACAGCATAAAAAAAGTATTCCACACACCCTGGAGCCTTTCTCTTGAAAAAGTTGCAAAGAAGGAGGGTGAAGGCGGGAAACCACGGTGCGGGGATTTTCTGGGAAAATAAAAGAAAAATAGCCTGTTATGTGGGTGAGCTCACAGTACAGGATTCAACATTCAGTCAGACAGCTCTCACATACGATGTCACTTTTTCAGTGCCTCAATTTCCCAACAAATGATAACTGCATGTGACCCTTTTGTCGGCCTTTTTGCTGGATCTCCACTGTTTCTTTGCTGAGTTACGCTCGCTTTACAAATGCATGCATCTACTGTAAATAAAGGGAAAAAGTACAAAGACAGAACACACAATAAAGGACAGGCTCCACATCAGCGTAACTCTATATCCTGCTTGCTTTGAGGAATGTAAAAAGGCAGCCACCAGTTGCCTGTTGATGTTGGATGTTGAAACGTCACCGTTATGGTCAGAGTAGTCTGTGGAGGGCTTTTAAAATTCAGACTAATTCTTCAACACTGACAAACAACAGTTATACACCAGTTGCTCTACATCTGCCCATCAGCTCATTCATTAACTGTGTACACGCACATGCAGTACAGTAAGAGATCACAGACAGTATGTTGTCTAAACATAATCATAACCGTGTGGGCTAATTGGCTCCAAACTTAGCCTCCTGGATTGTGAAATGATCTGGAAGTAATAATTCTCAGAATCAATACGACGTATGTTAGCAGGGTTCAAAACTGAAGTGTAGTGATACTGTATATTCATATATTTGTTCTGCTAGTGTCAAACCACTAGTGTTCTGTCTGCAAATGGTGTCTTGTTTTACACTATGAGTTGACCTTACTAAGAGTGAGCAATCCCCTTGTCAGATCCAAATAGAACAAAGGCAAAAACAGCAAGCATGTATTTGTGGTCATTTCAGCCCCTTCCTTCCCAGAAGAGCCCGCAGCCTCCATGTTCTTCAGCAGTCACCCGACCCCAGCGACTTTACTCTCTTCTGTAACCTTAACTCGGTTCAAAGGGTCTTTAGAGAGTGACTCAAATTCAAAGTTAGTGCCACTGACAGGGAGACACTTTGCTTTGAGAGTCGCCAGGAATGAAATGTGTGATTATTTAATGAGGAACTATTCTGGCACACTGTGTAGTGAGCTGCTCTGCAGACTACTTAAAGGAGGAAGTAATGTGCAACAGCACTTATCTACTTTGGCGATCATCTTCTTTGTAAATTTAACCCGGTATGATTTGTTGACGTAAATTACAACACATAAATGTATGTAATGTTTGAAATCTAAAAACACAACATTTATTGTCAACGGAATATAGTTCCATCTGAGTTTTATTCTTTCCTGAATTATAAATGGCTTTAGAAAATAGAGGCTTGAAATAGAAACACAGTGTTACACACCTTAACAACACATTACATCATTTTCTTGCCATGTAGGACTGCAATGAAAATATGTGGTGATGTTTTTGCATTTTCTTTGTGGACTGTATTTTAATTCATCTAATAAAGTAAAAAAGAAATCAATCAGTCCATCTTTAGAATGAATGAGTCCTCAGTAGAATGAATGGTTGACAGGGAGTTCAACAAGAAGGGTGGCAGTATATTGTACAGCAGGGATTTCAGACATCTTTATTCACAGTGTGATAGAGTCCATACATTCTTGAGTGAAACAGCATATAAAGCACAGGTGTAATGATCTCACAGCACAGCAGTCAGTTGAACTGCAAGAGGCATGACAAGAAAAATCTGTTTCTCATAATAACCTGACCTTAACTTTCCAATCTTTGACATTTACGGTCCAAACTATTTATTCTGAAGATGAAGATTCACTGGTTGTGTGCTTTTTATGGATATTGCTGCATGTGGATGATGAATTTTACGACAGTGCATACTGTATGACCCTTCTGCAACCCCTTAATAATCAATCCCTCATTATCACTATATTAACAGCAGAGATGGCTTTAAGTTCATCTACCAGATCAACAGCTGCACAGCTGGCTTACTGCTGTCCTCTAGTGGTAAAACAGTGGCACTACAACTTCCTTTGACAATTCTGAAATGTGTCACACGTATGTGGTCATTTACGAGAGAATCAAGACATATTCTCTACTTTCACACTCTTATACTGCTGCTTTCACATTACTCATGTGTTATAAGTTGCAATACATCACCCCTTGTTACTTCATTATGTTCCATTAGCTCCTAAACAGGTCATTTCATTTTGGTGACTGACATTGTTGTGTTTTTGCCCATGTGTGTCTCTGCCTGCCAGGTACCAAACATAAAACTATTCTGGAGGCACGGAGTGGGCTGGGCCCCATCAAAGCGTATCCTCGCTTGGGCCCCAAACCAAGTGGAGAGCAGGGAGGGGGGCCGGTGGACCCCAACACTCAGGAACGAACCTTCCACTGTGAGATCTGCAATGTGCGGGTCAACTCTGAACTGCAACTCAAACAGGTGAGAGGAAGAAAACAGACCATGTGTATGGTCTAAATGGCAAAGGCTGTCATTTATGTTGAGAATCCGACTGATTTGTCGTCGTGTGTTCTTACCACTCAGCACATATCAAGTCGAAGGCACCGGGATGGCATGGCAGGCAAGCCTAACCCCCTCCTCAGCCGGCACAAGAAGCACAGAGGAGCTGATTTGACGGTAACCTCTCATTACTTTACATTACATTACATGTCATTTAGCAGACGCTTTTATCCAAAGCGACTTACAAAGGAATTGAGTACAATCAGCCAGGGGTGGAGTCAAACTTGCGACCCTTGCGAGCTCATATTTCACTGTACAATCTAGCATTTCTTATGTAACACGGTGAACAAACCTGAGATCCATAGAGCAAATATAGAGTGAGAACACGTCTGCATTGTGACGGATCAAAAGAGTCTAAAAATTAAGCTCTATATCTGTTCTACTTTGTATTGCCCTTCAGGATCTAATCATTTTATCCCCTTCTTTCTCTCTCGCTCTCTTCCCCCTCTTGTCTTGTGCTTCTTGCTTCGCCCTCTTCTCTTTTTAGTCTTCTTTGACCTTCTCCAAGGATCTCACCAAAGCTTTGGGGGCAGGACTATTGCCCAGCCCCTTGGCTGTTGCTGCAGCAATGGCTGCCGCAGCTTCCTCAAACCCCTTGGCGCTCCGTGCAGCTGCTGCCGGGCCTCACCCACACCATCACCTATTGCAAGGCCCGCCTCTCAGCCACGCCATCCTAAGACCCGCCCCAGGGCCCATCCGCACCACCCACGGGCCAATTCTCTTCTCCCCTTACTGACACATCACCTACTGACTTGGGCCAGTCAAGAGCAGCCACTCCAAAAGCACACTGTGAAGATACAAACATGATCAACAAGCAATGGATAGAGGAAAAATAAATCCAATCATTTAAAAGTCGAACTGAAAGAAAAGCAAGGGAAAGGTGCAGCAGAAAGGAGTAGAAGTTGTCTCTCTCTTTTTTTCCCTTTACCTGGAACCCGTCCTCCATTTTAACAACTCCTGGGTGATCTGCAGCTGGAGTGAGCAGAGGAAAGATATTGATTATGCATTGAACTCCCTTGTACATCTCTCACCTCTCGCGGTCCCGCTCCCTTGCACAGACCTTTCTAGAAACATTAAACCATATGTAGTGTTACATAATTACTCTGGGCCAGGTTGGCTTCCTTCTTGTTTGTTCTTCTCATCCTATGCACCACAAAAACCAAGACAATGATGTTCTGTCAGTAGGGTAGCTGCTTCCATGTGTCACATGTTGCTGTGGTAGCCTCCGCAGTACTGTACTGTGTCCCCCTTTCTTACCCCGGAGGCCAGCAAGTCTTCAGTTTGTGACACACAGTTTGGTTCTCACAAGATTCGGCATGACTTGGGCTGACAGGCAGGTGGTAGCCGTTGTGATCACGTCTGATGCTTGTGAGGGTTTAGAGAGCAGGACAGTGACCGTGGGATTGCTCTCACTGTCCTGAGTGATTTCCTGAGAGGGTGAGGTGAGCAGAGGGCTGGCACAGGTCAGTGGATGAATTGACCCCAGGCAGCATACAGACACACAGGAACTAATGAGTCTGTGTTTTAAAATAGACTGTATCAACAAACATCGCTCCAGGGCACATCTGCCAACCTTCATAATACTCAGAGGAGGACCTGAAGAGGTGATGGGAGAAACGGCAGCATTCACACATCGGTAGCCTGTACTGTTATATTTTGATACATGATCACTGTCTGTAGCTTAGGTCGACGATATAAGATAATGTGATTTTACTCACTGTAATGAGAAATAACATACTGCAAAACCTTGTAGGTATCGATGAAACTTCCATGAATTTATCAAAATAATTTATTGACATTCTAATCATCTCCCTGGTCTTCATCCAAAGATTGATTCACTACTTAGGTGGGGAGGTGACCCTGTGTGTGACCCTGTATTTATTATGTTTCTGCATGCAGCTTCAAAATAAGGTCCTGCAGGGTCAGGGTTCTGCATCACAGCCTCCTCATAGCGTTCACCTCCTCCGTCCCTGCTCTATTCTCCTCACCTCCCCCATTCCCATAGGTTCATATGAATCTATGGTAGAGGGCACATCGGCATTGGCATCAATTATGCTGAAAGGGAACAAATTAAAGCGCGGGGGACGAAAGCCAAGCCAAATATATTCTTGGAGAGATGATCTCGAGTCAGAGTGACAACCGAGTCGTAAGCCCAGCGAGGCCACTAGCAGCAGAGCCCAAGGCATCTATCAGTACTTCCTGTCTTACAACTGAAAGCCATGAAATGCACCATGATTTGTTTTCTTATACAAAGACTGGTGAGCCGTTGTTGTTTTTTGTTTGGTTTGGACTGTTTCTTTTTATGTCACACATAAAATAGGGGAAAACAAATAACAACAATAATAATAATAATAATAAAAAAAAAACCTGTAAAAATATTTTTGTAGGTAGGAAATGTTAATAACTGCATCAATGAAGGTAAAAGCAAAAATGGTTTGAGATTATTATTGGTCAGTGGATTGCCTCCAACATACAGGCAAACCCACTGACTCAGCAGGGAGCCACAGAAGCTATAGTTAAGTGGCAGCAGACCTTGTCTTGCTCAACAGCTTGAAACTATCGTCCTTTCTCTGAACAAGATATACACTGTGCCCTTTCATTGAGAAGCAATGAGCTCTAATGTCTTACCTTTGTCTGAATATTGCAATGCAATGAGCAATTTTTATCAGAGTGACTTGTTATCATTGTGACATGTTGTGACATGTTGTCGTGTAAACTGGGAGCATGCCAGCGGACAGACTTTTCTGTTCTTCCATGAGGAGTGCAAACTCTTGAAGGGACTGATGGAGAGAGAGAGAGAGAGAGAGAGAGAGAGAGAGAGAGAGGTGAAGCTGGGCGTCTAGGTACAGACCCTTCATATTAAAGGGCCTTTTTACTATGGTAATCTCTGGTTGGGGAACAGGGTTCAACACCAGGTATCAAGGAATTAATGGTAGATACGTTCAGCAGGTTTTTTTTAACTTACTGACTTGCATTGTTTTTTCTGTGTGAAATGTGTTTATGTGGAAATCATGAGGAACATTATCAATGCCATTACTTAAAGAAGATGCCGGCGTGTCACCAGCGTCCACCGTTGTGCTTTTTGTTTCTGAATGAAACCTCGTTAGCATTAGAGTTCATTTTTTGTGTGTGTGTGCGATAATAACTATTCCAGGATCTGTGCTTTCTCTCTCCTGTTGGTACAGTATGTGTACTTTGTGTATTCCAGTGTGTGTTGGGACCAGCTCTCTTCCCCACTTTCCCAACAATCAGAGACAGAAGCCACCTGGAGCTAAAGTGGCCTAACATAATAATGGACACACAAAAAAAAAAACAGCACAGTTGGTCAAGGCAGATTCATCAATGATGAAACGATCCAATCAGACTTTCTATTACGTAATTAAAGTACAGTAATCCTGTCTCTGGTAGATTGGTCAAGTAGCAGCACCACAGATTTGTTCATAACGTCCTTAATATGCTCAATCAGTGGTCATTTCCATATTATTCACACATGGGAAATAAGTGTTAGATTCCTGTTTTCTGGACAGGTGTTTTATGTTAGCTGTATTTTGGCTACTAGCCTTAGCCTTATTCTGGCCTCAGCCTCTCCCAGAGAAGGGAGCGATAGAACAAGTGAGAGAGAGAAAGAGAAAGAGGCTATGGTGTAATTCTGTCTTGCCAATAAAGTTATTTTTGAATTTCATTATCACAGGGGACAAAGAGTTTGTATGCCGAATTGTAGCAATACCTGACTCATTCTGGCTACTCTTGTTTATTGCAATAAGAAAATAAACCAATAAATGTGTATGTGAGTAAAACATTATAAATGTAATTTAAATGAAAAAGAAACTTTATGGTCAATACTGTTGGTATCAAGCGAAACCATGGTGAAAAAAATAAATGTCAATAAATCATGAAATGAATGTCTGTATTATTTCATCACTGCACATGTTCAAACTTTGAAATGTCTGCACCACTTCCCTAGTTGTATGCATACCATAAACATTGTTGTTTTAGTCTTTTTACTTTGGTTATTTTAATTAATAAGTAAGCTTGTTGTTAGCAGCCACTTCATCACATCACAAAAACAACAGTTAAGCTGTACAGAGTTTTCAGATGTGACTCTCAAAATCAAATCCCCACAGTAAAATCATAAAGTCATAAATTAGGTGTTGCTCTATTTTTAATGATCAGTGCAGATTTTGGCACCAGCTACAATCTCACTTTTGTTCATTTTCAGACAAAGGAAATATGTGTTCAAATGTGAACACATGACGTCAAACAGCTCATGCTGGGGTTTTTTTTGGCTGATGTTTCTGTTACATTTTCCAAAAGGTCACAACACAAATCTGTAGAATAAGAATTCAAACGAAAGGTGCAAAAATCCAAACTTTATGTTTGTTATTGAGTCATAAACTGCTACTAGACATCTCCTTTGTGTGCAGCAGATGCAGCCAGAAGACTGATGCTGCATTGTACTGTCTGATGAAGTGTGACATTGTGCTGTCTTTAGTGAGCATTAATGATTTCCTGCCCTCATGTTGTTCCCTGAGGACCATTTTTCCCCCGACCACAATGATAACGATTCTCTGCATTTTGCCACAATATCAAACTTGGCCACTAGGTGGCCTCACTGTCATCACTGAGAAGCAGGTTGACTTGAAAAGAAACAATGCAGTGAGGGGAGCTCTTCATCCAACAAAGCATGACATGAACTGAACGTATACAAACACCGCCTAGCTGATGACTGATAATAATGAACATTCAGAAGAAGATAAACACCTATAGTTAAGAGTACATACCATACATATGTTTTCCTTTCAAATCTTTGGATGTATACATTTAAGAGTACTATTCATCAAAGAACAATATACAGGTCACAGAGAAAAGGCTAAGAGCAGCTTGCAGTGCTGTATTCTATTTATTGCCGTTCTTGTCAAAGACATTGTAGAAATTCATCCGTGTGATTATGCTGCAATAAAGTTGAAATGGCACACTACAGAGCAGTCTTGCAAATGTGCGTACATGCATGGAAATGTGGGAATGGGACAATGTATTGTGCTTTATTTCATGAAAGCGAGTGGTAAACGGTCCCTTTATAGAAAAGCAACAGTATGATCACTCATCCCAAATGATTAAGTGTTCTCTTTTTTGGCCTTTTTCCCTCATTTTTTTAAAAAGCATAATGGCTTGGACCTTGTCTGGTTTGCTCTGTGCGAGGCAGACCCAGAAGCTCTTATCTTGAGAGCTCTATGCATCGAGATGGAGCAATAACCCAGTGAGAATGCTCAGACAGGGATCTTCAAATGGAATTTGAAAAGGTGAAGATTCGTACCTGCATTTTGCTCGAAATGGAAGTCTGTGCCTGAGAGGAGAGGGCATGTGCTTTAGTCTCCCTTCCTTTCCTTCTCCATGGCTCCCTCACTCTTTAATGAGTTCTGCACTCGCATTTATCGTATGCAAGGTGACGATACGAGTCCTATTTTTGATACTAATGTAAAATCAGGTTTGTCTTGTTCTGCTAATTAAAATAGACATTCTGCAGTTGTTCAGAAAAAAATTGATGTCACATGTTTACAGTCACATGCAAAAATGAGATGAAACAACCCAGACCAATTTTGTGCCATTTTCAATATAATGGAGAAACACTTTTTTTTCAGGACTGACCAAACTCCCCCCAAAAATGGAAGCATTTCATTTAGAATTATTAGTATAATTACTGTAATAATAATTGTATTGCACAAACCGGTTTCAATTGAAAAAAAGCCATTAAAATATGTTTTTTTAAAAATCACATCCTCTGAGGAAACATTTGTGTCAAATTGCTCTGAATTTGAAACTAGTTTAAATATGGGATCATAATGTTAATTATCTCAAAAATGCCATGTCAGTTAGATAAGCAGAGTGACGTTTATTTGTTTTGTCAGTTGAAGTTAAGGTTAATCAAGGCTTTCTGTTCCACAAACGCGAGTTTCAACTGCTTCAGCGATAATTAGTCTAAGCTTCATGGACAATCTGGAGAGATAGACGACACAGCCGCGCAAACAAGTCTGTCATCCAATTTTCTTGTGTTAAGGACAACTGTTATATTTCCTCTTCACAGGTGTCACGTCGTTGTTTGTGAAGCCACTTTGGCTGTTACTCATGTGTTTATATGACGCACAGGAAGTGCTTTTTTGTCTTTTTTTGTTTTTTCTTCTGTTGGCCAAACTGAATCGAGTCCAACACCTCATGTCATTCACTCTGATTTAATTACGACTAGAAAAAAAAATAAACAATACATAAAAACATTCCAAGGGCATAAACTATCATAATATACAGGATCTAAAAGTGTCATATAAGTAATTATATTCTTAAAAGGATGACTCCAATGCTGGGACGTGGCAAACAGTATCAAATCTTATTTTGGACAGGACAAAAATAGAATAGAATAAATCTTTATTGTCCACCGAGGTGGAAAATTGTCTTTGACTCACCAATTGCATGACGACAAAACAATATCTCATTTACAGGTGCATAGTTGGCAAATAGCGATTCCATTATACAGCTGGCGATGAACTGACTCACTCAGACAAACAATTTGGCACGACTGGCACTGCACCATCTCAGCCTCTCAAGTAACATTCACAGAGCATCATTCTACGCCACCTAGAGTTTCTGCATGATAGATTTCTGTTTATTTATGTTCTGTGTTGCTTTACATTCTCACCACTCGCACTAAAGGACGCATCCAGCTGTGACAAACATTTATCAGCCCTCTCTTGGCTGCACCTCTAATCTCTGTAGAAGACTGAAAGTCGTCTGTGAGATATAGAGGCATCACTCCTCTGAATAATAGAAACTAAACTCCTGTTAAGGGTCACACACAACACAGCCATATTCTCCATGTGACACAAGGGCAATATTTGTTCATGAGAGCAAACGTCAAGGACCTTACATGGACAGTTGTTGCTCTCCCAAGACATCCCAGTAACATCTCAGCAGCTGGATGGCTCAGCTGTGTTGGCATAGCAGCAGCTCAAAACACAGGAACTATCTGCAGTGCTTGTTCATGTTGGAGTAGGCGGTCAAGGCAAATTTCCCTCAACACTGAGGCAGCCGTGGCAAGGGTGAATCTAATTAACCTTTTGTCAAGCTGTGAATGGTACGGAGACCCCTTTAATAAAAGGTGTGCAATGGACATGTACAGTGTGCTAACACAAAATGTTGTCCTTGAGTGAAAACATGACTTTGAGTTGTGTATTTGTAAAGGAAATGCGCCGCAAATCGGCGGAAGTATTGGGTATTTGACAAACGTAAGACAGCTGAGTTCTGGCAAACGTTGAATGAAGGGTAACCTGAATGTTCTTCATTTCAGTGAGACTCAAAACATCACCAACGACTGACGCAGTGAAATCATGTTAAACTGCAACAGCTAATCGCTGCTCTGACAAACCATGTACAGTGTGCTTGACTCAAAGGTGTCAGGTGTCAATATGCAAAAGTAAAACATAATACGCACAAAATGCATCATCAGCGACAAAACATGGAGTCAAAAGGGATAAACACCATTTATTTGCATTTAATGTTTTTATGATGTAATAAACAGAGAGTGAACTTTGAGCCTTGAGCAGCGTCAGCAAACAGATGAGGTAAACTATCAATTATTTGGAGCCGAGTTTAACAACCCAATGGTTTTTATGTGATTGTGTGAAGTTCAATTTAGACAAACCTTAATATGGGCTTTGTGTATTAAAGCCCAGTGTGTGATAGTGTGCTTAGAACATGACATTACATTCTATGGGATATGTGTTTATCCCTGCTTTTCAATCGTCTTGGCCTGAACTCACGAGTTAGACTTTTTTGTTTGTTCAGATTGGATGATAACAGACAGTATTTCATTGAAAAAAATTGGATTTTAATCTACAACAAACAGCATATTTGGAGAAAGCATCACTTTTCCAAAACGAACCCTGTTATTCACAAGCCCGTGCACAGCTGATCTACCACTGTCCATACTGTACAGCTCCTTACTGACGTGACTGCTCAAAAGACACAGTGAGTCACAGATGTCCACCCAAGAATATTCTATTTAAATCTCCGACAATACATTCAGTGTAAAGCCTGGAGCATTTCAGGGAAAAATGGTGATGAAGGCAATGTTGGGATGAGTGGGAGATGGGGAAACAGTGACACTGAGGCCTGATAGTGAGACACTGGATGTAATGTGAATGATAGCATGCCACCTTTAATTAGATGATGAGTTACTGACGGAAGGAAACAAATAATGTTGTCATTCAACAGTATCCTGTTGTGACAACCACTCAATAATTATCTTTATGTTCTCTGACATCTGTGTCTTCCTTTTATTAGGTCCAAAGCAATATCTCTTTCACACACACACAAATCACTCAGTATCATAATTGAAACAATAACTGAGTCTTGATTATGGCTCAAGAAGCTGATATTTATGAGTAAGTGTTTTTTTATAATTAAGTGTCAACACATGCAAGAGAAAGAATAAAGCACAACTATAGTCATAATAAGAAATCCTCAGCTTTAAGGATGATAAAATCATTTCACATATAAGTTTCCAACATTCTTGTGAGTGTTTTAGCCTCATTTCTCTTTTCTGTTCTATTTTATTAACTCACCCATGCAGGGTTCTCTGAATGTTTTTGAAACTACACTGGGACTGTCCCCACCTTTTTTGTCTTTGCAAAGAAGGAAAATGACCAGGACCAGGACCAGGACCAGGACCAGGACCATGACCAGCGCCACTGGCTTCCAGTCAAATTCTGCATGGACCACACCTTCAAGGCCATCCATAACCTTGCTCCCCCACACCTCTATGACCTCCTCCACATCAACACCCCTCCCCAGACAACCTTCATCTGGAGGATAAAGTCTAGCTAAATGCATTCTATTATATTTTGCACTTGGAATATATAGCAGCAAATTGGAAAAATTGAAGCAGCATCACACACACATATTAATATTTCTATTATCTCCTTTTTAAAGTGGACTGGTGTCACACTTGGAATTTGTTTAGCTTTAGCTTTAGGTTCTCCATTCTGTATATAAGTGTTCTGTAGTATGAGCAGCGGTGTCAACATCAAAAGACCAGTCTGGTCAAGAGAGGACCGGACTAGAGAAAAAAAGGGGGGCGCAGCAGGTGAGCAATAAAAGATATTCATGATGAAATTTTTACAGAATTTCAAAGTAAAAGTGTTTATTTTAATATGGAATGGTGTATATGTCACAATAAAAAACATATTTATGATACACAAAAAAACAGAAATGAATTTTATTTAATAAAACTTAGTAAATAACGTCATGGATAATTGTAATTAAACAGCTTTCATATATTCAGTCAAGTATAATACATTGAATATTGTGATAATTAAAGGTAAAATGTGTTTATTGATTATTATTATTATTACACTACCAAACATATTTAGTATTGTGGACCACGTTTTCATTATAAACTGATATTAAGTGGTGGGCCGCATGAAATCTATTGGCCACATGTGGCCTGCGGGCCACCAGTTTGACACCCCTGGGATAGAACATGTGAATGAACAGCAATATATGCAAATAAACAAAGTTATGGCCTTTCTTTTTTCTTTTTACAATGGACAATAATGTATTTGTTTATTCTGAATTATAAGAAAACAGCAAATCACAGTTCAATCATTAGAATCAGGACATGGAGCTGTCAGATAAAAAAGTCATTATGGATACATGCCAGATTTATAATGAATTATAATGCTCGTAATTATCAGATAGTGGTGTATAATGAATGTATAATGTGCTCTCCTTGCTCACAATAGACTCTAAATCCTCCCAGTATCTTATCAGATTTGATCATATGCGGCCATCGCTGACATCCTCTGGCCCAGGCCATTGATAGTAAGTGAGGTGGAATAAAGGTGCAGTCCATCCATCTGCTACGTCGCTGATGACCCTCTGTCAAGACAAACCCAAAGCACGATGTGTAATTTTATATGGACTGAGCAATTTGCCTTCATGTCTAGCGTGACACACATGGTGCCAGCTGTGTTTACCAGGACACTGTGTGTTATGAAAGTAATCACTTTACCATCCCCTGCCTGCCTATTATGGATGGCACTTGTCATTTACAAAGGGGAGCCCAAGGCCATCAGTCAGTGTGTGTGTGCAAGAGTGCGGTGTGGGTATTACTCATGTTGTGGGGACCTGAGTCTGTTTACACAGTTACACTTTGCTAATGGACGTCATTGCATTTAATGCACAGACATGTTCAAAGGTGAGGTAAAGGATAGGTTTAGGTAAGTGGTTGTGCTTAGAGTAAATGTATTATTATGATAATTATTATAATAATCATTATTATCAATAACAGTAATTAACATAATCATCGACAATTCACATTACACTTCATCAACGATTTTCAATAGGGAAGTAATGTTGTTGTCTATTATTTCTATAGTACTCACCAAATACTAGATTAGTTAAAACAATGGGAAATTTGTGTGGGACACAAGGGAGGATACTTTTACACTCTCATTCTTATTCCAAAAGTGCTGTAAATCGCACAAATACATACAACATACAGGATTGGAAACAATGTATAAAAAAAAACCAATAAAACACATGCAGAACAACAGAATGTAAAACCAAAAAAAACACAGAAATTGTCGCCCAATAACCATAATTATCATGACCAAGCTGGAAATTGCATTAGAAATAAAATGTTAGACCACAGTAGTACAGTATTCCACATTTATTACAATACCATTACTGTGACTGTACTGTCAAGGGTTATCCAAAATCATTATTCTTGCACGTTAAAATCTACAGTGTTTGAGCATCTACGCCTAATGCTTGAGTATCTACAGGTGATTAAAACCTAATACTATGGTGATGTCACCAATTCCAGGGTGTGTCTGTGTTGTGTTCTGCAGTCGTTAGTAGCTGCTTGGAGCCCAACTGTGCTGATATGTCAGGATTCATCAGGGGCTGATCCCTCATACCATGAAAGCAATAACAGCTGTTTCTTGAAGGTATTGTGTCCAGCAAATTAGGTGACTGCTCCATGAATAATGTGTTTCATTGACTTGGTCTCCAGTGGAAAAAAAAAAAAAAAGACAAAGTGAAATTCAAAAATGCCAGCGGGCAATTCATAGCCAAGTTCTTTTATTGTATCTTGATATTCTTTTATGCGGGAGTCACCTTTGGTCCAGTTGAATCATTGCAGAAATGTATAATATGTAATTTGCTTTGACACTGAGCATTTCCGAGAGAACACTGGGCATCGGCCTGTGGTAGATCATACACTTCCAACGCTTTTTATCTAACTAACATGGAGCCTAGTGGCCACATTAGCAAAGACCAGTGAAGTAATCCAAGCGCCTCCAGGATGTGACAGAGAAAATTGCTGCAGAAAAAAGGTCAGATCACTGTGACCTATGGTATTTCTAGAGCCGTCATGGGAAATTTACAACATTATCTCTTGGGCATCTGACACATCACAATTCAATAAAACATGTGCAGTTTGTGTGTTTAAATGTGTACTTTTCCTATACTGCCGTTAGCGCATCCATAAACAAAACAGTACGGAAACACACAAACAAATGTAACACATATATCTCATGATGACAAATACGACTGTACATTGTTCCATGGTTTTCAATTTCTGTCTCAGTCACTGCCCTGCACACTTTGATGTGATTTCATAATTTCCCTGGACACATTTTATGAGCAGATGGAACAAAATGAAATAAGCTGCTAAGGGAGGTCACACATGGGCCCAGTCAGTCACTCTAATATCAAGGTGTGTTGGAAGCTCAATTTAAACATTATCAGCTCTCATTCACACCAAAGTAATGAGTTATAAAACTAATTTGCATCTTCATCATCCACTCAGAGGTCCACAGACCAGACACACTCATCATGGATTCAACACAAAATATTGATTGGGAGCTAAACAGATTGTAATGACTTTGAGAGAAGAGCAAATCTTTTGGTAACGTCTTCTGTAGCTTGTTTTACATAATAACCAAAGCGGAGGTCATATCAATTTGACCAGGAGTTTGCCTTTGCCCTTCAGCATTTACAGCGTTAAGTCTGAGTCATCCTGCTGACAGAATCTTTTTTGTGTTTTCAGTTTTTTATAATATGGAATATGGAATATTGTAATGTAATAATAAACAACCCTCAAGACACATCATGAGTCTCAGGAGCGCAATCTGAAGAAAAGCATGAGCAAAAGAAACAAAAAAAAAAAGAAACAGTAAACCCAATAATAGACTAGAGGTTTGATTCACTTAGATGAACCAACTCATCCCAATTAACTAGAAAAAGGAATGTTGTGTTTAACTTGCATAGCCTTATAGCCCCACATTGTAAACAAAATTACATTTAAATCATTTTATCATTTATTATGTATGAAATTTACAGAGATGAAAACGAAGCACATTTTTGGTACATTTTTAGTTTTAGTTAGTTTTACTAAAAAAAAAAAAAGGGCTGGGGTACCCCTGAGCAAGGTACCCAACCCCCAATGCTCCCCGGGCGCCACTCAGTGTGGCAGCCCACTGCTCCTAATTCTAGGATGGGTCAAAATGCAGAGGAATACTTTCCCTAAGGGGATTAATAAAAACTAACTTAACTTTTAAAACTTACAAACACACAATTCAGTTTCAATTAGTTATCAGATTATTTTTTTTATTTCAGACCTGATTACTCCTCCCTTTGTCTATTCTTTCACCGGAGAGCATCACTTCATGAGGGTAAATGCTTATTGTAACAGGGTAGCAGAGGGGGTTGTGGGTGATGCGGCACCAGCAGTGTTTTGGTAATTACCTCAAAAGGGGGCGAAAAATTCCTGCTGTAGAAACTGACCTTGGATTAGCAGTCCTTGGATGTTCTCCAGGTCAATAGCTCTGTAGTCAGCCGCCAGAACGTGACACATTTTAATGAGCTTGATGATTGAACACTGAGTTCACCTGTTAGCAAAGTTGGCAAGACACACAAATCCAAAATGATGTCTCTTGTTTCTATTATAGCTTATTGCTGTCTGTCAGTCAGTGTGTGTGAGAGAGAGAGAGTTGTAAAGGTCTTTGGAGAAAAGTGGAATATAAATACAGCTATTTACCACTGGTGAGACTTGGCTGGATAAAAGTTGTCAGTTCAGTCTTGGAGATGTATTGTTAAAGACCCATTTAGAACACCCATTCAACAAAATAGTTTTGGTGTTACAGGGTTTCAGGGCTTCATGTACATGGATAAAACAGATTAGATACTCGCAGCAGCGCTATTTGATAGCGTGTGGGGTTTAAATATCAATGCACAAGGTTCAAAACAAAGCTAAACTCAGAGCTATCGTTTGGACACATGAACATATTTCTCCTTCTTTTTAGCTGCACCAAATCTGGGATCCCCACAGCAGATTTTTCTTATCAACATTGTTGATATGGCTTCTAATGCAACCCTTTCCAGCATCAAAATACTTGGGGACACATATAAACTACAGGAGTTGGGGATTAAACCCTCCGTACATTGCAGCTAGAAGATAATCTGCTCAAACTTTGACCAAGACCATGATTAATAATTACATAATAAAATGTGACAATAAAAACACAAAGCTAGATGGAAAAGAATACCCCAGACACTTTTCAGAGTGTCCACAATATATGCTGAGTTCATCTGATTTATGCCACCAAAGGTCTACATGATATAAAACACATTTCCAGAGATGAAAACACAGCTGAAGTGTCTGATTACACGTCTTTCTTCTACTGTGAGTGTAAAAGGCACCGACTTTTGTCTGAGAGGAGGATGCTAATGTCATCCGGAGTACTCTCACTCCATGATGAGTGGAAAAGAGGCAAAGCTGTTACAAGATTGACCGAAACCGTCTCCCAATCTAAGAGAGAGAGAGATTCTACAGCCTAAACGGCACCAGAGTGCCTTATCGTTTTCCCTCGGGTGCCTCTGCACCAAATACTGTCACTGAGAGAAGATTAAAGGGGACAAAAATGTTTGACAAGAAGGAGCAAGAAGGAAAACACTTTTGGGGGGCAATGTTGGAAAACAATGAAGGGGAAAAACACAGTGTGATTTGTTTTGGCAACAACACACACTCTTCAAATGTGTGTTGTCCATGCCAGTCTAAAGAAACAGCATTCAAATTAACATTTAGATGGAAGTGGCACTTCTGGACCTCAGACGTCAGAGATTGGGGGGAATGGACGGAAAAAAACTGCATTCATCTGAGACATTTTGCATGGCCCCAAGGTGAAGTATGGAGTTAAATTCTCTTCATTTGATTAGAGCCCATTACATCAATTGTTGACAGGTGTGTCTTGTGATCTACCATCACGAGGCCCAGAATCACTGTCTAGATTTTCTTATTTTGGTCGTCATGTCGCCACAAGCAATAGCAACCAGCAGGGATGGCCACTGAGTGTTTTGCTGTTGCTGTGTTTACACAGTCAGAGTCACCTTTGGACTATCTGGTGCTAAATTTTCCAAGCTGTGCACCTACCCCACTCAAAATATACAAAATACACCCTGCAATTTCGGACACATCTCTTTGCAGTCTCACTATCATGTTTCCTCCAAATGCTCTGATCGCCGGTTCTGTCATAGCATCTCTTCCATATAAGGGCGTCACTGTCTCCTCTCAACTCCAGGGTACAACTTACTTTATCCTCTCCCTATTACATCATGAGAGGCTGCACACATGGATGATTGACAACTCCATTAGAGAGACAGGAGAATAATAACAGTGTGACTGTACTTCAGGCTCAATCTGCTGCTCCCTTCCACCATGCAGATACGCAAACATGCATTCTCACGTCCTTACATGTACTTCCCATCAAAGGAAACAATGAAATTGTGTTTGCAGGTCTGCCTGGTTCATGGTCTTTTGTTTCTTTCTCTAATTCTCTCTTTATATATTTACCACGTTTCACATTTCACTCTATTCAGCCTGTTAATCCAATAAGTTAGTGCTGAGAAACTCCCGAGAGACGTGTAACTGGAAGAATGGTGAAGCGTGGTGACATTTATTTACTTTTTTTATAACATATAATTGTGTACAGTAGAACATTAAGTATTCATACTCATTACATAAACTATAAGTACTACTATTAACCATTGGTTACAACTGGAATTAAGAACAAACATGAACTGAGCTTCCGCAGCGAGTGACACAGATGCTGCTGTGTGGAACAGCACCGTGCGAACTCATTTTACAATGGTTTCAGTTTTCATTTGAAAGTCAAGCACTACAGAGATTTAAAACTTTACAACTGTCCACAGCTCGGAGGGAGCTCATACATGTTGGGAATACAAGCATTTTCACTCAGTACGTATTACATGCACAGTTTAATCGAGCTGCAGCTGTAGTCCAAGTAAGACAGGCAACAGAGCTCGAGTACACATGCGGAGGTGAAAATCGTAGGTGGCACTGTATCTCTCTCTATAAGCTAGTGCATACTGAATCAGTTTCCTGTTAAACTTTACATCACAGAAAAACAAACGGTAAGATGGATGTCGCTGTGGTTCTGTATGTTGTTCAAAAGACGGTCTTCTCCATAGCTTTCCCTCTCACCGATGCTCACGATTTTTCATCGTCTCCTTCTACAAAGACTGGAGAGGACATTTTGGGGCACGCACAGAACGCCAAGTCCGACTCCAGTCCGACTAAGTGTATACATGCAGGAGTAATCTGACTATGAAGCAAATTATCCAGCAATGTTAGCCTGATTGAGACTACCTTGATTTTAGTCGGACAAAAGTGTTTATATGACATTACGAAAACCAAATTATTGTCTTAGTCCGACTGAAATAGGACTTTTAACATGCATGTAAACACACTGACTTGTAAGTCAAGTGCTGGGAATAAATGGCATCTTAATGCAACACAGCGAAGGCTGCACTTCACAGTGTTCAGCAGTCTGCAGGGTATGTGACTACCTGTGATGTATTGCTATACATATAGCCCCGCAGCACATTTGACCCAATATCCATTCAACTTTCTGTTGATAGAGAAGCGTCCCTTGCACTGACATGTTGTGAATAAACAGCCCCTGGCACTCTTCCCTTGCTCTATGTTAGTCCAAATGCGGGGTCCTTTGATTACCAAGAGAGATTTTAAAAAAAAACACTCATCAATAATGTAGACATGCAATTAATGACTTCCCCACTTCTGTCAGATCTCCCATCCTGAACCCCTGCATTGCTACAACCCACACAACTTCATACAGGAATTAAACAAATATAGAAATAGGAAATCATTACTAAAACATGGCGTTCACCTTGAGTGAAATTTGGATTTTTGCCTGTTGTTTTGTTGAACGTCAGGCCTGAGTCTCCAGAGGCCACAGTGATGTACAGCAGTTCCCTCTGCCAGCTTTACGGCTATGATCTCCAACTTTGCTTTGGTGAAATATTCATGCTTATTTTCATTGTTTGTACACAAACCTCAATGTAAGTGTTATTGCTTGTGTGGCTGTGTAGAAAATAAAATATCCCTTTATATAACATGCATGTATAGGAATACTAAATGTCATGTGTGAGTCATAATAATAATCGTATATAATGATGTATGAATATTTGTCTCTTCAAAAACAGGATTTTAGCCATCATACCCAGCACACCTGCTCAGTGTTTATACGGATCATGTCTGCAGACATTCATTCTTATATAAAACACATGACAAAACAAGCAGCGCTACTGAAAATTGTCAAAGGTTTTTTAAATTTCCTATTTCAATGAAATCATACAGTACAGTGTGTGGTGGGAGGAAAACATTGGTGAGTTGCTCCTTATACGAACCAAGAGTCAAAGGACAGACATTGTCACTACGTGTACAGACAGATTTTGAAAAAATAAAATGTGTTTTTGAGACTGATTTAGACATAAAATAATTAATGAATAATTACTGATCAACAGCTGTGTTGTCAGTCTAGTCAAAGGCATCATCATTTACGCTGATATGAAGAAGCAGCTGCTATCTATATAATTACCTCCTGAAGAGATTAGGATCTTGTCAGTGATCACGTCCACTTGACAGTGGAATGGAAAGGCACAGAAAGGAGCATGAGAGCATGTGGCATTGAGATGAATGAGGCTGCAATAAAGACATTATTTCAGAATGTACTACTATTTGGAATATCTAACATATTTATATGTTGTTGTTTTTTAATCCAAAGCCAGCTGCAGGTGGTCTCTGGGAAATTCCCCAGAGGGATGGGCTTGGATCCACGAACCTATGTACTCGTGACATTGCGAAGACGTGATGTCTTTTTCTTTTTTTCTCTTTTGTTAAATGATGGGTGTGCGTGCGTTTTATTTGAGGGTCTCTCAGCAGCATCACGACCATCAATAATTAGACTACGTAGCCTTCAGCACACCATGATATAAGACCTGACACGCCACCTACACACCAGTTGCTGATTGGCGTTACGCAGGTATCCAGCCATTACCCCAAAGCCTGGACCCCATTTATCCTCGCCAGATCTCACTGCAGGAACTATTTCCCACTCCACTCCGCACCAGAGCGCGCACAGCTGACGCTTTTGCAAAATTACCTGAGCGACAGAAATCAGGTAAGGATAACAGTTGTAGCCTGAATGCTTAAAATCAAACGTTTGTTATTGTATTTTCAACTATTTGGAAGATTGTGTTCATATACAGAGGAAACGCAAGAGGGTGATTGGAAAACCGTGCGCTTTTACGCATCATTTACGCAGCAGGTTGCGGTTAGATGTGGATGTGTGGTGCAATTTTCAGCGATGTATTTGCCCATTAAAACTATGTTATAAAACTAAAATAAATGTAATTGTCCTCGCGTAGGTGCTGCTGAGAAAATGAGGAGAGGTTTGCTTCTGGTATCTGTGTTCCTCATCATGAAACTTGACTTCAGCCAATCCAGATGCGAGGAACCCGGATCGCCTAGATCAACTTCAGATGTACGTTTCCTGATTCACAGTGACTATTTTTCTTGAGCTTCTTTAAAAAAGAATATATTTATGTGTATATATATACATATATATATATATATATATATATATATATATATATATATATATATATATATATACATATATATATATACATATATGTATATATATATATGAATTCATTTTTTTTTTCATTCTCATTTGTGCAGCAGAACACAGGCTTGGCAAACATCAAGCGGAACATTCTGAAACGGTATAGCGATTTGGATTATGACAGCTTTGTGGGTCTGATGGGCAAAAGAAATGCCGGTGAGTCTTATTTTCATCTGATCACGCAAAGCAGCTGATTACATAAAGCGATGTCTCATTAAAAACAATAATTATGGTAATGTTAAGTGGACGTTTTGTGTGTGATCAATTCTAACGCATTAAGTGACGGCGTTGAAGATTTGTATCTGCAAAACTGACACAGCTTTCTTTTCTTCTTCATCTTATCCTTTGTATCTTATCAGATGCAAACATTATACAGTCGCCACAAAAAAGTAAGCCGTTTGGCATTTATTACTGAAATGATGACGTGGTTGCTTTCTTTGAATTGGTTGGAAAAGATGTGATTAAATTCTTCCCACTCTTCTTATTAGGAGAAATGCATGATATTTTTGTTGGTCTGATGGGAAGAAGAAACTCAGAGTCGGGTGAGTACGGCAGTTTACAAAAGTCAAATATCACAGATAGTGATTTTGCTTGTTGCATTTAAAACTTCATGTTTTCCCCCGATGCTCCCCAAGGACGCACAATCAATCTTTATGGACTGATATTTTGTGTGCTCACACAGATAATGGTCCCTGGAGGAGAGAGTATCCAGAGAGGAGAGGCATTTTTCTTAACAAGTGCAAGCTGAGGTAAGGTCTATTTCAGCAATAAGCCTCCACTTCTCTGATATTTAAAATATAAAGTTTAATGGTGTACTCAAGTATTCATTTTAGCCTTTTTTTAAATGAAGACACTGATGATTACCGTTTTGTTTTGTTGCAGATTTCTTCAGGGGCTGTAGATATTCAGACTCAAACAACTGTCATCAAGAAAGAGAACTCAAAGAAAGAATGAAATGTTTGTGGAAACGGCTAAACCAACATGATTTCTACATATGGTTTATGAAAGTGACCATAACCTACACAGATTGTATTTGTTTTACCTTAAGACAAAACATAACTAGATGTGACAACTGTTTCTTGTTGTCTTTCATGTGACTCTGTTTCTTCAAAGTTCTAAATAAACACATTTTTTTATATATATACTGTATATACCTAATCTACTCTTTTAAAACATTATTGAATTTTCCAGCAACTGTTTGAGTTATTTATTTATGTGTGGCTCTAGTGCAGACAGTCATGTAGTGTACAATACCACCCGTTCGAGTGTTCACTGTTGTATAGGACTGGACCAGAACAATTCACTGGAGTTTTGTACAGTGTTGCGTTTATCAGATGCTACAGTGTTCTCAAACAGAAGCACATAGTGTTTCAAGTGCACACTTCAGGGGTCAAAAAAGAAAAACAACACAGTCGTCATGGCTGGCTGTAGAGGAATTAAAAAGGTAATATACAAACAAAAACACAAATAAATATAATATAAATAAAGTTAATTTAATTAAATAAGCAAAAAGAAATGTACTGGATTTTTTTTTTCATTTAACTGAAATGTCTGGACAGCAAGAGAGTGCCACATTTAGCAGCAGGAAAACCAAAATGTAAAAATAACCAAATACGTTGCTGCGTATGTGATAAAAAAAAAATGAACAAAAACACAGTAACGGTCTTCCTGTGTCAATCTGAAAACACATCTGTAACTGTAACATAATCCAATTCAAACACTGAATACGTCAGGACTAATTCAGCTAAACAAAGCGTTTATCTTTTAAGTTATTTGCAGCTGTCCCTGCAGTGCTCAGTGTCATGCAGCGACAGGATCGGTCAGAAGGAACATTTCGCCATCACAGGGTAATAACATGTCTGTCACAGTTGTGATTACCATAATAATTTCTATCCCAAACGTTACTGTGAGTAAAAAGAAGATTCAGACAGTGTACACATTAAACCCAGTCGGTGTCTGTTGTCATGTGTGACGACAGTCCTGTTCTCAGTGAGGTCACTACTTTGGTTTCATTGTCAACAATGGAAGTAGCTACCGTTGCCCGAGTCCTTTCATCTGTCACCAGATGAGCTCCTTTAAGTCACAGCAGACGGTGGCAGAGTGCTGATGCCAAGACCATGGCGTAGGGAAGGCTGATACCGTGGCCTATAGCCGTACGCTCTCAGGTGGTAGGTGTAATACTCCAGTGTGTACATAAGGTCTGGTTTCACTTGATGGAACGATACCGCCAGGTCAGAGCAGCACTGTGGACCCTGCGCAGGGAGGAACAATACACAGATCACACAAAGAAAGTCTATGCAAGTATATAAAAACATGTCTGCATATTAGATATATGATGTGTGTGTAAAATTGTAGCTTTAATTGAATGGGATACTAGCATCTACTGCCAAACTCCTAGACTCACAGATTAGCCATAAATATGTCAACAGCATCAATGTGGCTGGATAAATATGTCATGTGTGGAGGTGACCAAACATGAATCAATAAAGGGAACTATGTCTGACACTGTCCAAATACTTACTGTGTAATTGAAAAACAAACATAAATCATTTGTCAAAGGAGTAGGAGCCTCAATCATTTCTATATTGGATTAAGGGATTAGACTGGCATTGCTCAACATCCACCTGTGTTAACCTCAGGGGTGGAAACAAATATGTTTGAAAAACAGAAAAGATCAAGTCATTGCAACAGAAGTAAAAAGAATACAATAGCACGGCAGTATGTGAGGGATTAACTCATGACAAACGACAGGATCAACGTTCGCTGTGTGGATAAAGGCTGCAGTGCAGAGTCTAACAGCAATAAAACTGGTGTCCGTTTTCTTTGGCTTCATAAAAAAAAAAAAATAAATAGGTACATGTATTCATTGTACAGCCGCCTGTTTTATCCTTCATTATATACAGTTCATAAAACAATAATTATCTGTTTAGTGATAAAAAAAACATGATTATTGTAATATTAAATTAGTTGTCTCGGTTCCCTTTGATAGACAGAGGACAAAAGGAGCTTCATGCGATCACGTACACGCAGCATCTGACAAGATCTGAAATGGACCCGACTCATTATAATTGCAAAGTACAATAAATTAGTTGCATTATCAGCCACAAATTGACCAATTTTCCTTTTGTTGACAGGACATTGTCTCTGCTGAATTCATCTACTTTGAAATGAACTCATTCTATCTTAATTCACTCACTCTATGCAGAGGTCAAATATTTTATTTATTTAGCCATTATCCTTCTAATGAGTGTTTTATAGCAACACCTACATAAAAATACTTCATTCAGCAAAAGCAAAATTTAACAGCGTGCTGCATCACTTTAAGTTAGATTATATTGTAGGTCCTGACTGTACGGATAAATCTCACTTAATCTGTGGATGTACTGTAATGATATTAAAGTATTTTCAGGTCACTGACAGTTTAGGACACTTCTCCCTCATTTGAACCATTCTAATAAGACTCTGCTACAGTCTGTCTTTTATTGAGGAGTCGTCCATTGTGCTTCAATTAGATATGGGATGTCGTATGACATCTAATGAAGGTCCGTGGTTGTAGTCGAGGACACAATTCCAGTGAATTGAGTGTAGCATTTTTGACAGCGCCATTTCCACGTCCACCTATACTAAAAGTTCAGTACATTCATTTGAATTTATTCAAATGACTGTACTGGATTTAGAGACTGCTGTTGACTTAACGTTCAGGACCTGGAGACTATGAAATGTTTGTTATACACAATCTATGGTCTATCTATCATACCATAAACGCCCCACTGTTAGGAACTTTGACCAAAACACGATAATGTAGTTGGTTGCTTTTACCATTTGTCACACTCACTCTGTAATAGCATTTTGAAGTTGTAGTTTATAAATAAAAGACTTGACTTGCCTCAACAATCGGGTAGTAACAATAATTCCAGTACCACAAGCTCTTGGAGAACTTGCCAGTTAGATGGTGCTCTGGAACAAATGGATGGAAAGTTTCCCGATGTAAAGTATCTCTAGAGTCACCAGCCAGTACGCCCATCTTTTCCAAACACTGCCCCAGTGCTAGGTCCTCTATGGGGGTGGTATGTGTGCAAACTTTGATCCGAAAACCTTCCACAAACCTCTTGAGGGCCTCTTTACTAAGTACATAACCTGCCCCTCCACTCATGTAGCCTTGCTTGGCGTAAGGCTTGAAGCGTTTGCCAAAATAGATGGGCAGCTCAGGGGTGTAGTTGGACAGAAACCAGCGGAGGTTGTCCACCACCACGTAGGTGTCGTCGTCCGCTTTCAAGAACCAGTCCGCTTCATCCGCATGGTGCTCGTATACATAATGGAAGGCTCGGATGGTCTTCCAGTAGAGCTGGTCACGGCCTTCCTTAGTGCCCAGTCCCACGGTGGGAAAGTCTGGATCCTTCACAGAGCTCATGAACACCACCATGTTGCAGTGGCGACTCCAGGTGGCCTTGACATGGCGGGCCTTGCTCTGTAGATTATACGGCCCCGTCATCACCCAACAAAGAATACGTACCTTCCTGTACAACTCATCCGCCACCCTGTTGTCTTCATCTAGAAGGACACAGTAAACAGTAAAGGTCATAACATTGTTATGCAACACTTTCTTTTATACTTGAAGGATGACGTCGTTCATTTCCAGCTTTCTAATCTGTCAACAGTGTCCTCTGTGGCCCAAGAACTCAAACTGTGTTTGCTGTGCGTGTGTAAAGATGCTTTGTCGTGACCCTTCTGAGATTGTAGTTTATATATATATATACATATATATATATATATATATATATATATATATATATATATATACACACATATATACACATACATATATATATATATATATACACATATATACACATACATACACACACATACATATATATACACATATATATACACACACATACATATATATATATATACACACACATACATATATATATATATATACATACATACACACACACACACACAGGCTATACCACTTAAAAACATAAATTTGTTTTTTGTGTTATTTTAACGAGGAAATTGTTTATCAGACAAACATTGTTCCAAGTGGAAAAGTAAAAAAAAGTAGAATAAACAAACAATGTGCTTGCCCAACACACAATGAGCAAACACTAGGCATCGATGGATATGGTTCTGTCAGAGAACCATCAGAGAACCATCAGTCTGGTTCTCTGACAGATGTGCAGCCATCTGGAGAGCTACATGCTGTGTTGGTGCATTCTACTGTTAAACTCTGTATTTGAGTCTTTAATAGAACTCAAATATTCAAATACACAGTGTATCCTAAACTGTCAACTATAATACCTCCCTAACAAGAACCCAAAACCTCAAATTGGGCTCAAAATTTACACTTAAACTCCTACCGAGTAATCATTCAACATCTGCATTCAAACTAGTGTTTTAAACACTGGAAATCTGTCTAAAATTGATGTGCAGCTTTACTTACAATTACCAAAAAAAGAGAATGGTAGTCGCACCTGCATGTTGAGGGTGGAGTAGGTTCAAGAGAGCAGCACCCTCTTCCTTTCTGTTCGTTGGTCTCTTCTTCTCTGTTATGGCTTTTTCTTGAGCCTCTGACAGCATAGGGTAGCTCCTCTCAAACCACACGTTGTACAGGAAGAAGTAGAAGCTGCAGGCCCCCACCATGAATCCCAGGGAGAAGCTCCACCTGCAGCAGAGGCCCTTCATACTGACTCTCCGGCACTGCAATGTCCCACTTACAACAGATCTACATGGACCAAGAATAGAACAGGCTCAACTTTATTCAACCATGAGGTCTATGAATGATTTTGAAGATTGAAAATTGAACAGCAACGGTTTTAGGACACCACCAGCGTTGCCGTTTATATGTCTGTCACATTCTGTGATCATTAGCATTTGGATTAAAATGATGTGACTTAAAGTCGGTCTTATATTGTAGAGTTTAACTCAAACAGCATATGTGTGTCATGCTCACGCATGTTTGAATAAACCTGGCATAACAGACCATTTTCACAGCACATATTGTTATACATGAAATAGGACATAACAATCCGTGTATCATTCATTCTTTTCATATTCAATTGATCGAAAAATGAAATAACGGTTTGGTAAACAGTGAAGGAAGGGGTTCAGTTCAACGTTAGTAAAGTTAACGTTTGCTATATAATAACATAGCTAACAGTTAACGTTACGTCAGTGCAATTTTATAGAATAAATGAGACTTATTTTTAGATGAAACTACAGTAAGTTACCTGGAAGATCCTGCCGATTTTTTCGGTCGTCATGTCGTCTTCCTTTACAGTCACCCGTTTCGTTCCTCTGAACAAGATGAAACTCTCCATGATTGATCCTCAGTATGGTTTTGAAGGCTAACGTTAACGTTTCCAAGTGCAACACACGAAGAAGACAATAACTTTCAGTTCACACAAATCGGACAAATTAAATATCAAAATCAAAATCTTTCCGTGGCCCGTTATTTCATTTCCTATTTTTGATTTGAGCAATAAATCGAAAGTACAGAAAATCACCCGTTATTTGTTTTTTGGTATCAGATTCATAAAGGAATAAGGAAATGAACGAATGATACAAGGATTCATAACATTTGAACTCATAGAAGCTGGGTTTTTTCACATTTAAAAAAAAATAAAATGTAAAATTGCAAACATATTTCAGGATGTGTTCCTATAAATCGATATCGAGAAAAACTATACTGGTTATGGTTATAGCATTGCTGAAACAACAAATCTAAAGGTGGCCTGAGGCTTTTGGCACAGTAATGTATACATAGCTGCACAGTAGAATTTGAACGTGTAATCATGAAAAAAAACATTTTAAGATAATCATTTTAAAAACGTTCTAAAAAGAATCACTCACGTTATTTTGTGAATCACTGTGCCAGATAGAGCAATAACCTCCAATGGTATCTGTACAGCAAGCGTTGTGTTTTTTTTGCTTTGAGTGTGTGTGTGTGTGTGTGTGTGTGTGTGTGTGTGTACACATGTCTTTAGTGAGCTGTGTAGACCAATTTGAGGACATTATGGCTGTTACACACAATTAACAGGACCTGGTTTTAGTTGGGTGGTCCACACAATTTGAATGGGCTTTTTAAAGCATTACGACCTGGTTTTGGGGTTAGGATTAAGCATTTGGTTGTTATGGTTAAGGTTAGGGTAAGGGTAAGGGTAAGGGGTTCATTGTGTGTGTGAGTGTCCACACAAAGAAGGCAAAAGCAGCATGTAAGTGTATATGTGTATGTATGCGTTTGTTGACACACATATTTGGGTGGGAAAATCCAAACAAAATGAATTGGTTTACAAATAAATGCATTTCTGAATTCATTTTGGCATTAAGACGTCATGTGAGGACGGTGATTTTTCACTTGACAGAGTCACCATTAAATATTATTTAGTTTCCCTCATTCTGTTGCATCCCGGGTGAGATTAAAGATCGCGAGACTGTGAGACAGACGCTAACGATCAACACGCCAGTCCCAACTGCCCTTCCTTCTGTAATCCGAGCATTAATACAATTAGAAGACAAACCAGTTTATCCTAATGGTGGCTTTGCATCCGTTCAGACCAAAAACAGATGACACACATCGCACGACCGTAAATATAAACACACGTATCTGTACGGTGTGTGTGTGTGTGCGTGTGTGATTTACCTTCACTGGGATGAGATCAGTCATTTATGAGCACGTGGCAACTGCGTAAGACGCGAAAACGGCTGAGGGGAACACAAACCAGTTTCTGAACCTGTAGTCTGACATCACGTCACAGTGAAAAGACGGCACGTGAGCCGCGTGTTTAAAGCTGCTGTACAGGTTTACATTCTTCGGCATCACAGAGACTTAAAAAAGGCGGCATTTCATTGGCTGGCTGGTAGTGACGTAGAGCGGAAGCCACCTTTGACCCCCTGATGACCCTCTCATTTTATTGTTATTCTTCTCCGAAATGCATTGTAGGAGTGTAGTAGGGGTTTTTTTTCTTTAAATTGGATAACCTGTATTTCCTATACTGTTTGCACATTGTATTGAATAATGAACTTTTGTTTAATAAAAAGAAAAGCATGTTAGAGTCGCTTTATCAAAGTTGGCCACTAGGTGCCACACTAACAAAGTGAAAGAAAGAACAATATACACAGGATCAGTTCTACTAGGTTCCAGATGTCTCATATCTTATCAACAGTGATAATAAATAAATAAATTAATGAACAAATATAACAAAATAAATAGAGACACAGAAAGCACTCATGAAACCACTGGGTGTGAGTGAGCAACTGGAAACCTCTCTCTCTCTCTCTCTCTCTCTCTCTCTCTCTTTGTCTTGATGGGAGTGAAACAACTCAAATCAAACCAAGCCTGAACTTGACTACCCCAGTGTAAGCATGAGCATGTGCTGCTTGACATCAAAAAGTAAAATCTAAGTGTGTGTGTGTGTGTGTTTCTTTAGTAGACTGTGTGGACCAGTTGTTAAGCAAACCTATCTTTGTGAGGATATTTTTGACTGGTCCACACAACTTGAATGGGCTTTTTAAAGAATTAAGGCCTGGTTTTGGTGTTAGGGTTAGACATTTAGTTGTGATGTTTAAGATTAGGGTAAAGAGCTAAGCTAGGGAATGCATTATGTCTTTGAGTGGCCACACAAAGAATGCAAAACATGTGTGTGTGTGTGTGTGACAGAGAGGAATAGAGAGAGAGACGGGAAGAGGGAGAGATCAAACCTATCACTGTCAGAATATTTCGGGTGATCCATGAAAATTCAGTGGTCTTTCTGAAGATTAAGACTTGATGATTGGTGGTAAGGTTGTGGTTAGGATTAGGCCTTGCTGTGGTAATTGTGATTAAGGCTAGAGTAAGTCTTCCAGAAATTAATTTAAGTCAATGTAGTGTCCTCTGAAGTCATGGAAACCAGACTGTGTGTGTGTGTGTGTGTGTGAGAGAGAGAGAGATAGAGAGAGAGTGATGAGCACGTGTTCGTCACACAGCAGCCAACACCTCCAGTGTGCTGGGAAAATGAAGTACCAAGCAAGCAGAAGATGAATTAATCCCGTTTCAGCGAGTTAGAACAGTCACACCAGCAAAATGCGACCTCAGACAGAAGAAGAACGACATCGACAGCACCGCTTCCTGTCAGGGAGAAATTCGTTGAAAGAGGGAGGAGTCACTCCAACGCTCTTGTCGCTTCTTGTGCAAAGTGGGCGCGCCTCTCAGTTACTGATCAGATGCTGCAAAGTTATTCACTTGAGGACGCAAGGAAACTAAACAGTAAGATCCGTGTACTCTCTCTCTTCCTCTTGTGTCTCTTATTGTCTGAAGTTTCTTCGTGTCTGGTGTTGGGACAGTTAGGTGAATTGCCAATCGACTGTTTTCATCGATATTCCCCTGTTTATATTAACCAGAGAGCGTCCAACCAACTCACTACTTGTCTAAATCACTAAATGTAATGTTGTGTATAATAATAATAGTATAGTGGGCTTTGGATTCATCCGTTCATCTGTTTACATGTACATACACAGATTATTATACATGTTGAATAGGTGAACATATGTTCTTCTAGGAAATGAAGCCCTGGAGGAGGCTTGCTGCCTGAACCTTGAACCATATAAATAATTTGTCACTGAAACCCAGCTGCTCCTCTGTCTTTATAAATTATTAACCCATTATGATAAGATTAGCTAAGCCTTCATGTATGCCTCTATGGTGAAAATATGCAGCAAACACATAGTAAAAAATAACGAAGCTTTAAAAACATCAGGGAATACGTGATTATTCAAAAACAGTTTAGGCCCCTCCTCAAAATTTACAAATCTAACTAGCTACTAGGCCTACCTCAACTCTGTGGTAAAGAGAGGGGCATTAACTGCATAATACGAAAGCCTTTTACCAGCACAGTGATTCATTATTTTGTTTTTTGTACAGCTAAATAATTTCACTGTTTACACTAAATTGCTCCTGGTGTTTGTCGAGATTATCAGATTTGAAGCACATATCTTGCTGGGTTAAATGGGCAGCCTGATCTGCTTTGTGGTTGGTTCAGTTGCACAGTAGTGTAGTTTACTTCTACAATTTTTAACTTGCTAAATAGAGCTCACAGAAGACATTTATTCACACCATTATATACAATATTTTAGAGCCTGGATAAATATTTTGGTAACAAGGAAATGCCCTACATGTCCCTTTAAAAGAACATGGAGGGACACACACTTTGGAAACTATGGGAATCGGTATTGGTCATTATTGGTAACGGCCCGATACTGGTCAAAATCCCTGGATCTGATATCGGACAGTTAAAAATAAACAACAATATTTGTTTCACAGTTGGAGAATTATGTCTTTGAAATGACTCAGCACAAATGTGTTGTTAAGAACATAGTTCATATAAATGGTCTTACATGACTGTATCGGACTAATATCGGTATCGGTAGATGCTTGAGTTTGTGATATCGGTATCATCTCATCCCTAATATTAAGCATTTCCAATGTTCCTTGGTCAGTTTATCTTACTGTAGCCTCTGCACATTCTAGTTTAGTTTTGAAGTTGGCCCTGAAACTACTAGAGCACCTTGTTTGATTCAGCAAACTATAACCGAGGGTTTAATTTTACATTTTAACCATAAACTTTATAAAAAAAATAAAGAAAACTCAACCTCATGTACTGTGTTCATATATACAGTATATATATATATATATATATATATATATATATATATATATATATATATGTATATATACATGTAGGAGCCAGAGTTAAGTTAGTTTTAGTTTAGGGTTAGGTCGGGTGGTTGGTGCAAGATCACTGTTAAAATGTAATTTATGAACAGTTGAAGTCGTTAACTGTTGCCAAGCCTTTGATTAAATATTCTCGCAAGGAAAGGAACGTGGCTTTGTGGCCCTTCTGATGTTATTTTGTTCTTTAAATAAAAAGTACCAAGGACGGCTATGATAGATAAAGGGATTGGGAGATATGTACTGAAAAATATCTAGCAGTTTGGTGAATGTTCTCTGTTTTAGAAGATCACAACCTGGAACATCAGGGGAATATTTCTATGTGTTGTTGATCCTAGAGAAGCTTGGATACCTGTGGATAGGAAAGTAACTTGGATGTATTATAAAAGTCGCTAAGTGTTTAAAATATTAGGTTTTAAATCATGTCAAATTCAGCTTCATTCTCTGCTCTCTGTTGGGCCATGGCCACTGTTCCACACACTCACTCACACACACACACTGTTTTGCATGGTCTGCTCAGTCAAATGAGGACCAGAGTCTGCAAATATTAACTTAACCCTTTGATAACATGTAGGGAAGTGACATTTTCATGGTTTTAGGGGTAATTTATCACATGTTGCACATAAACAGAGCCGCAGCAATCCACCAACGCCTTTTCTCTCTTCCTCTTTATTCCTCTTTATCTTTTTTAGGAAGCTGTGCTAGTTTTGATGTGAAAAGTTTTTTTGATTGCCTCACAATGTGTTGTTGAGCCGAGAGAGGCTTGCATATAGGTGGATGGAAATGTAACCTGGATGTACGGCAAGTGTGCAAACCCTTTACATGACTCTTCCTTGCCTTGGTGACTGAGGAATTGAAACAGCACATAAAAGTCAAGCCCATTGATTGGCTTTGGAATTAAGTTCACTTTTGCTACAAAGCGACTTAAGGCAGGACATTTATACAAGTGTCGGAAACTCTATAACAGGGACTGCAGAAAACCCCATTGTCAAATAATAACAACACAGAAACAGGAGAAATTACAGATAAACTGCAGCAATAAAGGGGTTTGTGCTCTGTCAAACAAATGACTGAGTCTTAAGTTTTCCCAAGTTCTCCTACCCCAAAAAAACAAATCGACCTATGCTATCTCTGACTGGCTAGTACTTATTGCCATCAAAGCAGGGTGCTGGTGGGAAAACTCTGCTGTCAACTGTGTGTGTGTGGGGGAAGGAAGGGGTGGAGGGATCCAGTAAGCGGACAAACTATCCTACATTTAAATAACTTACTAAAAATATCTGCTTGACAACTCATGAAGCTGGGAACAAGCCCAAATACGCAACCAAACCCTAAGTTGTTTATACTAATCGGACTTGGCAGGAGTCCGCTCCCCTTTCTGTTCTTCTTTACTTCATTTCCTCATATTTTAGATTCAGATTTAGATAGAGGTTGTAGAACTTTGTAGCAGGCAAAGCTATCATTCTATTTATATGTTTATTGGTATAATTGGTATCAAAGCACTGTTGCCTTTAAAGTGCATTATCAAACCCTTTTTGTTAACCTTCGTATGTGCTATCATCAGAACCTGTACGACTTGTCGCTTTTACAACCTAACTAACCGACTGTCTAACTGCTGCTTAACTGCTCTCCAGCTACCGTTAACTGTGTGTGTGTGAAATAAACCTTCAGAAAGACAGTTGAGTTGAACCCGCCGTACAAGTTCTGCGCTGAAAGGATCAGCCAGTAAAGATCTGGACAGAGGTGTCAGAACTTTTTTTTGTGTTTTTATATCTGGTCACATGTCATTTTTACCACATGTTCTCAGCCACTATTGTTTAATATACACAATATGTGAAGACCACAAATGCAAGTTGAAGGGCAAAGTCCATTTCCATTTTTTCATTTCAGATGCGAAGCACCCATAAGAAGTGTCTTGGACTGATATTTGTCAGTGTTGGTGTGCTGATTGCCGTGTTTCATACTTGGAGCAATGGGCCCAGCCAAATTGTCGACATACAGCCAAGAGGGGAGAGTCTACTTAACAAAGTCCTCGCACAGCAATATCCTTACCTGACTAGTGGCCATGAATCCATTGCCTATCATGTTAAGGACAAAGTGGCTAGGTGTGTTATTTGTCAACGTATTATATCTATATTTTGCGTTGACTTCGTACTACTTATCATCTCACTGCTTCTTTCTCTCTGACAGTCATTTGGCTCTGAATTCATGCTTTTGCCTGGCTGACAAAGAGTCTTTTCAACTGCCGCTCTCCAGTCTGCTCTTCCCGCGCGTGTGGGCCCATAAATTGGACGCTGCATTTCTAGAGTCCCATCCTGACCCTGAGGGTGTGAAGCATCACAGAGCTCAGGAGTACAGCAACTTTCAGAAGAGGTAAGATGAGTAATATATATTATATTATGAGTAACCCCATTAAGTAACCCTAAACCAGTGACCACTCCCCAGAACTGTCATCCCACAAGCTTTTCTAATTGACCTATAGCTAATGGAAAGTTGTTGCTTGTCATTCGCTATGTAGTTACATACAGTGATATAGAGTATAGAGATAGATGTTATTCTGCACTGGTATTACTTGCCTGGCGCACCATCTCCAGTGCCATTTGGTTGGCTGACTGCAGAATTATTAGCCAGGTACCACCTTTCCTCAACGTTTCGCCGCTTTGTACCGAAATGTCTCCTGATTTTGACAGGGATATCTCCCTGCAGCCAGCCTTGGTGTTAGGCCTGCTCCAACTCGTGGCCTTCCTCCTCAGCCAAAGACGGAGTTTGCTTTCCTCTGCCACTTGGCCAGTTCCTTCGGGGCCTTCCACTGGTTTGCTTCTGTCACTTGCATGTCCCTCAAAATGATCCTCCAACAAGGTCACGGCATCTAACTTCTACCAGATAGATGATGGTTCTCCATCCAGACTCCGAGCACTCACTGGCAAGAGCAGTGTATTACAGCCTCTTCCCTTTCTGAGGCAGCTTCTATGCCGACCTCCCACAGGACTGTTAGCTGTGCTGTATCTGTAATGTGGTTGATTAATTGTTTACAAAGTTTATTTTCTATGTAACAGAGTATACACTCTGTATATATATATATATATATACATATATATATATATATATATATGTATATATATATATATATATATGTAACATAATGCCTTCCCTAGCCCCTTACCCTAACCTTAACATCACAACTAAATGTGTAAACCCTTTAACCCCTAACCCTTACACTAAACCCAATCCTCAGAAGGCCCTTTGAAGTTGTGAGGACTAGCCAAAATGCCTCATATTTTAAATCATCTATTTCCTGTTTTTTCTCTATAAGGTCCTACAGCCCCGCAGATTTGCCGATCATAGCTGAGGCCAACAGTCCCCTTCAGTATCCCACCCAGGGAGTGGAGGTGCGACCCCTCAAAACAATCCTCATTCCTGGTAAGAACACACAATATCTAAGTGTTGACTAATGACAGTGTCTTACTTGTTGGTGCTGCATTTGCTTTTCAAGTCTGTCACTCGTAATAAATCGTTATCATCCAGCAATGAAAGCTAATCATTTCTGTCTCGCCAAAGGTTTGGGTCTGAAGGAAGAAAAAACAAAACATGAGGTAATTTCTATAATTTGGCAATTTCACAGATGTTTACATACCATTTTCATGAATATTGTGTTTTACTGTTTTAAATGTGTCTTTTCAAAACCATGTAAATTATATCACAGGTGTATTTGACAGCAACTCTAGGGGTGTTTGATGTTGCCGCCACAGTGAATGGTGTTGCTGTTAAAGGAGAAGGCGAGAAGCTCATGACACTGTCGAGTCCTTTCCTCCCTGCTCTGAACAGGCAGCTACAGTTTGTCACCTATACAAACACTGTTTTCCACCCAAAGACGGCTGATACAGGTAAAGTTATTATTTGATTAATATCTCGAATGGAAAAGTCCAATGTCATGTACACGAGTTAAATCTTATGCAGAATGTCAATTCAACGCACTTAGCAAACCGCGAAGGCTGCACTTTAATGGAACAGAATTAGGCCAAATCATTCAGCCCTAGAACTTTATTGTTTTGTCGGTACGTCAGCTGGAGCAAACAGAAACAACATAACCATTAACAGGGAAACCTTTGAACTACATATAATGATCTGTATCTTAGTGTTCGTGAAGCTCTATATTAACCTTAACTACAGCTGGCCTTACCTTAACTTGACCCTAACGCCATCCTAAAATGTAATCATTTACATTATTGGGGACTTACTTTGTGTCCCTACAAGGAAGGCAAGTCCCCATAATGTGACTGTGTAAACAGATTTAGGCCACCACAACACACACAAACATGCTGTATTTTAACCCTAAAGATTAGGTTATAATGAAACATGGCAGATTTCACAAAAAGTCTTACTTGCAAAAAGTTTCAATAACCCTGAGCTTGAGGGTCAAAAGTAAAAAAAAAAAAAAAACGGTTAAAAGTATACAAATAAATAAACAATGGAGGACATGAGGGAGTTGCAGGTTATTGACAAGATGATCTGGTGACCAGTGAAGGATTAGTGGAGATTTAACACAGTGAACTGAGAGAACAAGGAACAGGTGGAAGATATCGGGGTGTGGTCTGCAAATAGTGTGACTATACTGTACACACTCTAGCTGTGTCTCTATTTTTAGTCTTGAGTGAGCAGCGACTCAGGAAGAGAGAGAAGTCAGGCGCTGTGAGAGATAAGACGGTGTAGCCCACACAACTCACGTCACCCACTCTTCTTCTAGTAGATTCCGGCAGGATGTATACACGGAGAAGGTAAATGCTGCCCTCCACAGTTCAAAGTCCTAAATCACTAGAAGCCTGACTGCTGGTTTAACCCCTAACCAGCCAAAACATCCTAAATGTATGTATTTCATTTTTAACGTAGTTTTAGAACTAATAGTAGTATTGTTTTGGGCTGTACCGGTTTATTATTATTAGTTATTTGTTTTTATGTAATACTGGACGAAATGGCTGAGAGACAAACATGGAATATGATTTACTAGCATGACTTATCTCTGCACCGATTACTGATTGCGAACAACAGGTAATGCAGTACTTAGAACATTTATGTAAGTCAAGTATTCATTCAGTTCAGTCTACTCTGTTATTATTACAAATTATTATTATTATTATTACAAATGCAGGTTTTTTATAAATAAACCCTGTGTGTTATAAAATATGAAGAATGAGTTGAAATTACTCAGTAAGTCACTGTCATCGTTAGATGATAATAAAAAGCTTCTAAATTCTACCTACTTTTTGTATTGTTATTAGTTTATTTTATTTATTCTTCTTTCCATTTGTGTTTGGTATGCAATTCCCCAGGATACAGCAGACAACAAGACAACCACAGATATAAAATTAGAGGATGCACTCAGAGAGTGCAAACCGCCACCAAGGCCATTTGTTAGATGGATAGACAGAGTGAGAGACAGATGGACGGACAGAGGGACAGACAGTCTCCCATAGTGTCAATACGTTCCACAATCTCGCAAATGGAAACGTTTGCTCTTATGTTCTGTGCGCTGTCATTTATAGCACCAACTATTTCCCTGTATTGTAAGTTGGTGGACGTCAACAAAGCGGTAGTTCCTCTTCTGTCTGACAGAATATGATTTAGTGCATTGCTTCCTCTCACTGGTTTAGGTCTTAAATTGCCACTTCACATCTCCGTTACCAGGCATCAAACTCCAATACCCTAGGGCATAATTATACCCTGTGTGCTTTCTAAACCATTTATACCATTGTTGACATTAAAGTGAATATGTAGATATTTACACAAGACTAGACACATGTCCACTTCTGATTTGAGTTGACTGAATACTAGCACAGTGACAATGGGGCAATGTGTTAACCGTGCAAGCTGCAAACTCTTTTCTGTTCCTCAGAGTCTCATGTGTTGTGGTTATGTGTTGTTTCCAGCTCAGTGTTGCTGGCCCAGAGATGCTTATTAATGTCACGCATAAGAAAAAACAGTAGATGATACGCTGTCATAAACCTGGGTGATTCACACTTAGTATATTTTGCTCCGCAGTCAAGTTTGCAACAGACGGTCACCAGGCGTTTTTCAGCATTAAAGTTGGACATGGACCCATGCCCAAACTTTACAACTCTGGATATCAAAAAGGTTTGTGCGTAATAATATACGGATTCTGTTTAATTTCATGCAAAGTGTATGAATAAATTTGTTTTTTATGCATGTTTTCTTTTTCTTTTTCCTCACACTTATAGAGTACAATATTAGCGCTCTCGTTACCATCGCCACCAAGACCTTCCTGCGCTACGACAAACTCAAAGATCTCATCGACAGCATAAGAAGCTACTATCCCACTGTCACCATAGTGATTGCAGATGACAGTGAACACCCTCAGCCAGTGACTGGGCCTCACATTGAACATTACATCATGCCATTTGGAAAGGTAAGACATTATGTGTATATAGTACATCAGTGTCAGAATGTCAGAAATACTCTGACCGCTGTATCCCGCTCAAGAGTTGTGCTTTAGAAAAAGAAATTGAAACTTTTGTGACCAATTTGTGCACATATCCAGTTTCTCAAACCTGCTGAAGCAACATTAGAAACCTATATTGTTTCTTTTGTTGTGGCAGCAGCCTTGTCTACATCCTCTTGTCCTTAGCAGTACTTTCCAATTCTTCCTGTTGTCCTCCCTCCTACCTATCTTACTGTGTAGTACCGTAAGTACTACAGTAGTGTAGTACTTAAAATCCACTGCCAAGCATCTTGTATATAGTGTATAGTTTGGCATATTGTGTTTTTTAATATCATTATTGTGTATTGATTATTATACCTAGTATTTTTCTGTATTTTTGATTCATTTCTACCGCTGCCACGATGACCCAATTTCCCCTCTGGGATAAAGTTATCTATCTATGTATCTATCTATCTATCTATCTATCTACACCCTGTCCGAATCAGCTGTTCAAACACAGGCGGCCTGTTAGACACACACACACACACACACATTGATTGTGATTATGTAACAGTGCAGCTAATATGTTGTGACCACCTGTCGTTGACTGTATGCAGGGATGGTTTGCAGGAAGAAACCTGGCAGTGTCTCAAGTGACCACTAAGTATGTGCTCTGGGCGGATGATGACTTCATCTTCACTGCAAACACTAAGTTAGAGAAGATGGTGGACATCCTAGAGAAGACCACTCTAGATCTGGTGTGTATCTGCATGTTGAGGCAGATGTTGATCAGTGTTTTGCAAAGCAGCCATTTTGAAACGTTTTAGTGGGAAAAGCACCGATATTGTTACTGATCACATAAATGATGGCTCTGTTCCGTTCAAGTTAGTCGGCAGCACAGTGAGACAGCAAGAAAGCTAAATGGAACTCAGCCATTATTTGTCATTAGTTCCACCTTTGATTGTCCTCTTGTGACCTGACAAATGGCTGCTGTGCAAAGGGCCCATGTGCCATAATTCTGATGGTGTCTTTTTGTTGCTTTTTCTTTACTTTTGTCTCTGGTATTAAATCAAACATATACACAAGGTGTTGAAGGTAAGTTCTAAACTATTTTAGATGTTGAAAAGCACACTCACACACTACTTCTCCCTGTAGAGGTAAAAGAAAAAAGGCTTCCAAAGCTTTGTTTTGAAAAGCAGTAGCTCTGTGTAAATGAAGGATGTGTTGAAAACGCTTTCACAATCTTGTCAGTCAGTTTGCTTTTTTTTTTAAATTTCTCTACAAGACTGCGTAATGATTCATCTTTACTGTGTTAACAGTGTCACCTAATGATTTCAGGTTGGTGGTGCAGTGAGAGAGGTGACGGGTTACACTGCAACTTACCGTCACACCATTTCAGTGGAGGAAGGAGGAGAGGAGGGCGACTGTTTACATATGAGACATGGATACCATCATGTCATTGATGGATTTCCCAACTGTGTGGTAGCTGACGCTGTCATCAACTTCTTCATGGGACGGACAGACAAAGTGCAGCAGGTTGGCTTTAACCCACGTCTGGCACGAAAAGGTCACCTGGGTGAGTCTCATTGGATTAAGATGCTACCAACATTTTTGTTGTATTTAAGACACATGTGAAACAGAACTCAACAGAAGATCTAAATCTGGTTGTCAAAGCAAAAAATATGTTTTGTGATTGCAGAGTTCTTCGTCGACGCACTGGGCTCCCTCCACATTGGCTCCTGCAGTGACGTCATTGTTAACCACGCATCAAAGATCAAACTGCCCTGGGGTCAAACAGACTCACAAAAAGCCTACAAAAGTTTCCGCTACTCCTCCTCCACTGCTGATGTTAACCTCCATAATGAAGTCTTCTACTTCAATAACAGGTTCAAGTGCATGACGAGTCAATGAAAACCAGTCGTGCACAGTCTTGCCGACAAACACGCCAAAGGTCGTTTGATGACTAGTGACTAAAACAATAGACTGCTACCTCTGTGACATCTATGTCGATGCCCTCACCGACAATGTTTTTTGTTTGTTTATTTATTTTACACAGTGGAGATTTGCATCTGCTGTGACATGAGTATGTAAAATAGTGTTTAATTTCACCACAGATATGTATATATATATATATTTATATATATATATATACAGTACACATATATATATATATCTGTTATCGACCCAAGCACTTCCAACACATCACACATATCAGATATTGGCAAAACATCTAATATCATGCATCCCTACTGAAAAACCCCAACAGACTGAAGTAGACAACGGACCATAATTGTGACAATTTAATATAAATTCAGTACAGAATAAATGTAGAGTTAGATTTTTTGTAGTCAAAATCATGTTCTTGAAATGTATGCAGGTTTTTTTATACTTTTTTATGCTTTTTCCTGATCCAGCTGCTGTCATTTTAAATAGGATGTCAGATGTTTGCAGCTTTTTCATTTCAAGCGTCTTAGAAACGGTTGCAAACTCGGGACAGTGCTCACTCACTGTGTTAAAGCCACATTACAAAGTCCACGCTTGTCATGTGTTGTCTGCACAAAAGAGATGATTTTGAATGTGACATACTGTAAGTGCAAGTGCTACTGTAATTTGCTGTGCAAATAAACGTAATGTTGAGCTTGAAGAAGAAGAGTCTTTGTAACGGTGTGCAAGTAGAAACGTGTGGTTATGATTTGCACTTATAATATTCTAATGACGTGTGTCATGCTGTTGTGTGTCCCAGCTGACTGTGGGGGAGAGACAAGGCAATAAGACCATTGTAAATGGTGTGTGTGTAGGTGCAGAGAATGACCAGTCAGATACTGTGCTTATAACTTTAGTTCAAATCAGTACATACGTATATTAATATTTTTTACTAGTCAAAACTGTAATTCAGTTATCACTAGTAGAACTCAAACTATTTTTGCCATTCATGTGTATCTACAGTTTTCAGTTTCAGATATAGTTAGTCATAATTCAAGTTCAAATATCCTCATTTATCCTCAGATCAAATAAGATGACCTGAAATTCAACTCAGTATTGACTTCACCATCCCATAAATGAACCCCAGTCTCCATATTTTACTGTGACTGTGGGACCTTTGGTGGTGGAAGATGTGATTAGAATGGAATCGCACACACTCCAACAGTGGGCGTCCAATAGGATCGAGGAGATTACTTCTTGAATAAGATGATTTTAATCATGTAATCAGTATAAATCTGTATACAAATCCTGTCCTGAATCCACCAGTTCTGTTTAACCCAGGGATCATGGGAAGTTAGAGAGGATCTGCCAGGATCATGAGCATTCGAGGAAGATCTACCGCTATTGTGTTTGAAATTCACTTAATCCAAACTAGAAAAAAATAACCAAATCCATTAGCAGCAAATGCATTCATTGCTTTGTTGTGTTTTGTTGGTGCTGTCGGTTACAATGTCCTGTTTTCCGTTTCACTTCAAATGCACTTAAAATGAATTTTTAATATTGTTGTTGTCCTTCAGTGCTTGTTGCCCTCTGGTGATCATTTGGAGAGAAGCTATTACTACTAGATTTGTACCAACGTAGTAAAACAAAAACTATCCTATTGCAGCACAGTGATGTGAAGGGAAATCAAACATTACATTTTACATTGTTGACACTTTGACTGATGTATTAAGTATCAGAGAACTGCAATTCCAACATTTCACCACAAGATGGAAACAAAAGATTAGACAAGTTAAATGTTGGTACCGTTCATAAACAGCAATAGTGGTGCTGCACGAGAGGCGCTAATAATAACATTAATGTTAGTATAATTCTATATCCTAATAAGTTAAGAAAGGAATACCCTTAATTTCCAAGATAAGATAATTGTTCTGTATGAATTGTACGCCCATTAATACTTGATGATGTATCCTTTTGTAAATGTTGTTTCTTTCTAAGCTGCTGCTTTAAGGATTTTTGTTGATTTGTTTTTGTTTAATGTTTCTTTTTCTTAGTGGTGGAAATAACCAGTTGCTTCTGACAGCTACTGTAGAAGGAAAATCATTTATTTCATTTCATTGGTAACAACACGTCGCCAAGTGTGTGTGTGTGTGTGCGTGTGTTTGTTGGTCTGTCTGAGTAAAACAAGTAAACATTTGGCCAGAGCCTTGTATACCATGTTTTAATTGAAGTGGACTACTTTCTGCCAATTAGTAAAACACTCCTTGAGCTTTAAAGGGAAAACCCTGAAGAGTTCAGTATCTAGAGGCCTCTTTGAAACATACACTGGATTAAAAAAAATATCTTGGGCCATCCGACATCAAGCAAGGACATAATTAGCTTTTCCTTCTTTTTTGTCCTGGTTTATAAACACCCCACGTATAGTTTTATCAGGTCATGGTAACACGTCCGTGATTAGGAAAGATGGAAGGGGAACCTTTATTTGTTGAACAGCAGTGGGCAGTGCGGTGTCGACGAGACGCACAACTTTGAAATACTGTGATTACATTTGCACCCTCTGGTAAACATAACTTACAACAACTAAAGGTTTGCTCCATATCTGTGTGAACCTTTTTTTTCTCTGGCCAGTTGAGTGCACACTGGAATTGAATTATTACATAATTAAGTAAAAATGTATCTTGTTTTCTGTCATTAATTTTTAAATTTTATTGACACAAGACTTGCTTTCACATTGCAGTGGTGAATTGTCTGCTATTTCCCTTCCCTTTTAATTCTGTATTAATCTCAGTGCAGACATTTCAACCAAATGCAGAGTGCTCTTCTCTCTTCAAAATCGGACAGACTGGCATGTTTCACATTCCACCTATGATGTATTCATATTTAATAACCACAGTTACCCAACAATTGACCTATAACCCAGTTTTCTTTGGCATTTTTCAAGTTAGATGTTAAGTTAAGATTAGATCCACAACAAAGTTATGCTTCTAGGAATATATTTATTGTCTGAATGTCACATTTGCTGACAAATACAAATACAAAAGTCATTTACTAAGTATTTTGTGCAGCCTCTCTGGAGTTACAGTTGCAATTAAAGTGAATGCAATATGGGATGGCTTCCACTGTACATATCTGCATATTTTTAAAAATATATGTATACATATATATATATATATATAAAAAAGGGAGACACAAATATACAAAATATTTTTATAAATGATTCAGTGCATGTAATTGCAAACAACAAAGAGAAACTAAATAAATATTACAATGATAACATTCCAGCATACATGAAAATAAAAAAACACAATAACTAATTAATTAATAACTGTCACATACAAGTGAAAAACGTTGCTTTTTGAGATATGTCTATTGTAAATATACGATTGTCTGTTGTATTTAACGTGCGCCAATAATAAGTCCAATAACTGTGAGAAAACTATTAAACACTTTAATGTTATAATTATTTTTATTTGGCATAGTGCTACAACCGGCTACTGTTTCTATGAAACATTGGTGTACAGTACAATCTGGACCAAATACTGTATGAGTTCAGCTGAGAGACGTGGAGTCAGCGACTAAAACAAATGTCAACGTCCCCAATGTCCTCTGCCAGTTTAGACTTGGTTTATGGTTTGGTTGCCGTGGTGATTTGCCTCAAACCCATACAGTTGTTGTGTTCTCCAGAGGTTTTTCCTGCAGTAGACAACCGTTGATTATTGACAGCACTTATCGTATCGGTCGGTCATGAGATTGTCTTGTATGGTTTTTCATTTTTATAATTTTTTTAAATGTCCACATACCTTCTGCTGCTGAATATACATCACCGCATCATGAACGGTGACAAAAATATGTTGGGGGTTCATATAGTTCATCAGACCACTTGATGTCAGCATCTTTAACACACTCTCTAAGGAAGATGGAGCTCACTGGTTAACACGCAGGTGAATTTTGCTGCAACTGTTGTTTATTTTATTGATTAATCAATTAGTTGTTTGGTGTATAAATGTTGAAGAAAACAATCAACATGATGTCCTCAAAATGTCTTGTTTCGTCCACAAACCACCATCATTGATTTTAAATTATTTCTACATTTAAGGAGCTGAAAAATCTGAGAATTTGTTTTATTTATTAATAAAATAACAAAATAAGTTATTAATTATTACAGTCCTACACTTTTATTTAATTTTATGTTTAGATAGGATGCAGTAGCGTGTATAAACACAGGTAAATAAATCATTTTGAAGTTAAAAGGAGGTCTTACCATTGCAGTTAGCCAAAAAAACATAAATTCCCACTTTCTGGCATTCTGTACACATCTGTAAAAAAGCAAATATATAATATAGATCCATCATGTTGATACAATGCAAAACATGTGGAGAGAAGTCTTTGCAGTGCATCGTGTCAGTCATGTCGTACCTGTGTGAAGAGTCTTGCTCCGGCAACATCAACAAATATCACGCTGCTGCAGTCAATCACCACCGCCTGGACATCACTCTCAGCTGTTTCTGCACAACAGAGAAAAAACAATCTGCCAAGGAAATATGCTGTAATATTGGCAGTCTTTGAAACAACATCCATACTTACTGCCGTCCATCGCAGGCCACAACAAAGGCTTTTCTCACCTGATTTAAAGAACTCGTTTTCTAAGGAAAAAGATGTGTTTGTAATGCCTCTTTCCTAAAGAAAACACAGGAAGACATTTGAAATCAATTGGATTTAACAAGTAATCTTTAGAATCTTATTTCTCTTTGTCTCAGCTCATTTAGTATACATTATGCTTACCACAGTGTTGACGGCGGCTTCTCGCTCCCGTTTCTCCAGAGCTTTCCTGGCCTTCTCCCAGCTGCGGATCTTCTCTGGCGTCAGGCCCAGCAGCCTGCTTATCTCCTCCCTGAAGAAGCTGCGGTTGCCGTAGTAAATAGGCCCATTGTAAGTCAGAATCTTCACTCCTGGGACCTCATAGCACTGAAAGAAAACCAGCATGGTCTATGAAATTATGATTATCACTCAAAGAAAATGAGGATTTGAAGTAAATCAGCCTGTCATTTATTTGAAGAGTGTCCTCTCGCCTTGCTGTGGTTCTCCAGAGGTCTGTACAGTTCTGTGTTGCTGGCTCGGCCAAGTACTGAACAGTTGGCCCTTTTGAAGAAGGGGAGACACATCATGAAACCAGACACTTTGCTTGACAGACATGAAGTGATGTTTCTCTACATAGAAATCTCTCAATGTAGGGAATTTGGCAAATGCACCGTCTAGATTGTAAAGTAATATTAAAATTTAGGAATGTACCTTTGAGTGCGACAGATGACAGTCATCATGGAGAAAACCACTCCAATGGCTAAGCCAAGGTCCACGTTAAGGACCACTACGGAGAGCCAGGTTACCACCCAAACCATCTATACAAAGACAGACAGGTCGGTAAATGACCATCTTTCTTCTATCCTCCTTAACTCAACTCAAATGTATTTACAGAGCACATTTAAAAACAACCGAGGTTGACCAAAGGTTGACTGTACAGAATGACGGCAATACAAATCAATAAAAATAGAAAGCATAAAAAACATAAACGCAAAGATGAAAGAAGATCTGAAGAGCTGGGCATATCTCATGATTTATATTGCTCACAAATGGTCTTACAAAATCAATCCTGCTGATTCTCCACAGCTCAGGTAAGTCCTGGAACTGCAGAAACATCTGCCTGAGGCTGGTGACATTGATGCAGGCCAAGACTGCCTAAGGGGAGAGAGAGACAATCAGAGGGTGAGTGAACTTTCCATCTCTCTTCCTGTGTCCCATGTTGAGATGCAAGCGCATAAACACACCTTGGGTAGGAAGTAGAACAGAGGTCCAATCAACAACAGTACAATCAGAACAACCAGACTCGTGAACAAGCCGGAGAGCTGCAGGAACACACACAGACAACACACATCCCTTACTGAAAGTACCAAGAAGTAGAGGTTTATTGTTTATTGTTAAAAACACAATTAAAGAGCTCACCCCACACAGCATATTCACCAAAGAAACAACATCATTTAGAAAGTATCGGAAAGTGCAAAACAGATATGCGTAAATTAGAAATGTATTGGGTGTAAACAATGCAGGCAGAGTGTGCAGCTTTCGCGTAATTGGACCAATAAACTTCTAATGTCTTCTTACTATCAGGGTTTTATACAATTTCTTCTACATTCAAAATGACTTAGTTTAGAGAATAGACATTTATAGCTTATAATAGCCAATTAGAGTCTAATGCACTGGCATTTGACAGTTCTCTGCGACCTACCTGTGTGTGTCCTCCAGCACTCTCCAGAATATTAGTGGTGGCTAGAGTGGCCGAGCTGGGGAAGCAGGTGAAAAAGGAGGATATTGTGTTGGAGATACCATGAGCCAGCAGCTCCTGAAAACAAACACAGGTTCATTACAGAGTTCATTCAGATACAGAGTTACAGGGTTGGTGGGAAATGTTTTGGCTGTGACATTCTCACTCTTTACCTGGTTGGGTTGTATGGAATATCCATGTTTATCGGCATAAATCATTGCCAGTGAGACTGAAACAGCATAACCGACAAATGTTATGGCTACCGTGTCGCCAGCAATGTCAGGTAACGTGTGCAAGGCGGGCATTTGTGGCCTTGGAAATCTGAGGAAGAGAGTATTATTAGATAATGTGTTGGGAAAGATAATCAATGTTTTCCAAAATTGAAAAAGTACCCGGCTGGGATGTGGCCGACTATCTCAATGTTGTAAGATGAGTCCAGTGAGGAGGCATAGGCCACACCTGTAGCAAGAATCACCTGCAAATGGATGCATAAAAAACACACTGTGCCTTATTTCCTTTTAATTGCATTGTGTACAATGACATATACAGTCATAAATCCACTTCCACTCACCGTGAGAATCTCCACAGGGATGGGTGTGCACAGGCGCTGCCGGTAACGCCTGTTGATCTCCTTAACTGGGACCAAGACAGCCAAACACACAAGGGAGATCAGCAGCTCAGCCATGTTAGTGTGAGGCAGGTTCTCCATCACTGACGCTAAAGTCTGAACACACATGTTTGTGAGATGTGAGAACATGGCACTGAATTCTCAAATAATTACAATCGGCATCGGGGTGTTTGCCACTAAATCATTAAAACTTTAGTTGTTCTTCAAATGGTTTATATCTTTGATGACATGTTTGGAATATAAAGTATTTTTTTTAATTAAAATGTGTTTAGTATTAAATGATTATTCAATCAATGTTTTTTTTAGTTAGGGAAAAAGAAAATGGCTTTTTGCCTCTTGCCATGATGGCCTCTCTCTTGCCATTGGCTGCACTGTGGTTTTCTCTCCCACAGTCCAAAAGACATGCAGATTTAGGGATTAGGCAAATTGGGCACTCTAAATTAACCTTCGATGTGAGTGTGAGAGTGAATGGTTTGTCTCTACGTGGCCTTGTGATGGACTGGCGACCTGTCCGGGGTGTGCCCTGCCTACACGATTGGCAGCAGCGCCCCCTGTGGCCATCATGTGGAGGATAAAGTAGTAGAAGATAGATGGATGCACTGTTTTCCAAAGATTGGCATCGGCCATATAGAGGAAACTCTATTATTAACATGGTGGACAGAAACATTGAGAACTCAGTGTGATGCAACACCTACCTTAAAGAGGGAGAACGTCCCAGTGTGGCGAGGAAGCCGCAGGCCCAGCATGCTTTGCAGCTGAGAGATGGTGACATGGAAGGCAGCAGCACTGGTGAAGGCCTTAACAATTGGCTCTGATAAATAGGTGGACAGGAAGCCCAGCTGAAGACCACACATACAGAGCTGCAACAAAGACAACACACAATCAGTATTGGTATTATTTAATTTCATGTCTTTTGAACTTGTGTGACTCAGACTGTGTGTGTGTCTTACCATTAGAATTCCTGAGAGAAGAGCGACAGCTGAGGCCACTCCAATCCTCTGGGCCTCAAAGTCAGCTGCTTCAGACGAGCTGGAGTTCAGGTCCAGGGGACTGGGAACCAACTGCTCCACCACAGAGCCAGTCATCAGACTCACCACAGCAAAGGTACCTGAGGAAAAGATATGTCAGCTAAGGTCCAGGCTGATAACAATAATAATAATACTAACTGACATTAGTCTAAAATGTATGGGGTATGAGGTAAGAAAGAATAACTGTAACATAACCATAATGACCATGAGGCAAATGCATCACTACAACATTAAAGATTAAAGTCTTACCTGTGGAAACATGGCGGCCTGTGCCAAACAACATATAGAGGATCACGGGGAAGAAGGAGGTGTAAAGGCCAAATATTGGTGCCACTGACGTGAGTAAAGCGAAGGCCATGCCTGTTTAATAAGACACATACAGGACACTTTGTCGATTAAACACATTTTTGTGTTGGATTTGACCTTTTTCATGGCAGGTATTTTGGCAGGTTATTGTAGGTAAAGCACAGGTATAAGTAAATTAATAGATAGGTAGATAGATAGATGGATAGACAGATAATTTATACATCATTTTAATTTTGAATAAAAGAAAACACTTTAAAATGATTACTGTGTGATATTTGTGCAGAAAACAAAGATGTTCCATTTCAGTCTGTAGAATAAACTGTGTATAGATCGAGACAATAATTAATCTAAAATGATATTTTGACACACACTTTTTTCAGCAAATAAAATTATATAATAAAAAAATATATATACAGAAATAACTCATTATTACTTGACAATAAATGATTGGCCATGAAATCATTTGGAGGGGCCCTTGTGGCCCACGGGCCGCGAGTTTGAGACCTCTTTGACCAGTTTTTAAATGACGCAACACTGAATATTGAATCTGCTCATTCATAAATAGATAGAGGTGTACGTTATTGTTATCATTATTATTATTACTACTACTATGCAGTGACTCGTACATTTACTAACTAAAGAAAGATATGTATCTTTTATTAATAGACTGCACAGATGACAGACTGATAAAAGTGGTATTACCTTGAGGAATGTGAAGAACACCGACTGTCAGTCCCGCTATAGTGTCTCCTACAATCCATTTTTTCAGCCTGTATCTCGGCAGCCACTTGAAAATGGGGACTCTCTCCCTGAGCAGGTGAAGGAAGGCTCGTGTTGAACACCTGCACTTCCCGGCGAGCTTGTCCCGCAGCCGCAGACTTCCATTGGCGCTGTCCTCGGAGCCGTAGGCCTGTTTGAAGCGGTCCTCGGTGTAGACGCCCCTGTACACGGCCACAGACGCGCTCATACTGTCCCTGCTGCTGAGGAGTGATGAGAGTCCAGTCACCCACTAAACGTGTTGTCTGTGACAAAACACATTTATAGCAAACAAACTCAGCTGTGACCTCAAGAGTCACTGCATTTCTCTTCGTAGCCAATGACATGGCTCAAAGCTCAACTTTTTTTTTTGTTACAGTGTTGAACAGCCTCTTTTTCACATCTTTGTCCTGCCTCACAGCGCGTCAAGGTGTGCAGGTCAGCTGTGTGCAGCAGAAATCCTCAGGGTCCTACTGCTAAAAGGATTATACTCTTCAGAAAGTTGAAGTTGTCTGTCTTTCCTTCACTCAGCCCACTTCTGTCCTACATGTAGAGCTTCTGTTCTCGACACTTTTGTTACAAATTGTTAGAATATAAAGTCATCTATGAGCTATACAAAGAAAGATCTTTATTGTCTTTATTGGGGATGCACGATATTGGACTTTTTGCCGATATCAGGAGGGCTTGGGCCGATAATTGATACCGATATATAAGTCTTTCCTTCCTGGAGGAGTCATCGAGTCTCTTCTGTTGTGAAACTGACATAATATTTGTCATACACGTCACAGCAGCAGATGTGGATATAAAATATCTTTATTGTCGCAAAATAAAAAGGATAAAAAAAAACAATATCTGTAGGGGGCGCTAGCATAGACGTCAACCTACTATTTTAGTCATAAGTCATGTCATGTTTGCCGATATCCGATAATACGTATATTACGCTTATATTATGCATCCCTAGTCTGAATACTTATATATAATGGAACTATAGTGACTTCCCTTAGACACACGTAAATGATTAATAACATTAGCAGTACTCACATTTGTATAAAATACAATGCAATTGCAATTTATTGTTGCAGATGATTGTGTATATTTAACCTTTATTCATACAGGTAGTCTCACTGAGACACGAGGTCTCATTCTCAAGACAGACCTGTATGAAACAAACAATTTGTTTTTTATTTGTTTAGAAATACAGAAATACAGTAAAGATTTTATGTAGGAACATCCGACATCATACATCAGATGCACGGTGGCCAGGCACGATCATCTGCGTCAGGTAGTGAGGGCATCCCAGCAAATCAGTGGAATGGCCACTGTTCACATACCTGCAGACTGAGGAATCTGCATTGCAATGGACAGAACACACCTCAGTCACTCCCTGTTTCAACTGCTGCCACCTGGCAAGCAGTTCAAGGCAGTCACATCCAACACAAACCAGATTGAGGAACAGCTTCCATCCCAGCGGTGTAGCCTCCGACACATTACTCCCTCCCTACATACACTCTACTCTCCAGGAACAGTCGGTTTACATGACAATAGTAAAACCTAAATTATCCTGTAAAACTGGACATTTTAAGTAAATTAAATCATGTTTATATGACTAAAATAGCATTAAATCGAATGTCCTGAAGTCAGACAAACACACCCAGCTCATGTAACTGCGAGCTGAATTAGTATTGCATGTACTCGGTCGGAAACCAAAACACAGAAATGGTTAAAGAGGCCGGTACACATAAGAATACAGAAACAGTGACAAAAACATGGCAACATTCAGACGTGTACATTTTAGGGCTGATGAGGACAATGATGTTATGCTCTGTCATCTTAAAGAATTGAATATTTTAAAGTTCATGGATGGTAGGGAGCAACGATCCACCCGCTAAACCATCCATCCACCTTCTACCGCTTTATCCTCCATGTGAGGGTCAGGAATGGTTACTAACTTACGCGTGTGTTTAATACATGGTATATTTAAGTGGATGAATCTACAAACCTTTTCATTGACCCGCTGGCTGTGTCCTCTGGACGCCCACTGCTCCAGAGAGCTCTGCGGGAGGTACACGCTCAGAAGAAGAAGAATCAGGTTATACAACATACAGCACTGTGAAACGACTAATAGCATCAAAGTGATACTGCTGGAGGAGATGAGGTGTAACCTCAAACCATGTCTGTTAGCGAGGGTTTTCATTTCCGAGAAGGATGGATGTCTGTAATGGGAAGTGTGTTTAAACTGTGTAGCCAGAAGAAGAAGAAGAAGAAAAAAAGAGTCTGGAAGCCATGAGACCCCTGTGAAACTCAATCACACATAGCAGCCTGGTTCATGGATCAAACTGCACCTTGACTCTGATTGTGTGGGATGAGTGACATGTTGTTCTTTGTCAGGCAGGAGGAGTGAATGCAAGGGAGCTTTGGATAAATACAAGATGAAATACTGTAGATAAAGCAGTCAGTTGATTTATTAGACCCCATGTTTCTCAGAAGTACAGCGTGTGCATGAAGCAGCACAATCTCAGTTGTAACCCTTGATATAAGACCAGATTTTAAGTTCCGTAAATGAACCTCTCCCATTTCACGAACGTCGTCTCCCATCCCATTAGGCTACGTGAGGTAGTGCAGGCAAAGTCATCGTTTTCTATTGTTGCACAGGACAACACCCAAGCATTTTGCCTTGAATGGGTCTAGACCTTGGCTACAAGGGCATAATATTTACAGATGGAAATAATGTACCATGCAACAAAGCATACAGTTGTGCAATTACTTTTTTTCCTGTTGCAATACAGTTAAAATAACTCTCAGTCACAAAGGAAACTAGAACAAAAGCGCACAGTGTATTTTACTGCCATTGTCAACTTTATTTCATTCATTCATTATATACTTGAAAAACTGTGATACATAAAGTACAGTATGGGTAAGATTTAATGTTTAATTAATTGAAATAAAACTATACATTCACAGTTTGCAGTTGTTGTTGCTTCTTCCATACTGTGATGCAGTAGCCTATATTGACGTCTCCTTTTCAACATTGCCATCGTCTTCTACTTAAAGCATAATGTGCTGCTTTAAGTTCATCACTAGAATTACAATTATACTAAATGTAGATTTACATTTTTGTGCAAAGTTGTGTTTGTACCATGTGTAGTGGCTAAGCCCCAGCTTAAAGCCACTGAGGGGCTGCAGGACAGGCTAAACTTAATAACGCGCTTGATACGCTTTCTTGTACAATGAAATCCAGTCGAAACGCTTGTTTTGCTTAATATGCGACCTTTTATTTCTCAGGTTTTAGGCGCAAGATCAAGTCCAATAAACAGCAGTAAATGTGACGGAGACCACTGTGCCATAAGCATATCTTAAAGCGGTTGAAAACTGTGCACTCTTCCGTCTGGCAACACCTGCCCAGTGACACAAAGTTCCCACCTTTATAGCAACAAAAAAGAACACACCCACCACCTGTCGGCATAAATTGGTAGTGCAGCAGCTACACAAAGAAATGGCTCCTACACTATGAGTGTACAATATTTGTTTCACCAGATTAGCTTTTTTTTTAAATTGCAAATATTAATTTATTTGTATTTAATTATTTTATTTATCTGCCCAGTTGGAAAATTAAAGTATCCTCTCTGGAACCAATTAAACCAACCTAAATTAAGCCATAATTAGCAGAGGACGTTAAGTCATTCAAAATGTAACCCTGATAAAACGTTCTAATTAATATTGTTGACTTTAGATTTAACTTAACCTAACGTTCGTTATTCTATGCAAGATAGAACACATTGTCAGTGTGTAGGTGAGTGGCTAATCAGACTAAAGGTAAACTGGTGTGATGAGTGTCCCTGCCTCCCAAATGTTTTCAATTAGTTGAAATAAACAGACATGAAGGCAGAGCATTGTTTTTGTCCAAGTGTCATATTCCTAGAATATCTGTGTCTCTGCTGGAGAGGAGACACACAGTGATATAAGCAACTTCCTCCAAATGCCAGGAATGTGGTCCATTGTGTTGATCAGCTCCAGAGGATTTATGAACACACCAACAGTGTGTAGTGTCTGTGGGCTGTTTAAACAAGATATTAATCAGTGGTTAAAGGAACAATGTGTTGAATGGAAAAGGATATGGAGTGTTAACCCCAAACTATAGACAAAACCCTTCATCATAACATGAGTTGCTCTGAGGGAATTTAAACAATGAAAATGTGAATACCTGAGTGGCCCCAGAGTAGTCTATTGTCCAGTGTGCATGCAGTTAGTTTACCAGCACAGCAAACAGGTTATCAGCACCTTATTTGTAGCCACACGATGTGTCAAGTGATTTGACCATTTGTGTCTGACAAAGGTGCATGTCTTCCACATGATGTCACATTGTTTAGAATGTTAAAAATACTCCTGTCCTTTTATTCTGTAATATGTGTTACCATTTACAGCCTTGGTCTTTCTGAGGAAAACACTAATGTTTGGCACCGTAGCTCATGATCCCACTTTTCTTGTTGCATTAGCATTAATCAAATTATAAAAATATCTCACCCTGTCTGTCTCCTTCATGCTGAGAGTGTGTCTCCAACTTACAGGGACTTTGTATTATTCTTGACCAGGGAGAGGCTGCAGTCATTTGGTTGCCAATAGTTCCTGCTATTGTTCTTTATCTGCTTTATGGGATGCTTGTCCCGACCTCCCCCATAGCATGTTACTTTGGAAATGACCTTGTCTAAGAGCCCGACTGCTGGCAGCCAAACCTCGCCGTGCATCACTGTCTCCTTACCTCTCCCATCCCTTTCCGCTCTCTGCTCCTCTCCATTCATTAGTGCCTTCAAGAATTCTTCCTGTTCGTTCTTGAATTTGTTGTAATTTGTCACTCACACTGTACAAAGTTTCTGCTGTTTCGGCAATTCAATCATCAAACAGATCTTGCACTGTTCAACCGAAGACTTCTTATTCCTCTGCTAAATCTTCCATTTTCTTACAGCTCTGTATACTCAAAATACTTATCATACCTTCCCTGATGAAGGTGTTTGCTTTCTTTTTTTTTGCAAAAGTTTCATGAGATGCAGACTTCCTGCTCATTCTTGAGGAACATCTCCTGACCTTCACCTCTCCTACAGAGCGGTGGCCATGTCGATTTATCAACCATCAGGGTCATGCATCTCCTGGGTGAGTGCTACCTCACCCGCCTACATTTGCAGACTCCCCAACAAAGCATGATGAATGATCTCTGCTCTCAAGAGCAAGGGTACCAGCACAGACAATAAAAAGGTCAACGGTTAGCCCAAGAAGCCTGTCTGCAGAACAAAAGGTGAAAGCTGTGTTCCTAACTGATCTTCCTTTATCTGGTGACTACCACTCTCATGTCTGTTCGTTTCAGTACATATGGTAATGCCACACACCCTCTTGTGTTTAGTCTCCTCTTGAAGATTTATGTCAAAGTTGCCCCTTTTCTGACTCACAATCTCCAATTTCATCCAAAGCAGATGAGTCATTCTTCATCTTCATTCTTCGTCGACCATTGAGGACCACAGCAGTTATTTTCTTTCCTCTTTCTTTGTCTCTTTCAGAAAAACATATTTACTAAACCATGCAAGGGGAGCTGCTGTTTGTGACCTGCAGAGCCCCTCGGTTGACTGGAGACTGTCTGCTTGTGGGATGTGTCACTTCTCAGCTCATGCCAAAGCATTGTCCCGGTCAACACAACAGCGACACAGCCCTGAACCACATTGTAAGAGCCACTGCTGTATTGTCTGCTTCACCTCACTGCTTCTGTCAACACTCGATTCACTTTCAGCTGCACAGCATTCATGGTGTTAAACACAAGGAAGAAACACTTCCCTGTGTGATTTATCTGTGGCCTTCAAAAGACGCCCTGGTATAACAAAGCAGAACAAAAAGTGGGTCTGTTTTATTATACATATATATATATATATATATATATATATATATATATATATATATATATATATATATATATATATATATATATATATATATATATACATATTGCACAAAGAGATCTAATCCAGCTACAGGATTAGGGGTTGGATGAGATGTTGCACTGATCCACTGTAGTGACTCTAGTATTCTGTTGTCTGCGTGGAACTGGTGGAGTGGGTGCTTGAGAATCACAGGCTCACCTCACACAGGGTTCACGGCAGGTGGCTCAAAATGTTGAGTCAACAGCCTTTTACTAGTTAGAATTGTATCCATCCACTGAGCCAGGGAGGCTTCTTTTCTGTCAGAAACGGTGTGCCGTGGTTTCTCTTGGTAACTGACATAGTTCCTCATCTCCTCCCAGACTTGACACCTTTCACAAGAACTGCATGCATATAGAGCAGCACAGATTGCACGTGTTCGTGACTGTAGCAGTATACCGTGCCCCTCCCCCAGGCAGTGATCATCCAATCACAGCTCAGTGATTTCACCAGCAGAAGAGATGTTGTCTTATTAAAGAAAAAGTTAAACAGTGAGTTTATTTGTTCAATGTAAGCATTAGTCATTCAGTATTTGAATGAAAAACATAACTGCCAACCGCATTATAGTACTTTGTGGGATTATGTTATGCCCACGTGAGGATTAGCACGTCTAATGTATAATATTCCTAAAAAATGAATTTATTCATCTTCTACCACTTAATCCTCCACATGAGGGCTGCTGGTGCCAATCTCAGCTGATAAGGGTCGAACGGCCGGGTACACACTGGACAGGTCGCCAGTCCATCACAGGGCAAACACATAAACAACCATTCACTCTCACACTCACAGTCAATTTAGAGTATATTCACCAACATATAAAGCATAAATCCAAACTCAGTGAGATTTCTTAGACAATACAACAACTATTTAGGCTAGCTTTTGTGGCTGTCAAAGTGACATACGCACCAATGATGATGATTCACATGCGACTGGCATGATACCATGCGTTCAGCAGAGAAGTAAGTTGAAAGTTGAAAAGTCCATCACAGTTTTGGATGGTATTCTGTTACATGTTGGGAAAACATCCATTGACAATATCTTGTGTAACTTCTGTCACTATTCGGTAATATTCCAGCTCTGGACTTTCCTGCTGCTGCTGCTGCTGCTGCATCACCACATGCCCTCGACAGCACGTACCAGGCTGACAACACCAGGGTGGAGGGCAGGGAGACGTGGGCCCACGACTGTACTGGCGGCTGCTGCCAGATTCCCAACCTTCCTGCCTCAGTGTGTCATTACTCACGCATACGTCTTGAGGCCAGTCAACACAAACGAGAATGGGGGCTATTGTATAACTGTTACACTGCACTAAGACACAATCAAATGGTGTTAATTCAGACTTCAGGTACAAACAGTTGTAAGCTGTTCATTCTAACAGAAATGAATCTGCAACAAAAATCCTTGGCTGATCAGAGAGGAAATTCAGAGACTGATGCATTTATTTTAAGTATATTTTAAGAGTGTATCCTGTAGCTGAGAAATAATGACACAATATGAAAAAAAGTCATACAACCAGCATGACAGTGTATAATGTACTGTATATATATAATACAACTACCTATTTATATATCTATAATTATAATAACAATATTGTTTTCCTGTTTCTGTCTTTTTTATTTACAAGTACACAAAATCAAATTCCATGTTTGTGCAGTCATACCAATAAAGCTGATGGTCTGGTAAAGCAGATTACACAGTGATTCGATTGTCATCAGAAATGATTACTGTGTTTGTTTTTGTTCTGTACATTCCCATAAGGTTTGCACCTGTAGCTGAGCTCCAGTGAGCAGATAACCAACAAGACTGGCAATTTATGAAGTCAACCATGCAGGTCATTGTTTTTAATTGTTTATTTCCTCCCCTCTTCTCAAAATTCATAATTTCACCTGTGCTTGCCACCGTCTTTTCTCCCTGCACCTCTCCTCTTGCCTCTCCATCACCTTCCCCTTGCTCTCATCCAAATTCACTCAGCATCAAAGGCCACCCGTGGCTCCGGCTGGGTGGCCACCAGCTTCTCATTTCCTCTCATGCTCTCCAACCATTCATTCAGTAGTGGCGTGCTCCGTCAGGGCTGAGCAGACCCCAGGGAGTCCACCAGAAGCCTCCGCTAGGCGCTCACCGCCGCTTCCTGCTCATTTAAGAGAGTCCTCAGAATGGAGCGCCATTGTCCTGGCTGTTATCTGATGGCCCCACTCAACAAGCAGACAAAGCCAAGAGCCTGGGGGCTCCCCCACCTCACTGGCTGACATTAGGATCTCCAGATTTTCTTTTCTCCCTTGTGTCAATAGTTCAAAGATGAAGTTCTACAAACATTGATAGATACATTAAAATACATTTAAAAAAGGCCTGACTGAGTGACATACGGCTGCAGCAATAACAGTAACATATTCAGCAAGAGTGAGTTTCACTTCAGTACTGCTGTGTTCTTATATTGCATCAGGGAAAGATTACAAACGTGTTGATAAAACACAAGCAGTGATGGGGAAGTCGAGACAGACCTATTTGAAAACAGACAGACGTGAAAGAAAAGCTAAAACTGCTGCATTTCTTCAAAGCATGGTGTATGGTTTTAGAAAGATGTGCAGCTCTGGCCCAACAGAGGAGACATTGTGTTAGGATAAATATGAAGGTTGCAGCTCATTGTCCAAGAGAAAACCTTTTCATTAGAGCTTTACTGTAGAAGCTGAGTTGTATTTGAGCAAATGATCGATTTTCTGTCATGTGAGCTTCATAAATAAATAGATCAAAACATAGAACCAATTTTGCTGGGCCAGTTCAAAACAGTGTATCTGTGTAAAATCTGATTATTAACAGAATAGGAGTTTTCCACCCACCATCAACACACTGAACTATTTCTTTACATTTAAAATTGTACATATCCTTAAAAAGCTTGGCCGGCTCTTGGTACAATTTCAATGAAGTATTTACAAAAAGATGAAATAAGGTTTTGCGATGATGCAGAAATCAAACAGAAACATGGAAAAGGTCTGCAGCAGCATGAAGTGGATGCACTATGGTAGCAGTGTCCTCTTGTGGAGAGCTCTGGTAAAGCAAATGAAGTGAAGTTTTTGTGTTGTTTGTTTTTTCTACTTTTAAGTTCCAGAACAATCTTTGTATCATTTAACTGCCATTTTCTCAATCTTCTGAGTCACACACACACACTCTCTCTCTCTCTCACACACACACACACACACACACAGTAATGGGGTTTTCAATAGAGACGTCATTGTTTTGCTGTATCAAAGGGAGATTTGTTAAAGAAGCTTTGGTGTGCCGTGATATCACTCACATCAGTCAGTACTGCCCGTGCAGGTGCCTGCAACTGGGGGAGGGGACGGGGAACTGGTCTGCTCCAATTTCATAGGCTTCTCAACTGACAGGTAAGACTGTAACAGAAGGGACTGCAAAAAAAATACAGAGCGGTGAATGTAAAGCAAATGATCAATCACAGTCTATACAGTCTATAAACTATAAATGTGTGTCTTCTGTGACATGATGCATTATTGTTATTCTTATGTCCACGTATGGTTTGTGTCCCCCTCCACAACTGTATACTTAACAGTTGTTGGTAAAAGATTGACTATATTAACAATAATAATAATGATGATAATAATGGGAAATAATATTGAAGTGGGTGGATTGGTTTGCTCTAAATCTGATGCATTTATGAAAATATACATATTTTGCTGCATATTTTGAGTGATGAAATATTTTGTAAAATAAAAATAGGCAAATGGTCTGTATTTATATGGCACGTCTGGTCTTGAACGCTGCTTTACACTACAGTTTTGCCATTCACCCATTCATTTATGTGTCTTGCCCAAGGACACATTGGCATGTAGACTAGCAGAGCCAGGAATCCAACCGACAACCTTTGAGTTAAAAGACGACTCGCTCTACCACTGGGCTACCGTCACCCCCAAAGGTCTGAGGATCACATTTTGAACAATACTTATTAAGATGCTTCAGCATCAGCGGGAAATCAATATCTTTATTTGTTCCGTTATGAAGTAACCACAAATGGAGACATTTAAGTCTCAATGAAGACAAGTGCATACACTTGACAAGAAAAATAAAGCTCATACAAAAGCCGACAAAGAATTCAAACTCAAACCTCATTCATTCATCCATCTCCCCTACTTTTTCCTCACTTCTTTTTTTTTTTAGAAGATCAAGCAATGGTAAAAAGTTGAATAATTCTGTCTCTTTGATCTACACACACAAGTGAAAGTTCATTTCCATTTTGATTTTTTTTTTTCCTCCCAGCCCCCACCACCACCACCACCACCACCCCCCTTCCTTTCTGTAAGAGTGCCAGCATCAAGATTTACCTTGGTGTGCAAATGTGCTGGAATAGGTTAAAAGGAAATCTTCGCTGCTCTCTCAAAGCACAAGTGCAGATGTTATGAAGTTAATTAAAAATTTAGCAATTCGTTTCTCCTGTCCCAATTTAGGATGCATCAAATACAAGAAAACAGACGGGGGAAAATTGAGAGACGTCCATGCAGTCTGTCTTTTGACATGTATGGTAACGTCAACAACAAAGTCAATCTGTGATATAGATTTCAGGATGATACACCTGTCTTATTATACTGTTTAAGGAAATGCATTTCACACTGCGAGTTCAATCTTTGCATTTCAAACAAACACATAATTCAAATAAAACAAAATGAAGATAACACACGTTTGTGACTTTTTGTGACTGTTTCTGCACATCTGCTATAGTTTGGCCGACGATGATATTAAAAGATCAACATATTATTATCTGTTTGCCTCATTTAGAAGACAACAAGGATAAACACAGTTTAAAGCCTCCCCCCCCATTCGCCAACCTTCCCTACAAGCATCCTTGTTTACGAAAATTGCATCAGTATGTTGACACAGGCCCAATATCGTCTTCCATCTCTTCCATCTCCTCCCAAATAATAGTGCCATCCACGGAAAGGATGTCAAGTCTCAAGGTGCTGCCCACCCCTCTCCACTCCCTCTGTGTGGTTGATGCTCCAGGAGAGGAGCAGTGGGAGGGGGGGTGATGTTTCTGCACAGGTGTTGCAGCTGCATTCGTACATAATTCCTTTCTGTGTGAGCGCTGCTTGGTGTTAGCCTTTCTGTGCTGCCCCCCCACGCCCACCCCCACCCCTGAGGGACCCCCCTCCTCCACTGAGTGATATTACAAGCGGCAGACGTGAGCCTCTGATCTACAAGCACTGGGCTCCCTCCTGGTCCTGGGTGAATAGCGCTTGACTTGTTCAATTTGTTTAGAAGCCGCGTTCGATGCTTTGAAGCCACACATTTTAGCATAAATCATAACCTGTCTCCTCGCTCACTACTGCTTTGAAATGCAACATCTGCTTTTGAATCCCCCTGCTTTACAATTAGTTAACCAACATCAGTAGATTGACTTCCTATCATTTTTTTTTCTTGATAATGAACTGCTTTGTACGTGTGTAATGTCATTAGTGGAGCGGCCATTTGATTTTTTTTTTCTCCAAGGCCAAGGTCCTGAGTCAATCCTTGTTAGGCTGGGCCGCTGAGAACTTGAGGAAGTTCACAGCACAGTCAGACACACGTGATAAATTGGGTTACCCTCCATGGTAACCTACTTAGGAAGTGTCATGGTTGTGGGGCATGATAGTGGGCCATGTTGTTTACTCTTTCATCTCACAGGTTCCCTGTTTGTTGTGTTTGTTTTGCAAAGCACAGCCTTCTGTTCAGCTGGGGGAACAGAACGTAATGAAAAAGTCCTGAAGAGGAGTCTAACGTTGACAATGGTAAGCTCGGCCTGTCACTCTCTATTTGTCTGAATGACAGTGATGCTCAGGTTGGATCTCTGGAGGAAGTCAAACGCACACAGAACTCAGGTGCATATGCTGCTGCTGCTGAAAGCAAGAGAAGTCTTCTCCCTCTCTAAGTTTGCTTAGTGAAGTTTAAACAGTCGTAAAGTTAATAGTGAAAAATCACCATCAAACTCATTGAGTTTCAGTTATTCAGTGATGTACCAAGGTTCAAACTCTCCAAAAAAAAAAAAACCTCATCCATCAGTTAAAAACCTCTCATCAGGTGCATTAAGAATTCTTTTTGCAGGTTGAAGTGGAAAATAACAATCCCAAAGATTTTATTTTCAAAGGCAAGCATTTGATCAGTAGTCATCAATTAAACTTACTGAGGTGCAAATTACACCACAAGGATTAGATGAAAGAGCATCTGTGTCATTTTCTCCCCTCCTCCTCAGAGCTTGGCTTGATTTGCAGTACACACAAACAGCCGGGCTGATCTCTGGCACGGTGGTGACAGGGTGACACTTCGCCTCATATTACGCAGGCTGAGCTGACGGAGGAGCTTAACAGATAGTAGCATTACAGTTGCACATGTATTAAAGAGGAAGGAGAAGAAGAAGAATTAGAGGAGGAATCTGCTGCTCTGCTCTTGTATCTCTGCTCTCTTGCTTTGCATTTCTGGTTTCAGCTTGAGCCTTGCTGTACAATCTGGTTACCATAATGACACCAGTCTCTCTTCCCAGATGCTAGGTTTGGGCTTCTTGGGTAATATTTATGAAACAGGATTCAAGAGGTTTTGGGGTTGAATTCCTGTTTTTACTGTAAAAGCCGCTGAATAGAACTTCTTAGATAGATAGATAGATAGATAGATCACAATCATATACCGTATATAGCTACAAAATAAATGAATACAATATTAATATATAAGTATAAATTATTAGGATAAAATGTAAAATATTGCAATAAAGCATAAAAATGTAATGGCATACACTACAGCTATACAGAGAATAAGGAATAAAAAAAAGTATAAGGCAACCAAATAAAGTTATTTTGTAACATGATGTTAACTGTGGTTCAGTATGACCACGATGCATGTGATTTTTGGACAACCTTTGTTTTTTATCCAGGAGCAAGTTCCATTAAGATTAAGAATAATAAAAGCTCCACTTTACAGATTTAAAATTAGCAGCACAACACACACACACAATTACTTGAGGAATTAAATGTTCTAATTAGCTAAACTAAAAACAGCAGCTTATTTCATTATTTTCATTATTTTCATGCAGTGATACAGTTACAGTAGTATACGTAACCGTCGTCAGACGGCAGTATCGCTGTGACAGGTGCTCACATCTCCCACAGCCACTCAACAAAGCTATGAGATCAATTGGCACAGGTCCCTGTAAGCAGAACCCACATTAGGACGATATTGTCAAGTGTTCCAGCTAATTATTTACCTTTGTTCATCTATGTCTGTGCATGTGTAGATGCTGTTTGATGGATAATACCATTGTTTCCCCCACGTTATTCTTTTCCTTTCGTCTCTGCATTTGCTTTTATATTATTCATTTTTACGTGGCATCGTACAGACAGGCAGTTGTGGGGAATTCCTCATTTTAGGGAATTTACACAGCGAAACCCTATGAATAAACAATTCACTTTTCCTGGTAAATTAGTTATCATTAATTTTAAATGTTTAGTGGGGGGAAGAGGAATCAACATAAATGTATTGTGTTCAGAAAGTATCCAGTGGTGAATATCATAAACACTGATGGCAAAGTCGTGTCAGACAGGATGTCAGGCGGTTTACACCAAATCACAATTGATTTTGTTGGTCACGTCTGTTTGAAGAATACGGATTCGGACGATGCTTTCTTTAATGTGCAAATATGATATGTGTGAACAAAGAGAAATTGGATAAACACATTTATTATTCTACAGGTATATATATGAAATAATAGAATAAAATAGACTTTATTGTCACTGCACATTGCACTGTAAAAGAACTTAAAATATAAACTAAAAAAAGCAAATACAAATTTACAACAAAACATAATACATAAATAAATCATAAGTTGTTTATTTAGTAGTTTGTTTGTCAGCTATAGTGTGATTAGTAATAGTTGTACATGGAGGAGATCTTTTTTTTTATCAACTATATGCATTAAAATGACAAAGCCAGGAGATTATGTTTTAGGTTAAAGATCACCAGTTGGGACACTAAATGACTAGATTGGAGTTGAGGAGCTACCACCCTCAAGATGAAGAAACATGCAGAGAATTGAATGTTTGTCATGGTTTTTTCTTGCAAGCGATGTCCGTTGAAAATCAGTAAGTGAGAGGGAAACCAAAAAAGGTGGACAAGAGGTTGGAAGTATTTTAGAGGGGGCTCTGGAGTCAGCAGTTGTTTTAAAAAATAGTAATAGACAGAATAATAAAAAAAAGAAAAAACAGGGAAAGTTGTCAAGTCTGTCTACACAATATAAATATAGTTGAAATAAAACACACTTGAGATACTGCAGCATTTGTGTGAGTAGACTGCACATGTTACATTGCACTGTTCAGATGTATTAAGCTTGACAGTTCTCTACTTTCTTGTATTTTCTTGACTGAAAGAAGCTGTTAGAAAAGTGTGTGACGTTATTGTCTAGTCTGTTGTGTCTCTGGTTGTAAGTTGATTGTTAATGCTTGAGCAGGTTGTTGTGTATCACTGACAATACTATGTTTTTTGTTACAGAAGCAGTTAAACGTGGCCTATGTGCACTTCACTCATGTTCATGTTGTATCAGGAGGCTGAAACTTGAACATCGGAGACCTGTGATGTTTCTGAGCATGTATGCCTTGTTTGTTTGAGTTCCACTTTCCATTACCTCATTCAGACTCCACAAAGATGAACAACCAAATGTTTAATTACACCTTTTCATAGCTGTAAATCACTCTCTTTCCTGGTTTCAGCTATGAACCGTTCTTCAGGCTTTAGTTATCGTGTCACTTATTATGGCTCCACTGATTACAAGCAAACTTTGCCACAAGTCTCTTTGCAGATCAAATGCTATATTTTACAGGCCGAAAACCTTCAAAGCGTGTCGTATCCTGTCGAGATGATGAAATGATCACGAAGTACCATGAAAGTGACATTTGGCAGATGGACCTGTATTCATCTTTATCACTGCCGAATTCCTGTACTACTTTTCCTTTGATAAAACATGAAACACATCCTCTGCTCAGATTTCCACTCTGTGACAAGTGTTTTCTGACATACAGTGTGAGTAAGTCGCTGACGTTACTGTGAGTCCTTGAAACAAAAAGTTACTGTTTGATTTGTGGTTTCATTCGAATTTGGAGTTTGTTTGAAAGGTGTGGAGCGACATGGTACCTTGATGCATGCAGATTGATGTTGATGTTAAAACACATCGGCTTAACCCGTGCTGCCACGTTTTAGTGGATTACATTAGTTGTCTAAAGGGCAATCCGGTTCATTTTATATAACATCACCACAAAGGTGTGGAAGGCAGAGATTTGTTCAGTCTCTCTCTCTCTCTCTCTTTCTCTCTCTCTCTCACTCTCTCTATCTCCCCTTTCGTCTTTCGGCTCTGGGAGTATGGGTGCATGTCAAGTGATTGTTGAATTGAAATATTGATGTGGAGTATCAAAGCGTGGTGTAGCACTCCTGTGTTTCCAGAACTAACCACGAAGCGCTTTGATCAGATACTCCTGTGATCTGACTTCTGAAGTTGTTAAGAGTGCTGGAAAACAAAATGCAAACAAACTTCAAGTGCTCTTGGTATTGATAAAAGTTTTCTTTGACAAGCGGAGATGCGTGCCGTCTGCCTGTGGCTGCCCAGGACTGGAGATTTTGGGGTTTTCGTACATGCTAATGGACAAGAGATGAGGGAGTTATTAGAGTTTTCTGCTTCTCGAAACACCTTGCAGTGTGAAACATAGTGAAGGAGAGGGAATAACAACACAGAATCCTGCTGTGATAGCAAAGTAGATGAGGAGCAACACAGAAAATGACTGCGCTTCTGTGATTTATGCTTGTTTTTGGTTTGATTGGACAGTTTTACGCCATTAACAAACTAAACGGCTAAATTAGTGAGTCTGAGTGATAATAGCTATAGAATATTATATAATATAATATTATATTACTATACTATACTAAAATACTATATAATATAATGTATTTTATTATATTATATCATATTACATTATATTATATTATATTATATTATATTATACTATAATATAATGTATTATATTATATCATATTACATTTCATTACATTACATTATATTATATTATATTATATTATATTATATTATATTATATTATACTATAATATAATATAATGTATTATATTATATCATATTACATTACATTATATTACATTACATTATACTATACTATACTATATCATATATCATATATCATATCATACCATACCATACCATACCATATTATATTATATTATATTATATTATATTATATTATATTATATTATATTATACTATACTACATTACATTACATTACATTATATTAGGAATAGAAGGTTCTTTTTTCATTTTCAGGCTCCACAATCTGGAGAATACTGTATGTACGTGTGTCATCAAACTATTGTTCAAATGTGCATATTCTCCAGTCCACACAGGTGAACCTGAGCCTGATGATCAACATCAATCTTTGTTCACTATTTCCTTCGTGCTGTCAACATAAATACTGACGTCTAACTCAACAGGAGACAGGAAAGAGACTCCTGAATGAGGTATCAAATTGTGACCCTGTAAAGTCCAGCTGTTGGTGTTGTTGCTCATCCCAATGAAACCGAGTGTCATGGTAATTACACCCCATCTTGTCTCGTCTTGGGCTGCTGAATGGTTAAAGAGTAAAGCACTACAGTTAGCAGCAGGCTTTTACATGCTGCCAGTCTCATCCATTAGGCCACATTTGTCACACGAGGGCCATTGAGTCAGCACAGTGCTATAAAATTGGCTTTCTGACATGGCCACCAGCACAAAGGCTGCTCTCCTCTGTGGCTGCCCTTTTTGAGTGCAGATGGTCAAGACAGCTGGGACAATTTAGTGATCTGAGGCTTTTAAACTGCCCCCCAGGCATGATAAAAAAAACACAGCTTGAGCAGCCACTTGCATATTCTACGTTCTGAGCTTAAGAGTAGGATTATGTCTGCAACACAAACAACACCATTTGTTTCCTACAATAGATGAAAGAACTAAAAAGAACAGATTTATGGGAGATTCCTTCAAATGTAACTATGATTTTTTTTTAAAAAGCCCGGTGGAGATTTATATTATTATTCTATTTTATTTTATTTTTTTGTCCAGAAATACATTAGAAAGTCTGTGTGGCTTTGTTGGGTTTTCAGTCCGTGTCAGTTTTGAAGTTGAAGACGCTGGTATATTGCCACCTAGTCTGACTATGACAGAGCAGGCCTGATTACCAGCAATCTCACCAGCTGTTTAATGAACACAGGGACCTCTTTCTCTGGAAATGAGTTTTCCCTTGAAAACTGTGGAAGCCGTATCCAGGTCTATTTAAATGAGGTAACATGGGGAAGGTAAGCACCACCACATGAGCATTGTTTTCACAGTTCAAAGTGAGGAGAGAGTACTTTGCACTTCAAAGCCACTCATCTGGGAAGCAGTACAGTGGGGGTGGGGTGGTGTGGGGGAGAAGGGACAGGAAATAAGAATCAGGGTAATTAACAACTTCTGCGGCGTAATAAACTGGAGGCATCGTATACCTCTGCTTGCAACATAGCGGTTTTCATCTATTTTCCTATTTCTTTTTTTTTTTACTTCTGATTTCTTTACCCCATGTTCACTTTATCTTGCAATCCGTGTTGTGGTGATAACTGTAGGAGTGAAGTTGCATCAGTAATACAGCAATACAGTTCATATTTAAGTGTAAAGTGTTGATCTATAGAGGCACTGGCAAATATTAAACATGCCGCTTGCTAAAGAGAATTTTAATCTGGCCAATTGTTTTATTTAAGATTTGTTTTTAAATAAAGGAATAGCATAATTGCTGTCACTAAATCGGGGCACAAAGTTTTTGGTTTTACTCGGGTTTGTCCCCAGCTAAAAATAAACACAATTTGTGTTATTATAAACAAGCTGCAGCTGAAGTCTGCAAGTCATTGTGAGTCTAAAAGGAAGTCTTTGTCTCCGGCTGTAAGGACAAAACATTGGTTGCTCAGCTTTCACACCAATAAGTTCAATAACTGTTAAAGATTGTCTTCATATCATTCAAAAAAAAAGCTGTTCATTCTCTAGTTCAACTGACATAGATTTTCTAAGAATTGAATTTGATGAATTATTTCCACTTTTAGCTGACTTGTTTCCGAGCTGCAGTTTATTTGAGGATCACAGTCGGTGAAACAAGGAGAAGGATATTTACATGTGAAACAGGTTCCCAGCCTGGATTTAAACTCCTAACATTGTAATGGTGAACAGACTTCCAGAATGAGATTAAGCCTCAATCTGCATTTAATGGAGCACATCTGAAGTGGCCTCTACTTGAACTCTGAAATGTGAGAACGTCACACAGGGCGACCTATTTGACATGTCACCTACTGGTGAGAACTCGGAGGCTTTGATTAAGTTTTATCAATTAGCTTTGTCAGGGAAAAGAGTCCTGCCTGTATTCAGTGTGGCCTCACACCTTACGAGGCCCGGGAGCTGCCTCTGCTGCCACATAAGCACACAAAGCCCTTGTTATGTGTCCAAATTAATAATCAAACAGTGAATTAAATAACCCGCTAAAAGTGACACCAGATTACACTCACACAGTTGTGCTTGTTAATTCAGCTTAATTAAACGAAACCAGAATAGAGTCTTTTTGTCATTAACCTCATTGACTCTCTGCTTACTTTGTTAAAACAATACATATTATCCTTTACAATAATGCATCTTAAAGACTGGAGAGCTGACTTTTGTATTTATTTATTTTTTATTAATTTTGGCACAAATAAAAATCCATTCATTGACTGTTTTTAACTGAATTCCCATTGTGGAGTTGAAGCAGAATGCAAATGCTCCCAGAGTGAAAAGTTCGTTTGACTAAGCTGGCTATATTTATCTTTTAACAGACTAAGTAGTTTTGTTCTGTGCAAGTTGCTGAAACTATAAATAACAATTCCCCCTCTCTCACTTTTTTATTGGCACGTGGGATATTTGTGTGTAAAACTGCAGAAGTGGCACACACACTCACTGATGGGGTTGATAAAATATGTGGTTTTACAGTAGGTTATTTTGCTTTCATATACTTATTCAGAGGAGTTGGAGGAGGAGGGGGAGGAGCCAGTTCGTGGGGTCAGCATTTGGTTGAAAGTGAGTGAAAATTATGAGTAGCCCCCCCTTCTGCTAACATCCCCTCCTCCATTGAGTGGCTCTCCTGCATCATACTGGAGACCCCGTTGAGAGGATCTTTCCTCTGTATAAAGAGAAGATGCAGCTCAGGCGCCCCTGACATGATCGCAAGGATTTACTGCTCTGCGCTTCTCTGCCTCTAACTTCAGTCTGCTGCTTCAACGCCGAGTGATCAGGACTGTCACTGCACAACAACAACACTGACTCTATGGGCCCAGGGACATTTAAATGACACGGACTTTTGCATTGTAATCTATCCGAAGTGCCGGAGAGATTCAAAGACCCGAATGTGAGCATCTGTTTTTCTTTCTCGTTACTTGAGACTTTGTGCGCCGCCGTTGCCGCTGTTTGGCGCAGTTCGGGTTGCAGGTGCGCGGAGAAGGAGCGTGAGGACAGATGGCTGCGCTGACGATACAAAGAAGTGACAACTTTTTGCACACCTTTTTACAGGTTTGTTGCTTAACCATCGTGTTCTTATGCTTCTTTTTCTCGTAGTGCTTGAAAATCATCTGCTTTGTGATGGTGAAGGCGCATGTTTCCGCAACTCGTGCGCAATGAATGAATAGCTTTCCTGTCTGGTCAGTAATGAAACAATTTCAATTCCTTGGAATAATTCAATTCGGACTAACTGTAACTAACTAACTAACTAAATAACTAAATAACGATTTAACAAGTTTTAAATTCAATTAACTGTTGAAAAAAAAATCAAAATTTGATGGCTGTCAAGTTTCCAAGTGTTACTTAGGAGCATTGATGTGTAATAATAAAATCTAAATAGAGTGAATAAGTATGTTGACTTGATTGGTATGGCATGTAATCCAATGTATGTTTATGAATCACCCCACAGGACCGGACTCCCAGCTCTTCTCCAGAGGGAGCAGCGAACACCCTCTCCTTCCTGGCCACCACCTGTAGCCAGGCGTGGCAGGTGGGAAGCTCTATGGGGTCAGAAGGTTCTCAGTTCCCCTACGAGGGCACCGTCAGCTCCACGTCAGGGATGTTTCAGCTCTGGAGTAACGATATGGCTCCCAGCACTGCCCTCAGCACACACCAGATGACCTTCACTGTGCCTAAGGTGCAGTTCCCTGGACACATGCAGTCTGGCCTTGGCCACCATCACCATCATCCCCATCACCATCACCATGAGCTGCCTCTCACGCCTCCCGCTGAACCGCCTTCATCGTACTCCTTCGAACTGTCCCCTGTTAAAGTCCTGTCCTCGCAGGCACAGGCCAGCGGCCCCTATTACCCTCAGCACAACAGCGTTGGACAAAATTTCTCAAACTTCCTCCAGAACTCCTCGGCCAGGCATCACCTGCCTGGAGGCCATGTAGAGGAAGGTCAGCAATGGTGGAGCCTACCCCAAACCAATGCCACCCCCACCAGTCATCCCTTCTCTCTGGGCAGACAGCTTGTTTTGGGCCACCAGCCCCAGATAGCCGCTCTTCTCCAGGGAACCTCGAAGGGGCTGCTGAGCTCCACGCGCCGTTGCCGACGTTGTAAATGCCCCAACTGCCAGGCAAACAGTGGGGGGCTGGAGTTTGGAAAGAAGAGACTGCACATCTGCCACATCCCAGAGTGTGGTAAAGTGTACAAGAAGACCTCTCACCTGAAGGCACACCTGCGCTGGCACGCCGGGGAAAGGCCCTTTATCTGTAACTGGCTCTTCTGTGGTAAGAGCTTCACTCGTTCAGATGAGCTGCAGCGGCACCTCCGCACACACACGGGGGAGAAGCGCTTTGGGTGCCAGCAGTGCGGCAAGAGGTTCATGAGGAGTGACCATCTCTCCAAACACGTCAAGACCCACCAGACCAGGAAGAGCCGGTCTGGGCAGCCCTCACAGAGTACAGACCCTCTGCTCACCAACATCAAGAGAGAGTGAACTCTGGGTCCAACAGTTAAAATCTACAATGAACAGTTATTTACACTTGCTGTCATGTGTTTGCACTAGAGGCTAAACATCGAGCTCCCTAAATATCTCCTGTGGTCAAAACCCTATTTTTGACTCCCAAGTTACAAATGTTATAGTCATTTTAAATAAAAGTTAATGTGTGCAGTTTGAAAACAAGTCGCTTCCAAAGGAAACCTTGTCGGGGAGGTTGTGTGTTATCGTGCGTTCATTGTACTTTCCATGAAGCCACGCAAACCGATTTCATTTGGACACAAACAGATTTTATGCCTTTAACAATTTGTTCGTGTTTCAGCCGATGTCAAAAAAATCAAGCATTTTTTTGAAAACTTCTCGATGTACATATTAAGTCTGTGTGAAGGATGCGGCAGGTCACAGGCAAACGTCCAACTTCCGTGATATTTTGTGCATATTACCATGTTCAAAATAAATGAATGCCTTAGTACAGTAAAGGGTCGCTATACAGATATTATCATTTCTGCTCTGAACAAGATCAGAATGTGTTGCTGTTGGTAATTAGACTCTTATTCTGAAAAATATGATTTGTCTGCATCAAAGGTATGCATCTTTTTTGAAGTGTAAACACACGAGTCTTTGATCTACAAATTGTGTGTGGTCTGAAGCAGCGATATGAAGCACCACTTGTCAAGATTAGCAAACGTTTTATAATTTTAAGTTCCTTGTAAATTATATATAAAGATAATTAGCAATTTTATCGTGGGGGTTATGGCTGCATGTGAATTTTAATAAACACCGTCCTTGCTGGAAAAAAACAAAAACATTTGCTGTTTTTAATGATGTTATTCTTTCCTCGAGTAAATCTCTGTGTCTGACTCTGCGAGAGTGAATGTTTTCACCTTCTTACCGGCTGATCTGATAAATCGGTGAATTTTAGAGAGTGCCAAAGATTCGATTACATTCAGAGCACAAACGCTGCCCATTGTGCTGTTGGTGTGAAGGCAGAGTCTTCTAGAAAAGACCTAACATGGTAGGCTGTTCAAAGATTTTCACACCTCAGAATAAATACTCATCCCATTGATCGGTGATGTTTGTCCCGCCTGCTCCAATCAAGTTCACAGTCATGTGTTTTTTTAATGAGTGTTTTCTTTCGCTCAATGGGGAAGATTGAGTCAACAGATGCAACAGAGGGCACTGGAGAGGAATTCCCTGTGAATGGGACCCCTGTTGCTGAGACCCCCTCAGTGGTGACAGGAACTCCCTTTGATTTTGCACCCTTGTGAAAGTTAATACCCCATTCGGCCCCCCCTCCTTCCACAGACTCCATATATCACAGCCGTGTTACGATCGGCGCTGCTTTACTGCCCAGAATGGGGCTTTATTCTGAGGCCAGCCAACCAGATGTCTGCTCATCCAGGGGTTTCTTCTCTTTGTTTTTAATCCTGTTTGAACTTTCTCCAAGGGGGATGCCAAAGCAAGCAAAATACTTTGCCTTTGTCTTCATCAGAGGTCCCACAGTGGAGGCTGAGAACCTCTGCAGTCAAATAATACTCGAAATTTCACTATTAAAACAAGTAAAGGGGGGAAACTGTGACAAACTGAACGCATTGATGAAATCATTCCACAAGGTAGCTGAAGTTAAAGTCATACATCAGTCCAGTAAGGAGCGATCACGTAGAGCCGCACAAAGACTGCAATCAGCTTCAAAAAAAGACACTTTTTATTTGATATTATACGACAATTTCTACTCAGTCAAACACAACATTGACCAACCCTCCCTTGGTTTGTTTTTGTCTTCACTTAACTTTTGCTTGTCTGTAGTGGTATTCCTTTGTGTTACATGCAAAGCTGCCTGATCAGTAAATTCCCATTAGAACATATTTGTTCACATTAACTGATGCTACAGAGTGTGTGAGATGGTTTGCCTCACCATTCATTTTACACTGAGAAATAAATTGTTAGTTTTACGACATTACTAAGCGGCTCGGATGCTATCACTGAAATACGAGGCCTACTGATCTTTGGTGCAGCTGTATGATCCAACTAAACTGGAAGTGAAAGCCTGGTGGGGACCTCTGCTGGCCACAGAAAAGAACTGACCTGGTATTGACAAGGATATGCTCCTCTTGCTCCTCTTTTTGTCACTTGATCCTGACAATAGCACAGGCATCTGCACATGTGCTTTTTTTTTTTTTGCTATGTTTTGTATTTTGTGGCAAATGTGAACTAGAAAAGTTTAGCCGTGAGCTGTGTTTGTTTTTGGCACTGTTGTCTGTGGCTGAGGGTGCATGCAAGTTGATACGTCAGCATCATTCTGCTTATCCAGCAACACACTATCCTTCATTTCAACCAACATGAACGATCACATTTCTTGGCATACGTTAGTCATTCTTCACCTTACACGTGGACATACATGGAATACGCACAGTATTTAACCCATGAGAGCAACAGTTAACAGAGGTTATAGGAATCGGTGCACAGCCTTGACATGACAACAGTGGACAAATAAAACAATCAATATGAGTTCAATCAGATTTGTCCCCAAATCTACTCTGGCCTGGGAAGAAGCATCTAAGTAAAGTAGCGCTGTGTCAGTTCGTCAACATGGAGATGCTTCTTGACGCACTTTGGGTCAGCACAGCAATCCCTTTGAAGGCACCTCTCTCGGAGTAAGAAGTATTCTGAAGTGACGTCATACCCGCAGAGAACCTCCAGAGGGCTCCCTCGCGCCTTTTCCCTCCACATCAAAAGAGGCCAAGTCAAACAGCATAAGAGAGCAAAGGAGCTCTCAACAAGTTCCTTCACTTACAGGTGAAATTTGAGTGAGTAAATTCCTTGTAGCACTTTCACATGAAGTTTTCTATCTTTCCCATTCTTGTCAACATAAACAGCAAACTCAGTTGTCAGCAGGGGAATGACAAAGTGTAGGTATGTAGCTGTGCTTGTCCTCACACGGGGCACTGGGTGGAAAAAAATAAAAATAAAAATAATAATAATAATAATAATGGAGAGAATTTACCAGGGATTACAAGAAGAGCCACCAGCAACTTCTTGCACACTCTCGCGCACTCACTCACGCACACACATTCACACATCTTTGCGTCGACATACATTCAAGCACACGCAACTCCAGTGACCGCCCCAATGAGGAATGGATATCTCTTCATCAAGAAAATTCCCCCTGCCCTTTGAAAGAGAGATGGTCGTAAATATGCAAACTCTTCAAAAGGTAAAAAGCAGAAATTTTCATAACACTGTACGTCTACTGAGTGTTTTCATTCTGAGCCGAGTAACAACTCACTGGTTGCTATTTATGTACACTGAAGGTGGCCAAGGCTAAATACCTCCCTTAAAGTGGCTCAGGAGCAAAGCCGTTTTTAATAGATGCAGCTCATGATTCCTTCATATGATCCGTCAGGTTCCTTTGTCATAACCAGGTAAGGGACCAGCCTGGCATAAACCGACAGTAGACACGGTTTCTTGTCTACACAGCTGTAGCTTTAGCTGCTCCTGCCCCAGGAGACAGACTGTGTGAGAGTTCATAGGTCATCCTCAGCTAGCTGAGCCAGATTGCTGGGGCGTCGTCCAGCTGAGAGACCCGACAGCAGAACCTGGCTCCCAGCGTCAACAAGCGGACCTTGTCGGCAGGCCTCTCCTGCTCGCTGCTGAAAAGGAAGGAGTATCCGTTATACCACTATCAAGTATTTCCATAAAATGCTCTGCAATGAGACTGCAAATAATACAAACATTTAAAGCTTCAGTTTGTAACTTCTGTTTATATTGAAAAGTTACGCACTACAGCTTTAAAGGAGATAGTGGAAAAGGTAGTTGATCAGCAACATTTAGAGCCTAAAAAAATGAGTTGAATCTATTCAACCCAGCACAAGTATTAGAAACGATTATGAGCCTTTTGATAGGAATCTCTCTCGACTTCCTCATCCTGCTCCGTCTGCTTCCTGTTTGCTATGTACCAAGCCTTTCCAAACAGAGTAAACAGAGAAAGAGATGGAGAAGAACAACTACCGGTCTGTCATCACTGTCCCACTGAGGATAAAAGCTGAATGATGAGAGAGGGACACGTCGCTAATGGAGGAAAGCCGGAGTAAACAGAATGCACCTATTTTTGGATGACTGGACAAATGCAATGTGACTAAACACAGGCCTGAATTATTCAAGAAATGTATATTTCACATAAAACAGGATCTTGGATATTCCTTTTGTTTTATACAACAAAACTGTATTCCACTTCCCATCAGCAACACACAAAATATGATCAATTCTTTTTTCCTCCAGGAGGGGGAGAAGTGACTCTTCTTATGACTCAACAAACCCCCACACTCTATAAATATATGTGTGTGTCCGCATGAATTGTCAGGGTTAGCGCAAGTAATTAATCATTTCATTTAAATAAATGAGTGCATTAGAATTGCTGTAATATGTTTTACAGTGGCACATTACGTCCTCAGTGGTTTTCTTCCTGTGGCTTTGTTTGTTTATTGATCTCCTGTGAGACAAACCCGGAGAACCACGTTCAACAGCATTGTACTGTAACAGTGCGGCCCCTATACGGACAGCATCGGCTGCATGCATATACACTACCTGTGCAGTTTGTGTGCTGGGTGTGTACAGCCCATTTGACACAGCTTGACAGTTTGGCTGATCAGTGAAGCCCAGTTGGACATGCGACAGAGAAACAGTGTGGGAATCGGCGGGGCACGGCTGTACCACATTGGACTGCAGATGCAAACGAAAGGAAAGTCACACAACATTGCAGTGCATGCACACAAAATAATTATTATTACTTTTGTCGTGTCAGAGTGCCAGACTGTCTCTTGAACAGAAATGCTGTGTTTGAGTGGGACATAACTGCAGGACAGGGTCACTCTGTGCAGAGCAGAAAAAGAATTAGCTGGAGAAACCTACATCTCGCACTGAGTATATTTCATTGGGTCCTTGGCCCTGGCCGTGGCTGGGCAGGTAGAGGGCGGGCAAGGAGGTGTTGTGAGAGTGAAGCGACGGCAGCTTGTGGCGGTCAATAGAGGCAGAGGAGTGGGGCCGCAGGGCATTAGCAGCAGACAGAGGAGGCCTCATGCTGCGGCCAAGGCTATTAGACTTGCTCTCTCGCCGCTGGTACTCAATAGGTGACTGTAAGGCTGAAAGACATAGAGAACAGAGGTTTTTCCTAATGAGCTCCACAACGGATTCAGTGTTTTTACACAGCATTATGTAACAAGGAGTCACTCACACTACATATTAAATACTACATAAACACTGTTATACATTTGTTTCTGTCTTTCGGCTTCTCCCTCTCTCTCGCCACAGCAGATGATCTGCATTTGGCAGAGAGTTGTGCTCCGGATGCCTTTCCTGATGCAACCCTACCATTTTTCTCGGCTTGGGACCAACACAAGGGGTCAATTTAGACAATTAACCATGACTGACCATTGAGAAAGTTGCGCTGGCTTTCCAAGATCTGCACCACATCATTGACCCAGGCCCTGCAGATCTCAGGGGAGGACGCTAGCAGCTGGAAGCGCACCACGCTCCCATCAGGATTGCGTGACGTCAACACAAAGCGAGCGTCATCGCCGTCCACACTGGGCTCGACTCCTAGGCAGCTCACCTGTGAGGAATCCATCCCATAGAGTTTTTTGGAAAACACTTCACAAAACACATGCAAACCCCTATCACTTGTCTGCCTTGAGATTATATAAAAGGTTCTGATTTTGGCAAAACTATGCATGGTGTGAATCTGTTGTGTATATAATTTATAACGTGGGAATAATTTGTTTAATTTCTTCAGTATTTCATTTTTTTTTTTTTTAAATAATTCCCATGTGGCTGATCTGAGTTCACAGCCGGTCCCACCTTGACACTGTTTTTGAAGATGTATCCAGGGAGTGAGAAACCTTTCTTCCGGTCGATTGGCTCACTGAAGATGACCAGCTGCTCAAACAGGAAGACCCGTCTTTCCTTGGGCCGCGACAGGAAGCCACTGTCCTGCTCGGTAACAGTGAAGGTGTCTTGCTGGAGCAGTTTGCCCAGGGCTGTGATTTTTCCCTGATACCACAGAGATGATAAACATAACAAATAGAGGAAGCAGTTACAGCTCCGCTGGCTGAAGATTGACATCATAAATGTCTAGAAGACTTTACCGGATGGTGTAAAATCCCGAGACGTACCTCGAAGCCTTGTAGTCTGCCCACATTCATCATGTCATTGCAACGCTTTGGCACAAAGCACATCACCTCGACCGCTTTCTGTTTAAAAGTCAAAAATAAAATGTTAATAATACTAATAAAAGAGTGCCTTTTCACATAAAGATATATATATATATATCACTGTAAAACATAATATGCATCAGGACACCCACCTCCAGCTCCTCCGTGTCCATCCCAGCTTTGGTATAATACTTGAGGAAGTCCTGCTCAAATAAACACAGCATGGTCACCAGAGCATTCCAGATTTACTGCTCAAAGTAAGGTGAGAGACATCTGGAGGAGCATTTATGGGCGTTGAACCCACCTTTCATTTGAATGCCAAAGGGCAAAGTTTTATACCAGAGATGTCATTTTATGATCATCTTCAAAGACTCATTTAAATTGTATGACACAAATGGAGTCTCATGATGTACTTTGCCTCTATCCTCGCTGACTAGAACAAAGCCTGAGCAGACATCACAAACTGTGTGTAGTAGCAGTGTCTGCACGGAGGTGTGTATGTGCGATTGCGTGCATTCTCATGTGTTTACATGACTCGCGACTGGACCTGCTGGTCAGACAGCTGCTCAGTCAACACCAGTACGTGCATGTGCAATGGTGTTGGTGTGCGATCCACGGCACAGCAGTGTCCTGCTTTTCACCTTGAGCAGCAGCTGGTACTTCATGATCCTCTGGACTGGTTTGATTAGCAGATCATTGAGCTGCAGCCTGTGGCCCAGCTGCTGACGCAACTCCTGACAACGCAGACACACACAACAACACAACACCGATCAGCTTGACATCCTTGGCAATTATGAAACGATATATATCACAGGCATTATACTGCTCGATCGTTTATCCTGTGTTTGCAGTCAGCGAAAAGGAACCAATTACAATGTAAATAATAAATGGCAGCTGAAAAGACATCCATGTGGCCATGCCTAAGCATGTAGTATGGGAACATTTAGAAATTAAAGTTAACCGATGGCATATTAGTCATAGCACGGGTTCCCAAACGTTTTGACTACAGGGAGCAGTCATCATATTCCTGACTGACTAGTGGAGGGTAGGGTCCCTACTACAAATCTACTGTAGTATTAATGTTATGTTAAACAATTTCCTTCGGGATAATAAAAGTATTCTGATTCTGATTCATAGTAAAAGCACAATTCAACCTAAACTACTGTAAAAAAAATAAAATAATGGAGCCTTGTTTTAATTTGGTACTTTTAGGAGATAATAAATAAATAACATTTATTAAAAAAATTGTCAATTCAAAGGTGCCACATATAAAGATAAAATGTGTCTACGTTGAAAAAAATGATAATAATGTTCTATATTTTGTGGAGTAGTGTGCTTACTTTAGCCTAAACATTTCTGAGACGATATAAATGCATAGAAATCCGTTTTTTTTTCTCAAAGGAATTGACCATTTATTAGTTTAAAGCACAAATGTAGAGTATGAAAGTAAAACAAGATCCTAATCCACTATGTAATCAAACTAGCTCTTTTGTTATTGTTTTCATTGATTTGCATTTAAGTCAAGAAGCTTGACAACCTATATACTAAATGTAGATCACACTGTTTATTTGATCAAACAAATAAACAGATACTCACCTCAAAGTAAGTCTCAATGTACTCTGAGACGATGTGCTCCGACTTGGGCTTGTTCTGACAGTATACGACATACATGTGGAGACGCCTCTCCTGCGTTACAAGTCAAATAAACGCGTTGTTACAAAACCGTTCCCTCAAACATTCATTACAAATTAGCCGTGATGACTTCCGGATGCCTCACTGTGTGGCAAAAGCATCTTTGATTGCACTAAAAGTAAATAAACATGCCAGAGAACATGAGCAAAAAACAACAAGAATCAATGAGCAGTGTCTGCTTGTTGTTTGGGATGAGAGGTAGCAGAGCAATAATTATCTGAGGGGCCTTTGAAGCTGACTCTGTCTGGTTAGTGCCGACTCTTGTGTGACTAATTGATATGGGAGTGCAGATGTGACTCTCCTGCGCACAAGTTACACGTAGATGAGCAGCAGGTTATGTATAATTCACAGAGGTGACCCTCAGAGTAACCAGAGCCTTTTAGAGCCGGCTGATATAAGGCTGTACCTAGCAACGGGCTGCATGGCTCGGTAACCTAGAGACCAATGAGCTGCTCCACCTGAATGTAGACATCATGTAACACTGCAGACAAACGCTGCATGTGTACTGTGCATCTGTGCAGGAGTGCGGCTGTAAGTTTACACGTGTTCATATGCTGCATGTGCGTCGGTGAGAACACAACACAGAACGCAAACATGGGTGTCCATGAGTGTTGTTAAAAAGCTGATTTCTGCTTTTAATTTGGGCCGTGTTCCCACTCTGCTTGTCTTCACAGTGTGACACCATGTTTAGATTTAGTTACAGTGTCTTTATTTCCCCACAGGCCTTTTTTTGTTGTTGTTGATTATCCAGTGGGCTGAGTCTCATTGGATTGTTTAGAGTGAATATAGCAGAAGAAAGACACAGACATTTAACAAAGCCAAGTTGCTCAAATTACTCATCATGTCTTCCCAGTCTGCATGTGCCACCACTTAACCAATACGCATAAATCTATTTTTTCTGCCTGCACTCCCTCTTCAATGCAGCTAAGGCTCCTTTCAATTCTATAACAGTATAATTAATAGTGACTCTTTCTCGCATGCTTTACCCTCGAGCCAGGACATGAAGGAAGAAGAAGGTTGCTGTTCTGGGTGGGAAAAGTCTCCAAATCAAAGGATGTGAGAGCCGAGTTTGTTATTCCTAAAAGATGTTTTTTCCCCCCAATGTTTCCTGAGCAGCCCGGCCCAGACTGGAAATTGGCCACTGTGTCATTTGTGCGTTCATGTGTGTGTTTGCCATGTGAAACATATCAGTAACAGGGAAGTGGAAGGCGAGACGCGGGCAGTTGAGAGACGGAGAGGTGTATGGAATAGGATAAACAGGACCGCTCAAGGAAACAGACCAGACACTTCCACAATGTGTGTATCTGTGTGTGTGTGTACTTGTATTTGTTACTTCTTTTTGCACAGTCACATTGTGGAGCCTTGTGTGTGTGTGTGTGTGTGTGTGTGTTTGGACATCTTTGTGAGGACCGAAACACTCATAAATCATGGGATATTTATGATAATTATTTATTCATGGACTATTTTGTGAAAGTGAGGGCAATTAGGCTAGTCCTCGTCCAAGTACTTGTATGTATGTGTATCCTTTGTTAGGATCGAAAACATCTGAAATCGTATGATGCCAAAGACACTGTGGGAAAGTGAGGATATTTTGGGTAGTCCTCAAAACTTTTAAGTTCTTTCTTCAGAGTCAAGATATAGTTTTAAGGTAATTAGAAATGTCTTTATGTTAGGGTTAGGTTTTGTTGTTATGGTTTAGGTTAGGATAGGAGCCAAGGAAATGCATTAAGTCTATAAGTGTCCTCACTAAGATAGATATACACGAATGTGTGCCTGTGTGTATTCTCATTTGTGTGTGTGTGTACAGAAGTCATACTCACATGTTTAATGAAGAGCTGAGCCAGCCTCTCTGGCTCCATCAAACACTTCTCCAGCTCTCCCAGGAAGTAGCTGCAGAAAAAACAGACAAACACACAATCACACACACACACACACGCATACACACAGATATATACACACACATTTACAAGCGCAATGATCCCCAAAATGGAAGGTCAAATTTGTCTCCCGACCTATTGTTCCGTTGTCCTCCACTCTGTCACAAACACACAACTCTCCAAATAACTGCTTGTCTTTCAGTTTTAACACAGCAATCTAGCAAACACGCACTTTTTTTTCCCTCATGTGTACAAACAGTATATCTCCTTAAATCATATACTCACTCTTTATGCCAGTCGAATATTTGATGAATGTTCCCAAAAACAATCTTGTCTTTTCCCTTCATGTCCTCAGGTACACCTTTAGAGCTCATTGTGGACATGTAACCCTGCAAAAAGCAAAAGTATTGACGTCTGTTCACACCTATAAAAACCTATATGTATGTAGCTTGATTGTCATAACATACCACAGCAGTCACACATTTGCTATTATTGAGTCTATTTTAACTTTCAGATGGCAAGAATTCTTCTCTGAACTGAAATATCTCCAGCTACTCCAGGCCTCGTAACCTAATACTCAGCAAGCTAATAATTCACAGACTGGAAAAGGAGAGATGTAGGCAGAGCAAAGTGTGCAGGGAAGTGCAGACATTGTGATGATAAGGATTTAGAGTGCTCCCTCTGACAGACTGTCTCAGCGGCTGGATTCGTGCTTCTCTGTCGGTGTGGATTGTGTGTTCTTAGTCGTCAGACTGTGAGGTTTACCTCCACTATAAGCCCCAGATCTCCCACATAGTGCTTCTCCGTCTCAATAAGCTCCTTCAGCACATGCCTGTAAAGAATCAAACAAGAGGGAATTAGAGTTCGATAGATGTATGATACCAAAATATAGTTCACAAAATAAGGGCATGTAACACTTGCCAAACTGTATTTTCATATCATAAAAAGGGTGAATGTTCTGGTAGCAGATAGAGGGGGAAATACAGCCCCTGTTTAAGTGCATGCTTCCTGTCTTTCAGCATACAGCAGCGTGTCAAATTTGAGAGAGACTGCATTCATTCTTGACCTTCACCGTTAACCTCACTCCATATGTCACCCCATAGCACAGTTTGAAGCAGCAAAGAACTTTATTGAGATCCTGACTGGATAAAGTTTTTAGGCATATAAGGAAACTTTCTCCAACTGTGAACTCAAGCAGAGGAGAGGCCTATAGGGGAGTAGGTAGAGCATGAGGAAGATAACGTTGGCATGAGCATCCACAAGACCTAAGACAACCACTAACTTTAAATAAGGGCCATTTTACCCCGACTCCGAGGGAGACTAACAAGATGCTACAGTTTCCTACGTTCCATATGTGCTTTTGCTATAACAAAGTTTAGGTTAAACTATAGGGCACACGTCACTGACACACTTTGGATCGGAATACATTATATAAAAGACATTGTGCACTGACAAGCTGTTACAAAGGTCTGACTGCATCTCAACGTCTTCATCTGCAAATTGAGTTTACTCCTTTGCTATGGAAATGGCTCTCAGTTGTTTTTATGTCATCTGGAACTTCACTTGATGAAGACCATGAAACGGTGCTGTGAGGCCAAAAAAAAGTCTGTTTTATTCTATTTTAGAGAAGTACACAATTGAAATGTACAGAGCAAACATTCATCCAATAAATGAATGAATGAATGTTTGGTCAAACTGATATCTATATTTTTTTTTCTTTTTTTTTTCTCAGCAACTCTAATCGAGCCCACAATCTCAGAGCACTGTCTCTATTTTTCCTATAAGCAGTATGATAATATACTACTTAGCAGACTGGTAGTGGAAGTTGATTTTATGAGCATGTTATTATGTTAATGTTTATTTCAACTGTGACTAAACACAGCCTTGTAGTGCTGCTAATGCTGCTGCAGACTCTTAGTCTCTTTTGGACTCTATTATAAAACTAAGTGCTTCAATTTTCGCAGAATGCATGATAAAATCTTACAGATTATAATACATTATGTTGGGGTTTTTTTTCTCCATTATTTTCCTGAGAGCTTTGTTGCCATGAGCATTAACGTTTGAGATCCATTTGCATTGATAAAAGACATACATGCTTTTCTCCAAAGCATTTCTCCTCTCCTCCTCAGTGTCGGCCACAGCTGACCACTGGCTGCAGGTGTCATCCATCAACACGGAGGCGCTGTCATCTGGTAAAACACTGGTGGACTGAGTGTCCTGAGGAGGCAGAGACAGACAAACAAACAGTGTAAATGCTTATCAGAGGTCCAGTGCCAGTAATATGGCTCACACGTGAAATAAAGTACACAGGAGGGAGGTTTAAGTGCAAGAGAGGGATGGGAACGATGTGGGTTTCCAAGGTGACCAGGGACAGCAGAGAGAGAGAGACGAGGGGCAGAGATTGAATGATAAGAAGATCAGATTCAGATTGTCACTGTTAATGATGTGTGATGTGCACCTCGGCCACAGAGAGACGCAGAAAAACTGATTAAGAGATAAGGAAAATAGGAGATGACAAATAAAGCCTTGAAGGTTCTTGATGCTCTTCAAGGTTCACAGGGGAAGGAATACATTTGCAGCATGTCCATGATATGTATGATTTATGCGTGAATTCATAAATTACATTTTCTTGTTTTGCCAGCTGAGGCTTCAGAGCTGCACGTAGAGACATCACACATCACTTACAATAGCAGCATCTACGTCATCATTCCTAAGTCAGGTGTTGCCTTATTGGCTGCAAATAGAACGGCACGCAGGAAAGTTTGTCCTGATCCAATCGATGGTGTTCATGTGTGTTCTATACATAGCCTTCTCTTCTTGCCTTTTCCTGGAATTGATATCATTTCCTGTGGGGATCCTTGCACAAATATGGCCATTGTGCAAACCAAAACAAAGCCTACAAAGACTTGAGTCATCACTAACTCTATGGATACATGCTTCACATCTGCACACATGTTTATGTGACCTAGTTCTTTGTCACAATATGTACGCTCGTATGTTAAGATGGCCGATTTATGCTATTGTGTCTCCCTACATAGTGCTTACATCTATTTTCCGTCTTATTTTCTTGTCACTCTTGACTGTGTAAACGTATATGAGCCGCTGTCTGTCTTCACCTCAATCCCTGTGTCTCAATGTCCCAGTCGAGCAGAACCTCCCCACCTTAAACACATACACAAACCTGCTTACCCACCACAGACATTCACCTAATCCCCCAGACTACCCTGGCAGGCGGCTGCTGACCAGTGAAGAAATAAATAGATGGATGAGTGGATAAAGGCAAAAGAAAAGAAGGACTTTTCTCTGACCAGATTCCACTTGTTAGCCCGTCATTTCTCTGATGGCATCTACAAGTTGTGAACTTTGTCTCAAAGGAGTGACAGTGATTGTGCAGAGAGGAGACACTGTGTTGTAGGAAGAGACAGAGAGGCTCCACAGAGACCATCGCTCCCCCTGCCTGTCCTGCCCTGCGAGGACTGCTCCAGCCTGGCTGACAGGTCTCCCTGGCTGCTTAATCACCTCCAGATGTGCAGTGGCGAAGCCCACAGGAAAAATTTCTTCTTCCCTCTTCTCCCACTGTTAAATTGTTTTGGGGGTGTTTTACTCAGACGCTCACAAAATAGAAAAGACAACAGCTTTAAAAAAATTTATAAAAATATGAGCTTCAACTTTCAGGTGAAAGCAATTAATTTATGTCTTTATTTTAAAAATCTTTGCTGTTTGATACTGTGTCCAAGTCACCCAAGTGTGTTCATTTTATAATTTGCATCTATTAAAGTATTTTACATCCATTGTCTTTGCTTAATTGATCCTCTTCTTTAGTTATTAGTTATTAATAAATGTTAGGGTTTACAGTTTTTTACAGCTTCCCTTTTGACACAAGAGAATCCTGAATACTGGCGTATATCACAATAAAACTCCACTGACCATAACATTTAATCATAACCTACACTCCACTGTGGCTGGAAGAGAAAAGTTTGGAGAAAAGATGAAAGACAACAATATATATTACACCAGACATGATGTGGTTGATGAAAGTGGGAGAGAGAGAGAGAGAGAGACAAAAACTATGGCTTGGATATGACTGACCTACATAATTTAATCTCTCCACCTCTCTCCCTCTCCTCTGTTTACCTCTACCCCTCTCTCTCCCTCTGTCTCCCTCTCTGCCCTGCAGGAGATTGGCAGTAAAAACACAACAGCTCTGACCTCATCCATCCGTGATGTAATCAAATAATTCTTTTTGATGTGTTGTTGAGACTGAAATTAGAACTTGAGCAATGCGGTGTCGATTTACCCACTGCAGACGCTCAAAAATGCTCAGATGGCATTATCGTGTTATAACGGATGGACTCGGGCGTTGCTGATTCATAAAAGTACAGTTGCTCCAGAGAATCTCAGTCTCTACCGCGCTTTCACCTCACAGCTTCGAGGAACGGTCTGACATGAGGACATGAGACACTTCTTTGCCACGAGCGACAGGCTGCGAGGGTTTGATGGGAGAAATGAAAGCATGTGTGCGCGCACACACCGCATTGTTAGTCAGTTGATAGAAGTGCAGTCATCTGTCATTGTCTCTGCCGTTTCATGCTATTTCCCATTTATCTCCAGGTATGTCCTTTTCTAACATGTATAATACGAGTCATACATCACACAGGTCGCTGTCAGACTCTACCCTCCGGGTGTCTGATGTATTGATCTTCTGAGAGACCTTTTCTGGCATAAACACTGACCGTGTCAGGAGTCAGTAGTCCTCCTGAGGACCAAAACCGGGTCCTAATGGGGCAGAACTTCATTTCTAAATCATGCATAGGGCTTAAATCAATTTGATTGTGGTTAAGTTAAGGGTTAGGAATTAACTGGTTACGGTTGAGGTAAGGGATAATGCTTTGTTTGTAGGTTGTCAAAGTTAATTGAAATCAATGCCCTGTACTAAGATTAGTAGCTGCACAAACCTGTGTCTGTGTGTGTGTGTGACAAGATGTACAAGTTTATTTATGTGCATACCACATGCCTTGTAGTGGGTTTGTGGATGTGTGGTAACAGACAGCAGCGCTTGTGTGTGCATTACTGAGCTTGTTTTGTTTGATAGTTGAACTGTCGGCGGGGAGTGGGGGAGTCATTTCCAGATCTGAGTGGGGGACCATGGAGACAAATAAAACTGATGTCATTATCCTGCCACACTGGGTCTTTACTGAGAGTATAAATGCTATTTCTCTCAGAGAGTGTCAACAGTAAACTGGTGGTCTTTGAATCTCATCATAGCCCAATTTGATTCACAAAAACAGCAGCACACACGACTATGGCGGCCATATATTTTGGCTTCCTATCACAACCTGTGATTAGGCTATTTAAGAAAAATAAAATAATTTAAAAAAAAAACAACTACTAGTTTTACATTGTATCATGCAGACCCACCTGGGTGTTTGGCAATGATGTACAGCCAATAAGTGAGTCAGTTATGTAGCTCGGGGACTGTAGTGTAGCTGGTGACAGGTCCTCAGGGCTTGCCAGGCCATCTTTCCACTCCTGCAACACACACACACACACACACACAATCAGAATAAAGTCAGAATAAACAAATGTCAACATGATGCAAAATATCTGTAGTGAACTCTGCCCAAGAGCAAAAGAGAGTTACAGAAGATGGGTCCCTACAGGCTGAGCCAGCAACGCTGTTATTTCATGTCATTTACAACTTTCATTATGTATTTTGGGACACATGGTGTTGCAATGACTAGCGTTTGGATCCCAGTTCAATTGAGGGTCTTTCTGTGTGGAGTTTGCATGTTCTCCCTGTGTGTGTGTGTGTGTGTGGGTGGGTGTTTTCTCCAGGGCCTGCGGTTTCCTCCCACAGACTAAAAACATGGAAAAGGTTTAATTGGACACGTGTGAGACTGAATGGTTTTCGTCCGTGTATATGTTGGCCCTCTAATGGACTGGAGACCTGTCCAGTGTGTACCCTGTCTTGCAGTGGGGAGCTGGACTCTCATTTGGAGGAGAAAGCAGTAGAAAATGGACGGATGATATTTTTCCTGATGCACAGTTCTCTGAGGATCAGCTCTACATCAAACTTGATTCTCTGTCGATATTCTAAAACTACTGCACGTGTAACCGAGCCACACTCGGGATGTTGGCTTTGGTTTGCAGTTGTATTAGATGAAAGCTTTCATGTGACCTCATCCTTGTAATATTAACGTTTTTACTCCTCACCAGTTCTCTGTGGGTGACAGGCAGGATGGTGAGAGTCTCATCTGTCTTTGGAGGGGTGCCCAGATCCTGGCTGTGGCTGTGGGATGGAAAAGATGGAGATTTTCCTTCAAGTTTGCGGACCTGACGCTCTCCTTTGGCAGTGGCGCCAGCACTGAGTTTGCGGACAGGATTTGTGAGCCATTTCTTCAGGGTGCTCACAGAGCGTCTGGAGCCCGGGGAGCTGGGCACCGAGCTGCCTGATGCCTGTGGAGGCAGGGATGCCACAGACGTGGAAATGCTGCCCTCACTGCCTGCTGCCGAGTACGAGTCTGGAGGAGAGGAAAAGGGGATTCAGTCAGGAACACTCTCATAATTAAACCATTTATTGCAACAAATAAGTTAGACTTGGTGCTGATGACTCATTTCTTTAGAAACTTCCTCAACTGGCCAAGCAGCATGCTCAGCCAAACAGGGAGTGCAATGCATGAAACCCCCCCTGTACAAGAGCCAGCCTAAGTAAGATGTTGAATAACATTGTATATGTACATACCGACTACAGTGTCCTGCATGAACTAACGTATAAAGCTGTTGTTTTTTTATTTGTAAAATTAGGGCTGGCCGATATGGACAAAAAAACTTATGTATCATAGTAAACTATATAAAAGTATTGCCCAGACCTATGACGAGGCGATAAAGGATTCTAGATCCAAGGGCAGAGTACACAATCAATAAATCTACTGACAAAAACAACACTGCCAAAAAGAGAATTGAGGAAATTGTTTTAAAGGGAATATGCAGTCACGTCAGTGTTGGTGAGTGAGAGGTGATGGAGGACTGAAGGTAGGAGACATGTCAACACACCAGGAGAGAAGAAGTAAACAGAGAAATCAAAACAAAGTGTAGATGTATAAATAGCCTTCCTCTTCAAACACAGCTGTGCAGTCGCTCCACTATAAAAGACACACTGTTCTGTTTATGTCAAGCTCACCGTCTTTCCTTCTCTCTTTTTTTTTTTTTTGAGCTGTGCATCACATCACATGACCAGTGCACACGCTGATGTAAGGCAGACAGCTGAGGTCAGGACTGAACTAGTTGCAGATTGGCTGCTGCTGCTGCTGCAAAGTGATGTCAGGAGGATATGAGAAGTGAGCTAAGGGGGTTCTGGGACCGGACATCCACTTTAATCCTGTGTAGAAGGGAAGGCCCGTGCTTCTAATTGTTTATTTTTTCTGTCTTGTCTTCCATTCCTATCCTGCCTACCGCCCTTCCTCGGTTCTCAGACAGGCCTCCCTCTGAGCTGATGAGTTTCTTGAGTGTTTTATCTGTTGTGTGCAAATGCAGGTCAATCATGCCTCCCCTCCATCTTCATGCCCTAGACCCGACCTCTGACCCATGATCACCAACCTCCAACAGATGGGAAAACACTCTTCTGCTAAGACAGAACTTGGGTATTATTATTATTATTGAAACAGTATCTATATGTCGCAGCAATGGAAAATTGATTTAACCACCTTACAATTTGGGGAAAATAAACTTTCCAAAAAGCTTTTATGAAGTCTGAGAATTTCCCTGACTTCATTTAAGAGTTTCTTATATGAGGAACACAGGAGGATCTTATCACAGTGCGGCTCAGACTGACACAGCACGGCCCTGTTTGTTTAGTTTTTTTCAGCGTCCGAACTTCAAAGACAAAGTCTGAATACATTCAGATAAGTTCAAAGCTCAGCTTTTCAACATGTTATTAATTCACAGGAGTTGAAAGATGGCTCGTGTTTTTTTATGTTTGTTTTTTTTTGTTTTTTTTTTAAAAAAAGGCTTGTGAAACCTTTGCACACAGATGTGGAAAAGGCAAATCTTTTGTGGATTGTAACAACTAACAAATACCCTACAGATTGCCTGTTCATTTCCACCACAAGACAGTCTCATCACACATTTTACAGGCATGTTTAATCCCAGGGTGGCCAATTTCCCCATCCTCGTCTCCACCGCCGCCCACCCCCCACCCACCGTCCACATGAAAGCCTGGAGAGTGTAAGGAGATCTGGTAAAATGGGGTGGGTTGAAGGGAGAGGGGTACAAAGAAGGGAGACGGCTAAACCCTGCAGGGAATAGACTAAAATTTAAACAAACACTGGTCGGTTCCATAGACTATGAGATGATAAAGAAACAGAAGTTACAGTTCAACAGTTCTTTGCTCTTTTGAAAACTGAAAAACGAGTGCAGTAAAAATCTTGAGGCAAAGCATGCAACATCTCTGAGGGGTCGACAGCGGGGAAGGCAAAGGATGTAAAGAAAAATGATTGTGAGCATATGTGATACATGCCCTGTCCTCAGATTCTCTGACCTCTAACGAGGTCCAGGCCCAGGGGTTTGTGTTTCCTGGTTGTTCCCTGCACACATTCAGTCAGGTCAGGGTTTAGGGGGGGTCACAGTGCAGCGACTCAGGCAGCAACAACGTTTCTAACTATCTCCAGACATCAGCCGAGGTGGCTTATCAAAAAAGAAGAAGGGAGGCTGACACCCTCTCTGAGCCTAGAGGCAATTAAAAGTGAGTGGCGACACCAGTGCAACTGTGTGATGTGAGGCTGCGTGTCACGATGACACAGTGGCTCTGTCAAATGTACAGATTTACAACAGAGTGCAGGGTGTACATAATTTACGGGTTTTATAACGAGGGTCGTTGCGTCAGCATCTGTCACCATGGCAACACTGCAGTTCTCTTTCCGATCAGTGCATATATAGGTTGGCTTCCCTGTTGACCCCGAGAAGTTGAATCTCTGCTGTACACACACACACTCCTTACTCACACAGATGATACAGTTTTATAGGGTTGCAGGTAACTTGTAAAGATGAATCGCGACGTAGTTTGGTCCATACATTGTTGGGAAATGTTGATCAGTGTTTCCCAAAATCAGGAAGACAGCGTCTTGTCCATCAGTGCCCCAATGCTTTGGAATGAGGAAATGAGGCTGTCTGAATAATAATAGTTTATTTAAATATTTATTTGTGTGTCTCGTTGACTGTTGTTCTTTACATGGGATTTTAATCTGTTTTGTTTTTTTGTTTTAGCACTATCTGTGCATTGTTCTGACATTATATTATTATTATTTTTCTTATTAGTATTAATAAGAAAAGATTAACATGGATAAGTTTTCAATACAGAAAGCCTTTTGTGTATGACACCACACACCAAGTGATCCACCATCTTTAGCCTTCTTGCATTTGTAATAATCAGCTACTTTAAATGATGGTTCTGGAATTACAATCTCCTAGACCCAAGTAAAGCAATCTAATGTTTCATTTTAATTAGATTTAATAACATCATTTAACACATGAAAAAGCAGAAGATGATACAATTGTGGTTTAAAATAGTTCATCAACTAGTGGCAGAGTTCTTTTTCTATCTATTTCAGACAGGGGGATTATTATGAAGCATGGAGGTCTGCAAACCGAAGTTTTAAATGTAATTATGTGAGACACCGTTTGTCATGAGGAGATGGAAGTCATCTGATCTCATTTCCTCATTCAGGTCACAGTTTGGTTCAGATTTGACTGAATCAGAGGTAAAAAAATGTGAAGAGTTTGAGCAGATGGTGCGTGAATCGCACAGGTGATGCAGCAGCCTCCAGTCAGATGAGATGATATATAGATGGATGTGTTGTTCCCCTACAAGAAGTTTGGTCCAACTTCCTTTTATTGATCAGTTGATAAGTGAGTGCTGCTGAGCTGACAGATCAGGCTGAAAGCGTCAGCTGTAATGGAGCAAATTTGTTCGAAGCGGCTCCACTCTGAAGCTCTCTGTCAATCCTGTGGCCTCTTGAGACACACACACAAACTAGGGCTAAGCAATAATTTAATATCAACATATATCACAGTATAATTTTCCTTCAGTACCAATGTTTTTGTACTTTGCAAACACACTTTGAGAACATGTCATTTCTTAGATGTTTTGCCTCAGATGTGCTAAATGTGTGCTGTTTTCTGTCCATGAAGGACTTTGACTCAGGAGCATGACTCATTTTTTAATTATCTGGCATTTATTAATCGATAACAACTGATTTGACAATATTTTATTGTGTCACTGTGCATGTTTTTGCCGCATGCACAGTTTATTCAGGTTTAGTGTCCAGATGGATTCCTACAGACTTTTCACTTGTGGTCCAAGTCTCCAGTCTCATCCACCTGACAGAGCATCAGCACACAAACCGCTGGTCAACACGGTACCAAACGTGTCAAATATCCAGCTGAGTCTAAGAGATTAATTGAGCTGTCCATCAATGCCAGGCACCTGCCAGAGATAGCAAACCTTTGGCTCTGAGAGTGTGGTAGGTAAGTCTGCCCGCATCACCACTAACAACTCTCCTGTTCTTGATTCTCTGTCTCATGCATTGCCCTCTCAACTCTGAAGCCCGGGCGCTACTTGTATATTATATTTCACCCTCTCAGAGGAAATGGACACTCTTCCCATCAACTAGCAGGGACCTGTGCTGCACTCAGGCACTCAAATGTGCAGACTGAAAGACCTGGGAGATAATGAGGCACTTAGTACCTGAAACATATGACCGGAAACCCTCCGACTGTCCTCTGATGAACTTTCACAGAAATATATTGTAAGTATTTTATTATTTTTTGGACCTTTTTACTCTTCTGGACCTATGTTCCCTCTTCACCTGCTTCTTGGTCATGACTCTCCCTCTTTTATTGTGCCGCCCTGCTCTGCATCGCTCTACTCTGTTTTGTTTGTGACACTTGCATCCTTTCTCTCCCTTCTCACCCCCGATGAGGTTGCATCACCTGCAACGATCTTTAGCAGCTGAACCCACAAGCATGAAATGATCGAGCAGACGCGTCTTTCCAGTGAACACGAGTGTGCGAAAGAGCGGTGAAACTAAAAGTTGGGCTGATGGACCCCGAGAGCAGGGATTATTCATGATAATAATCAGTTAATAAGTGTGTTGTTGTAGATATTTTTACAGCGGCATCAAGCTTTAATAGAGGGAACAAAAATACAACTGAGGGGGCTAAGCCCTGTTAACCCCCTCGTGCATATGTCACATACTGTATGAGTGCGTTTGTGCTCAGTAACTCTGAGAGTGACACATTGCCGTCACAGAGATTTCCTGTCATCCTACTGACCTGAACAAACATGAACTCACAGTTACGTGTCCGGAAGCATTGAAGGAAATACATAGGAGACAATCGTGTGATACAAAAACAAGTCATTGGCTTCTGTTTCTCAACCGGCAGCCAGACCTTGTGTCTGTGCATTTTCCATCACAGTAAAGCATCACAGCAATGCTCGTGTCACGGAGGAGCAGCCTGAATAGGTGACGCTTTTGTCCGTGCGACAATGTGAAAGAGTGATTCAGACGCTTTTTCTTGATGAGGGCTTATGAAACAGCCCTAAGTGATCACCGAGCCTGACTCAACTCCACTGACTGTCAGATATGACACATTACAACACAGGTTCTGTTTCCTGTTGATATGATATTCACACCATTTAAAGCACAGATGTGCACAGATAGACCCCCAGTGGTGGTCAAGCATCTTCCTCTGCAAGACAGCAGAACTTAAAATGCCTGTCAAACGTTTGCATCTGCATGAGTGTATGGTTATTCAAATAAATAATTAAGTATGTTAGTACAACATCTACCACTCTGAACCTCTAACTAAAGGGTGCCCTTTTGTCCACTTGAGCCACTGCCCAATGAAATGTGCACACCAATGATTCACAATGACTTTCCATTCATTGTTGTACAATAGTCAAAATTGGTCCATCCTTATAAGTAGTCAGTGGCAACCGCAGACACTGGTTTCTCGTAAGATGCTGCTGCAGGCTCTTACTGTGAGACTCAAACCATGTATGTGGTTGTGGGCCTGAAAAATGCAGACATTCCTCCAGAATCATTCATAGAGATACAAGCCAAGTTCCATTCGCCTTAACGTAATCTCCAGGGAACAAAATGCGCACACACGCACACGCGCACACACACATACAAACATGCGGTATACACAAAGTCATGGACACCAGGGTATTTATTGGTGGTGTGGTTTATTGGTGTCCCTGAGGGTTGTTCTAGTCTGCTGGGAAGAGACTGACCAGTGACAATCTAACGAGCCAAAATGAGAGGATGGACTACACGCATTAATGCACCAGACTCCACTCTCACCCTCAGAAAGGCATAATCACACCTCTGGAGGATGCACAGAGCAACCCCATAGCTGCCAGAAAAATAGTGCACACAGCAAAAATGGCCATGTCTGCAACACAGTGGTCTGGTGGTTTGTGTGAATTTAGTGGACTGGAATGGAGTCAAATTCAAAGCATAATTTATTGTTTCAGTCTGCTCCTGCACACATGAGACCCGAGTCAAAGTCGGGGGATTAAGGTCCCAGTGTGCACCATTACACTCACACTGCAATTCTCACAACAGTGCCACGGGATCAACAGGAGAGTGTGGAGATGGAAAGTTCCATAGTCACGATCATTTGCTTCATTACAGCACCGATGCAGCAGTTTTGCTTGATTCATTTATCAGCATTCTGTTAAATTCCAAGCCAACTTAACACTTAATATAATATAAATATTTATAAAGTTGCTCCATACTTAAGGAAATGAAGGCAATGACAATGACAGGCAACGATAACCAAGCTCGGCAATTTGATCAGCATAGAATAAGCTGGAATAAAAAAGAAACTACTGCTTTCTTTAGAATACTGTGTGAGCTGGAAAAACAAGAAAAAACAAAATGGCACAACTTAAAAGAGAAAGACAAAATAATAATTCAGACCACATACATAGTTTGCCACAGATAAAGAAAACCATTGCCAAAGACGACTTTGGTTATCAGGACATGGAAACAAGTAAGTAATAGAACTATTGAGTCTTCCCCAAACAGTTTAGATCTTACAGAGGAACAAAGTTAAGAAGACAGACATCCTGTGAATTAGCCTGCACAATAGACACAGATCAACGTCACTTGATGGCAAGAAGTCCTGCCATCAAGATGTTATGTTGTCAAAGTAAACGAAAATATTTTCCATTCTCTCCATTGTTTTGATAATCACAAACTTATGTACACGTCATGCACCGAGGACCAGCACTGGACATAAAACGTGTGGCAGCCGCCGAGCACTTGCCTGACAGTGATGAAAAGTGCGGTGCGCTGCCTGCTGCTGAAAGAGTGGTGTTGATCGTCACTATAATTATTGGCACACACACACAGACTTCTGTTGAGAGGTAAACAAGGCTGCCATGTTGCCAGAGGTGCACGAGAACACAAATTAAAAGCGATTGTGATTCCATATGGCAGCTGTGGCAGTGCCAGTCAGGAGGCGTGTGAGTGTGGAGAGGTGGAGACTGCGCTGTGGTGCCTGCTGGGCCGTGGGGACACGGAGCCTCTGCTCAGGTCTGCCTGACAACTCTGGTACTTTCAGCTCTGGGCCCTGCAGGGATCATGCTGTTTTTCACACTGGCTGTGTACAAGGTCACTTCTCTGAACTGCACGTGGCCCGGACTACTGTATGTACAAAAACAACTCGGATGTGGAGTGCAGGTAAGGTTTGCTTGAAGCCTCTGTTATACAAATTCCTCAACCATAGCATCCCTACACATGATACACAAGCTTTCACTACATCTCGATATATTGCGTATTTGGACATTTAAAAGCATCTGTCATTCTGGCAAACCTGCGGACGTAAAGACGTGTTAGTACTGTGATTCTCAGTAACACTTGATGGACTTTCCAGACACATATTCTCGTTCCTTTCCATGGCTCTCCACTTCTCCCCACTTCCATCGCCATAGCAACTAAACCCAGAGGAAGAGCGAGTGTGAGGGACAGCTATACAAAAGATTAGCTATATCAGTATGAAATAAAATATCTGCCACACACAAACAAGAATACACACATGCACACCTGCTGGTCTGCAGCACACACGTCGTATGATCATGTGCGTGGATTTGAATTCATTTATTTACATGTATACAGTACCAGGACACTGAATGTATGCCATTCCTTCTGGTTATTTGTAAAACAATGCTGTGAAGACAAAGGATGCTTTTGAAAAGCTCATTTAAAATTCAAGACAGCCATCTGCACCTGTCAGGGTTTTGTCTGAGATCAAATCCTGCATTTGTAGCAAGAGCTCTCCATATGGTTATTAGCTGGGTTACTAATGAATATGCATTTTTGTTGTAGAAAGGCCTAAGGCTCAGCTCCACCTGCAATCCCCCCGTATGGTCTGCATGAACCGTGATGACTACCTTAAGGGCCAACGGTTCCAGATTGGTTAATAAACTTTAATGACAAAAGGAAAGCAAAGCAATCGAAAAGGTATAATTTTGCCACTTGAGTCTCTAAAACCCATTTTATCCTCCATGCAGACAGAACAGCTTTGTTAGCAAGACATAAAAAAACGTTCTTACAGATGCACTAATCTCTAAATCCTGAGCTAGCCTGGAGGTAAAGTAGGTAATTTGTAGTTTCTTGTTCATGTTGGATCTAAGCACTTGTACAAGAATAAAATAAAACTGGTTCTAAAGATTTTTATACAAGCTGATGGGGGACATTTAAGTTATATATGGTATAACCTGTACTATTAAACCCACGGTAGATTTGCTGAAAGCTATATCAGAGCTGTGTGTGGTAAAAATCAATAGTACCTGCTGATAACAGACAATCAATGTTTGTCTGCTGACAAATAAGAAAACAGCTCAATTTTTGGTTTGCTAACAATGCTGTGGAACAGACAGATTATTCTTTCTTTCTTTCTGTTTCCTCAACACATATTTTCTACTGTAGTGACCAGATCCAAGAAGCTAGATCAGCTGTGTTTTTTTTTTTAAAAAGACTCATATTCTACGATTCAAGCCAGAATTCACTATGATTTACTAGTTGCTACATAAGATACTATGCAACTCGTGCCATGGACGTGTACAACTCTCCTCCTGTCACAGACATAAGACAGAGCAGTTAGAACAGAAATAATCATGTATCTCTAGATCCCGACAGTGGAACCAAAGGATTTAGGGCTAACTTAACTTATCCTTCTACATTGTCCACTCTGTAAACAGTGAGTTTGATTAAGGACGAGGTAACCTTTTCTCAGACACAACATGCAGTCGTTCCCAGGGTCAACTAACAAAGAACCAGCGTGGTTTGCTTCTCTAAGTGCTGTGGAAGCTAAAGCTCACTTCCTCAACACAATCACATTGCTCTCAATACTGTCAGTTTCCATTGTTTGCTTGACTTTGTGCACTGTTTTGGAAAGTTTCTCAGCAAGGCCTCTATCAAGTTTTCTCTCAGGAGATTTTTGCAAAGGAGATAATCCACAATCAGAGCATCCATCCATTTTCTGGGGTTGCATGGGGAGCTGGAGCCATTCCCTGCTGAGGCAGGGTACGCCCTGCACACGTCTGCAGCCAACATACACAGATTCACAGCCATTCACTCTCACATTCACACCTACTGTCAATTTAGAGTTGAATGTTTTTGGACTGTACCTGGAGGGAACCGATGCACACATGGAGAGAACACGCTAACGTCACACAGAAAGGCCCTCGGTCAAACCAGGGTCTGGACCAGTGACCTAGCCACTGCACCACCATGTGACCTTCCTACCGTCAATGAACTTTAAAATATTCAATAATGTGAGGTAGCTCCTTGTCGTCCAAAGTTTCCCCTCTGGGTTTTACAATGTTTGTCTCCCTGTTGTCTTCTTATTCTGAGTATCATCATCTATTATCTTGGGTGGAACTGTGGCACATTGACAGAGTGCCCAGGACAGATTGTCCAGTTTTAGTCAGACTAACACAACTACTCGTTTTTTTTCACTAACATCACCGAAACATACTGAAGTTATAGTTATTGTCAATCTGTTGCAACGAGTTACAGTAAATATCTTCGAGTGTTGTTGAATGAAAAAAACACTTCATTGCAGCAGCGTTAGAATTTGTAGGTTTTGATTGAACATAAGGAAGAGTGAGTAGAACACAAACACTAATATACTAACTTTAGGGAACAAATGTAACAGATACCCCAAAAGACCACAGACGTAAAAAGACCCATATGGCCTGAAAGTGGGGGTAAGAATCACAGGGGGAAGTGGCTCCTCTCCCCCTCTGCGCTGTTGGAGAATTCTTTCTAAACAAGGTATGGAATGCACTCCTGTGTTTCATAATTTGTTCCCTCATTCTTCTCTTCTGCACGTTTACAAACAGAGGCCCGGGGACGAGAAAAAAGAGAGGAAGCAGTTCACTGGAACCCTGGAAATATGTTCGAGCCAGGCCATTGAGAGGAGCCAAAAAGGAAAGGAGAATGAAACGTGAAAAAAGGGGAGATGATGAAAATAGTGAAAAGGGGAGAAGACATAATTAGATCTAATTAATAACTGGCTGACTGGCTGTATGCCGGACAGTCTGAGAAAGGGTGGGGGGGTGTCGGGGAGAGAAGGGTAGAGAGAGTGAGAGAGTGAGAGAAAAAAAATGCCCAAAGGACGGTCTTAATGCTTTACATGGTGTTCGCATTCCTGGCCAGCAAATCATACAATATTCACCTCAAAATTCAGAACGGCTGATTTTTTTTTTTCATCCAGTTTTAGGCTGGTACTAATCTTTTCTACTATTTTTTTAAACTCTCTCAGGGTCTTTTTCTTTCTCCTGTATGTGCAAGAGGAACACTAAAAAGGAGGTCAGTTGTACAGGGGGGGGGCAGGTCAGGAGGAGATGATGAGGTGCAGGGATGGGCTGGGGTGCAACGTTTGAAAATATCCCAGACTGACAAACACAACGCAGAGCCACAGCAGTCCGGCAGCATACCTTCAATTTCAGCTATTTGGGTTGCTTTTTTCCATAATGTCCGAGTTCTCCCTTATAAGATGATGACCAAAGACGAGACATAAAAAGACACACTGGTCAACAAGGCAACTTTCCTTCAAGGGAGCTGCTCTCTGTCAGAAGTACATTCCAGTTGATATTGATGATTACTCATTGTCTTAGGGTCAGAGGTCAGCTCATGTTTCTATATGTATAAAAAAAAACATAGCAGAAACTCAGGCCACATTAAGGGATACGGGGAGGGCAAGTGGATAAAAATAATTCTGTTGCTATGATTAAGTCTTTTGCCTAAATTGACTGGAAGAAGCAGCAAATGAGCCGTGTCTTTGGCTGAACTTTGATAAATAGCTCAAAAGTATGAAGGGGGAATAAACTGACTGACTTACGGAACAATGTACAAAGCATTGAAGGGGTGAAATGATTCATCGAGTGGGAGATTGGTTGAGTGATATATAAAATATTAGGATTATGAATTCATTTATGTCAATTGTAAAAAGAATATGCTGTTCTTTTTGTGACATGTGAATAATGATTAGGTTTTTGTCCGTTGTTGGTCAGTCAAAACTATACGTGTGTCACAACCACATGTGTGTGTCTCGTGATGAACACATATGGAGGACATGGGGTTTCGGGCACTTTGAGGCTCCATTTAGAATTCTTTGAATTTAAACATGTCTTTTTATGTTTTGTCACTCAGCCATGTGAATATATATTATATGCATGTGGGTGTGTATGTCATTGCTGGGGGGGATCCTTGTCCTAGCTCATTGCATGCATGAGTCAACACCAGCCTCCAACACTCACAAATAAATACACTTACAGATGCACATGTAAATTTCAAATGCCTTTACTGGGAAGCTGTAGAAGAATACAGAGGTATTCACTACAGAAACAGGAGGAAAAGGTAGTTACGAGGGGAAAGATGGAGATTCTATTAAAGGAAAAGATGTTTTTGCTACTGTGCTGCTGTTACAACTGACCTGCGCTCAGCTTTGACAGAAGTTAAGTTGCTTACAGCCTCTATAGTGTATAGATCGGAATATTTCTGTGTAAATGTCACACCCAAAAGAGTGAGAGTGAAAGGAAGGAGATAACAGACACCTTGAAATCTCCTTGCACTATGATAAAGCCATTCATAAGGGAAGAATTATTTGGTGTTCCATTTATAGTGTACTTAAACTACAAACTGTGTAGCCTTAAATATATTGATAGACTTAACACACAGTATATTTTCTATATTTCCCATACAAATGCGTTCCTGCAAATGCATTTTTATGCTATGCCACTTAAAAAATCCATCTGCAGTCTAAATCACTTGTATATTTTCTCATTACACATATTTTCATACTCCACAAACACACACTGGGTTTGTTTTATTCAAGCCTAAAAAAGCACCTGCAAATCTGATTCAGAACAAATCCGAAGTCTGATATTCTAAAAAATATTCTTTTATCTGCATCTTGTACAAGTGATCTTCTCCATGCTTGTCTTTCTTCCGTTTGCTCTGTCACACTGGCAGCCTGCATTCTTCTATGACAGCTTTCCCTCAGTATGCTTCACAAATACCATTAGGAGTGTGGGAGGCTGTTCCACAGTCAAGATGCTGTTCAGAAATGATTGTTTTGGCTTCCACTGCAGCTTTACATGCTTTACATTATAGCGTGTGCTTGTACGTATGAGGGGAAAATTGCACAGACGTTTCGTTTGAATTCCTCTCTTCAGCGTTTGATCTTCAAAAAGGAGTTTAGCACATTCAAGTACGTATTTTTAATAAATCCACAAGTTGCATGTCCTCCTGTGAAATACACACTTGATGATATCAAACAAAGGCCCAGAATCTATTTGAACCCTCTTATGTATCATAATATTTCACCATGCATGTATTCAAATGTTTTTGCTGGAAATAAGCCGTCACGAATGGGCCACTGGCAGCCAGTCTACTAATGTCACCAGTTCTTTGATGCATGCTTTTCTCATTCACCACATCCAAATTTCCACCTGTCCATCTCCTCTAACATGTACGGATCAATACTCTCTCCCCTCGCCATGCACTCCTGTTTGGATATGGTCATATCTTCTCTAAATCTATGCCTTCTGGCAACTGTCAGCTAATAAACCTGGAAAATGCACCCAGCAAACAGTGCCCTTACACATTCAGACAAGCTATAGGATATTCTACTGCTTGTGCTCCTCCTGAAAATGTACAGCACCGGTGCAAACCATTGATTTGCCTCTCTTTCCTGACGCACTGCAGTTCATTTTCCGCATTAAAGACAGTCGTGTGGAGGAGGGAGAACTGGCAATGACCATCTTGGGCCAGTCATTTAGTCTGAGTGACAGCAGCTGAAATGATTGAGTTCAGCCATTTATCCACTTATGGCTACATGTGAGTGTGTTGATTTGAAAGTGCACGTGTTTGGAGGCATGTGGTGTCACATAATGGCATACCGTACTGCGTGTCACCAGTGTATAAGTGTTATTACTCCCGAGTGGGAAGTGAATCATGCCGTATACTATAATTTCCTCTTGTGTCAATGAAGTGGCTTCTTTTAGAGTCACCGAATGGTGTGGGCGCATCGTAAACAGTAACATGAGATAAAATGGAGCGGCTGGTCACTACTCATAAAAGGAGGAAATCCTTTGTTCGCGGCTGATATGGTCTCACACGCTGGGAGCGCAGACAATCCAGGCACCACTACTGTTTATGAAAAACAGACATGCAGATCTATGCTATGATATCAATGACCTACAGGTGCAATGTCTTGGGTGCGCAGATGACTCGAGCCTGTGAAGCCAGGCCTTCATTGTTCAGTGTTGTTCCTGTAAACACCACGGCAGAAACAGCAGAGTCCTGAGTGTCAGCCAAGGGCGCGCTGCCACCATACAAGCTACCAAAACAGACTCAGATTCAGTAAATGAGGCTAAAAGGCCAAGTGTATGAGGTAAAATGTCAGTGACGAGACGGAGCTGTAAAGAGAATGAGAGAAAAAAAAGGTGCTTTAAAAGAAATCGCACATCCTGCCCCCTTTTCCCCTGACATCTGGCCAATTTTAGAAGCTGCTTGGATGATTAGAAAAGGACAGTTTGTGAGCTGCTTTGTATCGCAGTGGGAGGAAACTAGAGGTAGTAACATAGAAATGTACTTAGTGTGCTCAACAAGGGGGCTGGAGTACACAGCTCCACATTAATAGTTAAGTAGAGACTACAGTAGTTTTATAATATGACTTCTCTAGAGAGGACTCATATTTCCCTGCTCAGGTTGTAAAGTAAGATCAAGAGATTTTCTGTCTCCACCAAGAACAGCCTTCTGCATACTTCAAAAGTTTTTTTCATTATTTGCAATAATGTTCTGTTCTGATAGATGTCGTTCTTGTTGCGATTTACTTTTAATAGCCTGAAATGTTTCACTCTTCCGATCCCACATGTTTATATATTATGATCTAAGTGTACATGTATTTTCTATGATAACAAGGCAGAAGGTGCAGTGGGGAGCTGCAGGCTGTGGAAAAGGAGAATATCCATTACATAAGAGATTAAACTGAAGGAATCTGAGGTATGTATCCAGCAATGCTGGCCAATAATGTGAAAGCTTACTTCCCCCATGTACAGAGCCTCGATGGGTAGGTCCACATTTGATCCCTTTGAAGTAGGCTTGTAAAAGGGAACAAACACATAACGTGGCATCGCAGTGTAAATTCATGTACCGTGATGAGACGCTGCTGATGTTTTAGCCAAAGTGGAAGCGGGTTATGTGTGTATACAAGGCAGTGACAGAAAAGCAACTGAGAGATGTGATTTCTGATTTCCTGCACGAGTGTTGTATGAACTCTAAACAAGCTACGTATCCTGTGGACGACTGTGTGCACTCACCAGCCTTCTTGTTATTACATATGCCACCCACTCTTTTTAATCCACCACACTATTCTAATGGACTACTGATGAACTTCATTACAGCAAACAGCATAGTTGGAGAAAGAGTTTGAAGTGAGAGAGAGAGGAAGATATTGTGGGGGTGGGGGGGTTAGATTAACTGCTGTTTTCTTCACTGTTTGGGGCAGAGGAATGTTTCAGAGTTGCTCAGTTTTCCCCCCTCTGTGTTTCATCCAGCCACGTGCAGCACATTCCCTGACTGACATACACTCATCATAATCATCAGGGTGAGGACAGTCACTCTTTTCCCCATAAACTCACACTTCTTCTCCCTCGGCTCTCCATCTCTGTCTTCATGTCAAGAATTTCTAATGTGCGTCCTCTTTCCCATCTCTTTTTACTCATCTGTGTGCGGGGGGTGGAGGATTTTTTTTTCATATGATTGCTCAGATGTGTACGTGCTGCACATCTGTTGCTTTAAGTGGAGGTGGATAGAGCAGGCGAGAGGATTGAAGCTTACATTTAAAGCTTTAGCACACACGGAGGAATGGAAAGAGCGATAAGGCATGGGTGGGGGGGTATTCATCTAAAAAAAAATGTGGAGGAGAAGAGCAAGGTTAAGTGGAGAGGAGAGGCTGTAGGAGATGAGAGGGATCAATTATTGCCTCAGTTCAGAAACATCTACAGTCAAACAAACTGTACTCGCACACATAACACAAAGAAAATGACTTTTTCCAAAATAAAGTCAAAGGAGGGTGTGTGTGTGTGTGTGTGTGTGTGTGTGTGTGTGTGCGTGTGTGTGAGTGTGAGTGAGTGTGAGTGTGTCTGACTGACCTCTGACTCGGGCATAGCAACAACCACACTTGGCAAGGACTTTACGGAACAAGTGTTGGCATCCACAGCCTCGTCGGTGGCGATGGTGGTGGTGGCCCCCTTTCATGCTGTTGAACCATGAGCAGAGGTGGGCATGGCTCGGCACCCTTCTCTCTCTCTCTCTCTCTCTCTCACACTCTCTTTCTCTCAGTCACACAAGTAGAGGGTCACTCCTCAAAGTGTAAACCCCCGAAAAGGTGACAGTTGATCTTCTTCCCAAGTTAAAGCCCACATCCACAGCGAGGAGGAGAAGAAGAAGAGTCCACAAAAGCAGCTGCCAAGGAGACAATCCACACTCACAGGGTGTTTTCAGCTGGAGATAAACAGCCAAAGAACGAATCCAGCAAGCACATTGTTGAAGTGAGCACTCCCCTCTTCCCCTCTGTTTTCTTTTTGGTGCTGAGTTTTTGCCTCTGTGAACTGCCTGGTCAAATGACAGACTGCAAGAGTGCTTCAGAGAGAGAGAGAGAGAGAGAGAGAGTCAGGGGAGGGGTGAGAAGGGTGGAGTCTGCAGCTCCAGTTGCTTGCTATTCCAGGATAAGGATCCCACTCCCCTTATTTTCTGTCTTCCTATCCTCTGTTTCTCTCCCCTCTCTATTCCCTCCTCTCAGCTGTTTCTACTCTCCTCCCCTTTGTTTCCCCTCTCATCTGCTGACCCCTGTCTTTTCTCTTATCCCTTTTTTTTTCTACAGGGTTGAGGCTCATTTTGGCGAGGGTTGTGCTTACAGGCTCTCCTCGCTGTCCAACACTGAGAGCACATTAAATGCCATGCTCTGTGTGTCAACTCAAAAGCTAACCCCGGTGATAGTAACATCCAGGTCTACGACGACGCATAATGCTATTTACAGAGGAGAGGCCATGCTGGGGTGAAGGTGTCATGTATTTTCCAGTAAGACACCCACACAGCGTCATCACCACGGCCTGTAAGCATGATAGACTTTATGAAGAGTGTGTGTATGTGTTCACAAAAGCGATCCTAGTGGGATTTCCTGCCTGGGACAGCTCCAATATTGACTCTGTATTCATTTATAATCAAGTAGTGTTCATAGTGTAGGTTTACTTGTTTGTTTGTTTCAGAGAGGGAGCAGGTCGTCTCAGATTTCATACTGTGCATGTGCGTGTGTGTGTGCGTGTTTTATGAGTGTGTGTTACTGTACACTCAGAGATTAAATGGGTTTTGATCCTCCGAAGTATCTTCAGAGGTGAACTATAAATTAAAAAGTTTATTGTACATATAAAACATATATATGCATATGTATATATAGTTTTAAAATATATTTAAAAATATAGAATAGAAAGACCTGTAAAATAAAGATTTACAGCGAGCAATGTTGGACATATACTGTATATCGCATTTACACTTAGTGGTGGGCAGGTCTGAGTTAGTGCAGGAGGAAGAGTTGTAGCAAGAGTTGAAGGAAGCATTGCCAATGTTGCTAAAGTGATGGTGATGTGATTAGGAATTAGAGATATCACAAACACAAGTATCCACCGATTCCGATATTAGTCCGATACAGTCATTTTAGACATTTTAGTCATTTATGAAGCTGTTAACAGTACATTTGTGCCGAAGACATAATTAAAACATAAAACATTCAAAGACATAATTCTCCAGCGGTGTAAAAAATATTAAGAAAAATTATCTAACTATGACCATGGACTGATACCATAATTTCGGATGTGCCTTTTAGTTTGTCTGTCTTTTGAAAAAGAATAATGTAGTGTAGCATAAAGTGTAGCATTTGAGCCAAACATGAGATGTGATTCCATTGGCGACCAACCTGTGTTTGAATATTTGATAGGCCACCACAATTGAACATTTCTTAACTTCTGCTACCCATGCATGGGAAAAATGATGCATCTACGCAACACGACAACATCCACATGTGTGTGTGGGTTCCACTGAGTGATTGCACATACAGAGTCACAAGAGGAAAAACACTGCTGTTGCCAAGCACAGACCAAAACGATCAGTAATCATCCAGTTGTGACGTTTTCATCATTTCATCATCATAATCATGTCAATTATTAGATTGTTTTTGAATCGGGGAGCTGCAGAGTTTTATTTGGAACATAGCAATATACACTAAGCATACCATATTTTGATGTGTGCTTTCAAACTCAAAATGAATCAACTATGACTCATCAGCTGATGAAATCAGACTCTCTCAAATGATCAGTATGTAAAGCAGATGCATTCAAAGATAACATCATAATGAGACACTGCATGTTCTGAAACACGACCAATTATGTTCTGACCAACAAACAGCTTTTCTTAGGCCTGCCTGAAGCTGCTGTGCTTATGACTCAGAGTGATCTCATCTCACTTTTGTGGAGTGCATCACATCATGCCCCTTTTCACAAAGGTTACAATCCGGTTTAGCAGAAATCACCAGCTGATTATACTGTGATGCAGCAGTGGCACAGCACCCCACTCAGGTTACACTTTGGGGGCAAAAAAAAAAAAGAAAGAAAGAAAAAATGGAGTTGCGGAGTTGCTGCTGGCACAGAACCAACACACACAGGTGCCAGATTTGTTAGCCAGCCACGTCGCTCCAGCATCCATCCATCTCTCCACAGGGACAGTGTGGTGGCCGACTGTTTGTCAGGGTGTTTCTGTCATGGACTGTCAGAGCAAACCTAACCCGGCTGACTCACAACCATTTGCCACACAAATGTGTGGCAAATGGTTGTGGAGCATGGACTCATATAGTTGTGTTATACTGTAGACTCAACTCTCTACCCATTTACCTGCTTCTATTTTCTCTCTCATAGAAAACATAAAAATATACATATATGCTCAAGTTGACACAGCAGACTGATTTTGCCTGCACACATACAGATGGATCACAATCCTCCCCTCATTCCCTCCTGGCCTCCTTCCCTCTCTCTATTTCTTTTGCTTATAATGGATGCCTTAAGCTACTATGATTGAAGAGGCAACTCAGCAGAGGAATACTGAATAGTGCTGCTGAATGTCTCCACTTGTCTGGAGCTGATATGGCTGATAAACGCATGTCTATAAGCACACGAGAGCACTATTGAAAGAGAGCTGTGAAACAGTGGGTTTGACAGCAGAACATAAGGCTTAAAAGAAACAAGACACTGCTTTGCAAAGTGAACGAACACTGCCTGCATTATTCTTAAAACACCAACGGGAGGGAACACAGGGAAATCTTCCATGTACTCTTACGGCTGACGGTGCCGATGTGTGTTTCTACAAGATACCAGTAGGGGGCATTTGTACTTGTTGCATTAGGTTAGTTCACACAGTCAATGGTGCTGCTTCAAAGCATAACTAAAGTCAAGGGAATAGCAATTTCTACTATCTACTAGCATAAAATCAGCACTTTGGTATATTGATGAACTAACAATGGCATTACTAAAATTGGCAGAATTTGAGATGTCAACAGATGACAACATTTCTGAAAACATTGCAAGTAAAATAGGCCCATGATGCATTTACAAACACCCTGAATGTGAGCTGGAATATGAAAATACATTTTCTTGCCCTGGCTTAAAGGGAGGAGCAGGGGATGTGAGGTGAGCCATGCATTAACACCCATTCATTTCTCCCCTTTTATCTCCTCTCCTCCACTCCTCCCCTCCTGCCTTCTCTCCACATCCCTGACAGGTCACATATACGCACATGATTCAACTGCACTCACATCTGGAGAGCGGAATAAAATCTACACATGGACATTTACACTGGAATGGATTCGGAGGCTTGTCTGTGCGTCTGCACACTCGCTGACAAACGGGTGTGTTTTTCATTTAAGCGAAGAAAGCCAAATAGGGAGAATGTATCAACTTTCCACTCAGTGTGGGAGGCAGTCACTCACATTTAGGAAGCATATTCAGAGTGGAATCTCAAGAGGATCTATTAATCAGCTCATGCAAAGAAAACACAAATACCTCATGTTATTTTGTAGCGACGTTCGTGGACCAAAGATATTGTAAACACCATATAAACTGCTGGGGCGAAGTCGTTGTACTGTAATGTACTGTGTATACTGCACATGCACTTAAACTGCGCATATACACAGACCTCACATGTCATGAGCATGCATACTAATAGCTACGGCAAGTCTCAGATATGCAGTTGGTTATTCATAGTGTGCTTCCCAACCCCCAACTGACATTAGCCTCTCCTCACCTCATCAGCCAGCTGAGATCCTGCCAAAATATGCTCACGTAAATTTCATTTTCCTTACTCCTTTTACCGCAGTCCCTCTCTTTTGCTCTGTCTGTCTTCCTCCCCTCATCTCAGAGCTGAGCGCCAATTAAGGCAAACTGGCATTCTGGACAAGGCAATGTGAGGGGGAGGTTTTGGTTCTGTTGGCTGAGATCCATCATGGACCAAATGTCACTGAGATACTGTCCTGTTCTCTTCTCTTGTGACCTGCTGGTCTGCGGAAAACTGCTGTAGACTAAACTACTCTGCTGGCACATGCTATAGGGAGATAGATGTGTTGTTGTGTGTTGTGTTGTGTTGTGAGTGCCTGTATTTGACATTCGAATTGTTGTACCTAACTCTCAGGCAAACTGTACACCGGCTTACTCATGTACCACAATTACAAGCATTCACACTTTATACATGCAGCCACTCTAACAAACACACACTTTATACTATGCAGCTACTGTTTTTGAAATTCCTGAAGGCTGTCAGAGTTTTCATTCTTCCATCGAGCCACGGCCTTTCTCTCTCTGGAACTACTCTGTGAACCTTGCTCTAGAAGCAGCGTGCTCGCAATGAGACTCTGGGATTGCTGACTTCATGGCTCAAGGCTTCATTTTGAGCTAAAACACCACCCATCGGAGAAAATGTTAATTAAACAAAAGCAAACCTCAGGACCACACATGTAGAGCCGCTGCTGCAATATCTGTAATTAACCAAAACTGAAACCAGAAGTTGTGATTTCAGTCAGAAAAAAAAAATCACACAACTTGTCTCTTCTGTATTGCTGAAAAGCCAATGCAGCAAATGAACTAAATAGAATTAATTGTGAACTAAACAGCCAGTGCTCTCATCGACGGTTTTGTGAATCACATTCATAGACACAAAACAATCAAATGAACACGTAAAATAAATAAAATAATATGAACATTTAATATACAATAAAATAGAATATCAACATAGGTCAGTCTGTGGACTAAATGCCAGCTGTGCTGTGGAGCACTGACCTGTGAGGTGTCTGACTGACCTGGCAGGCACATTCCAGCTGGTCTGCCTGACCTATTTCTCTAAAAACACAACACAAGCTTCGGCAATTTACAGCTACTCCACTCAAGCTAGAATTACCTCCTGGCATAGCATGCCTTCACCAACCCTGTTGAGTTTCATTTTACGTCTACATCTTTCTATCCAGACTTAAATAATATATGTGTTAACGTTGTGAGTGATGTTGTGTGTGTGTGTTCCTCCTCCAGAATAATTACGTATAAACCAACTTTTCTGCTTATTATAAGAAGAAAGGCTACTTCTGGCTACAAGACGCTTTATTCTTTTCTCACCATATATTTCCACAACAGTGAGGTTACAGTGACACAGTGACTGTTGAAGTCAATTCTGATCAGGTCATACTTGAATCAAAGAATCAAAGAAAATCTTTGTGCCTGATGTAATCTAATTCACTCCGAGCATTCCTGATAAATTGTGCCAACAAATAATGAGCTCACACGGAATTTGACCAGCAAAAACGACCAAATCTCACCGTGACCTCACCGTGTCATCCCTGAGCATGAGATATCAACCAGAGCACATGAACACATAATGCTTCTGGTGTAAGATTAGATTAGTGCACGATGCCACTGTGCAACATCACCAAATTATATACATGTTGTCTGATTTTATGCATTCAACATGTGGACCCAAAACTAAAGTGCACACTCAAAGTTCAAAACACCTGCGGCCACTGCAGCACTGCAACAAAAAAAGGCACAACATTTCAAAGATGGAAAAAGAAAATGGCCTGATGAGTTTTGGCAGAACACTCTTCAAATTAAAATGAAATGAAAGTTGTTTGGATCAGACACGGTCCAGCACATCTGGCATCGTCCTGGCCAGTAACAGCATAAACACTAAGTGTGTTGGAGCACAGCTGCATGAGTGCAAAAGGTGTACGGTGAGATTTACTATGAATACAACATGATATATCTAAATACTCAATGACAATGTGAGTCCCAGTCTCATGAAGCTTGGTAGAAGAGGTCCTTTCCATCATGACAATAAAAAGTCAAAAATGACACTACAATCACAACCATGCTCATTAATATACTGATCAAGTAGGTCAAATGCACACATAATGGAATCCAAACAGATATTGTTTGGTCCATTGTTTGCACAGAAAGTGCTTTGAGCTTCTGGAATATTTATGACACAACTAGGTATTTATACATAGAGCTATATAGAGAAATGTGTGTTAGCAGTGCTTCTATTTTCCAGTTCAGGATATATGGAATCATCTGGTCAAGCTGTGTGAAATATTGTGACTGTGCAAATAGATAACGGTTACACTATCTGTAAAAAAAAGTGAAATCTCTGCTCCTTCAAGAACTTCAAGAATCATCTCCAAGGTCACACACATACATTTTCTTGGGTGGCAAACTCTGAGACACTGACAAAGCCAAATAAGCACAAGGGCAATCAATTTTTATTCTATATTTTTCGCACTTCGGGCTCTTGTTCTGACCTCTGGTGATTCACATTTTAAAATCCTTTGATTATTGCAGGCTGTTATTTGTAGTAACTTACTCATATCAGGTTAGGTTTAGACAGTGGTAAAAAAGGATATTTGTATACTGTGTGTGTGTGTGTGTGTGTGCACATGTGACCAGTGTATACATGCAATTGTCTGTTAATTATAGCACTGTTATTGTTACCGGTTCACAGCAGTTTCCTGTTTGCAGACCTCATGCATTTTGTCTAGAAAAGTCAACATTGTAAAACACAAAGTGTGCGGACGCACATGGCCATTCATCACCAATCAGTGTTACAAAACAGACACTGTGGACTACTATTTTAAGTTTGTGGGGAGTTTTTGTGATTGCAGAAATGGCCCACTTACTTAACATTTAAAAACGGTGTTGCACTTTAAAAATGTACATTTTTAATCACTAAAAACATGTAAATTGTCATCACTGTAAGAGAGAAAGAGAGTGAGAGAGAACCTCCGGGATACCAGTAGGTGATATTGACAAAAGAATAATCAGTTATTGAAAAAAATTTCTAAAATGTCACACATTATAGACACATTCATGAAAATAGACCAGCTGTTTTAATGAGGAGCCAACTAATTAAAATACACACCCTCTACTCGAGGCTACGACATCATCTGCATCTTGTTGTTGAGGTTCAGATGTTCTCTGCCTTGTGTTTCATTGATTTTCCATCCAATTTCCCATCCGGAGGAAATTGGGCTATGCAAAAACAATTGAGCAGAGGCGCTTGTCTGGGATTGAAATAAACAATCTTGCCTTTTGGTCATTATCCATCCACATGGCCCCAAATTTTCCTGCTTTCCTGAGTCCTGAGCTGGGAGCTAAAATAATATTTGGCAGCATTAACCTCAGCAGCACACCCGATCCTAGTAAGACCATTACAGATAAGCATCGCTGACAGCTTCCTCTGGCCTCACTCACACCCCTCCTGTACGCTATGTACTGTTCTGCACAACAGTTAGTGGTCCGACCACATGGTACACACCACCAAACCTCCCATATATACACACACTTTCCCTAACCCAAACCTGATCCGGCTACAAAGCTCCTTTTGTTCTATTCCACTCAAGTAAAATGGCAACGCACGCAACCCTTCCACAACAAAATCAGAATAAGTATAACCAACAGCGATGGGGCAGAGGCTGAAAGGAGGCAGCTGAGCATGTTTTCTTGCCCCATCTGGAAAGTATTGCATGTGTATACACATGCACACAAGAGCTCTTATTCTCCCTCTCACGCACTTAAGTATGGTACATTACAGCAAAGCAATTCACTGCTATCAGTGCTAATAGAGGATACAGAGGGTGGAGTTTAATGAGAGAAAAACACCAACACTCAGGTGACTCCCATCTCTGAGGTTATTACTGCCCATTGATCTGATATCAGATATGGCAGAAGCGACTCTGGCCTGTTTTCATCCACACGTGGCTAAAATGCAAAAACAAGCTTAACTGGAGCTAAGCTAAGAGGCCTGGGCTGTATCTCACATGGCATGTAATACATTCCTATGATGACATTCTTATGATGAGCATTTGTATTTGGTGTCGCTAATGTCAGAATTGATGTAACTTTATCTATTTATACCCCGCATCTTTCATCTGGAAACAGGCAAAAGTATCAATGTTTTCAGTCAAACGCCAACCTGTTTGCAGCTGTCCTGCTTTACTAGCGCAATGGTGCCGTTGCCTCCGTCTGTCCTCACATAAAATGACTCGCTTCCTGTGTGCAGAGTGAGATCTAAACACGGAAATAAATACAGGATCACGTGGAGCTGATAGTTGAACCCTTCTCTTACCAATGTGGCATGCATACTTCTCATTACTGTAACTCCTAGACCATTTGTGCTATCTTGAAAATTCAAAAAACTATGGACTGGTAATCTGTCCAGGGTGTGACCTCGCCTTTCGCCCTATGTCAGCTGAGACTGGCACGGCACCCCGAGCGACCCTCATGTGGAGGATGAAGCGGTAGAAGATGGATGGATACTGGAAAGCAGAGAAATAGAGCTTTGCGCCCATATACTTGTCATTACGGTAGCCCTCAGGACTTCTGCGTAACGACTGTCCAATCACAGGCTAGATTCACCAGCACGTCACACATTTGTGACGTCAGCTTGTCAGTACCGTATTACTAAATGGTTGTATAACTGCCAGATATCGAAAAAGGGGCAGAAACACTCACTCATTGAACATTTTTCGACAGTACTACAGCCAGAAAATCTAAATAAATCCAGGCGGCCTCATTATGTTGATGGTCATAAGAGGGTTAATCACCATTGTGTGACCTAGTTTGACATCAATTTGAATGTAACAGACATTGTGTTTATGTCTGAAAGTTACGCATTAGAGTTTGAAATGCAATGACGTCATCGTGACTGTTAATATGTCAAAAACAATCCGAGTTTTTATGAATGTGGTGGGGGCGGTGGAACAGGCTGTTTGAGATGTCACAGTGTCACTGCACAGAAATCTGAGACCTTTCACAGAAAGAATCAAAGCCGAGTCTGAAAGTTTGTGTTTCGGTGCGTCTCTAAGCTCCGACTGGTTTGGTTAGAGCCAGTGTTTAGACTAGCATTGTGGGTTTTATTGAACTAAACGGTCTGTCACGCTCAACGTAGATCTTTCAGGTCTTACCTGTTTTTTTTCTCCTCTCTGGATTTTCTGTGGTGGTGGCCTGCTGTTCCCACTCCAGCCCCTCTGGCTCCCACTGGCCCTGGACAGGCCCCTTTTCATCTTCACTCGATGGGAGGTCCGCTTCACCCCCCTCTGAAAGCTACACACAGAGATGCCGTTGTCAGCGGTGAAGCACAGCTCTTGGGGAGGATGTGAGGTTAAGATTGTACAGAGTACCTTTGGTCACATAACCACAAAAACATACCAGTGGCTGCGTTCTTTTTCCACAATCACTTGTCATTTTTTTTTTTATCCTTCCTCCATTACAGACTGAACAAGAATGCAATGGAAATCACTGAGGCCCAACATTTGCCACAGAGCTTAAATATGAACTGCCTGTCTGACAGCGTTTTCAAACTGTATTTAAAGCCCTGCAACACCAGAGCGGAGGTTAAAAAGGCAAGTGGTGTTATCATTCCTCTGCAGAGGTGGAGCGAGATTATAATCACCATTATGGGTTTTTTTTTTTTGAAGCAGCAAATTGCTGGGGAGGAAATGATTTATCAAGATAATCTCTCTTTTTTTTTTCAAAGACATAGCCATTTGGACCTTTTGGTACAATCTGGCCCTTTTTCTTACATTTTCAGATCCCGGCAAGTTCATTAAGGCTGCAGTGCATAACTTCATGCTATTGTTGATGTTATTATTACACAGTATCATTAATATTAATAATTTAACACTATCAGGCCTGAGTGAGGGAGTATTTGTGTGTATACACCAGCAGTGCAGGGGGAACAAGCATTTAAACTGTTCAAGAAATGGGTTTTTGGAGCTGTAAAATTCACTTGTGAAACTTTTTGTGGGCACTTCTTTGTGTTTTCAGTCATACTCCAAATCCATTTGCAGCTTTCTTGCTTTTCCAAGCGCAATGTTGCTGTTGCCTCATTTTGTCTTGACATAAAATGAACCACTTTGCTCTCTGACACCACAAAATGTAAATACAGAGACGCATGTGGAGCTGTTAGTCTTTATCAGCAGTGTGTGAACACATTTCAATATAACAGACATTTGTTTTTATTTAAAAGTTACACACTACAGGTTTGAATGCAATCTGTAAATTATTTTTATGGCAGACTTTATGTTGATGTTGTAGAGAAGCATTTTATATTGTTGTTGTTGTTAATGCAGACACGTGTGTGTGTGTGTATAAACAGAGAGACAGACTTTTGCAAGGTTGCAGTGAGGTATTAGTCCTGCATGACTTTTGTTTATGGTCAGATGTTTTAATCACCATGACACAGCTTCCTCTTGGGAAACAAGATTCCACCCGAGCACTGAAGAGAGACTGGCAGCCCCTCCATCCTCAACTTTCTCTCTTTCTCTCTCTCTGACTTTCCCATTTTAGGTTCATGAACAAGTAATAATACAAGTAATGACAAAATAAACTAGTGACTTCATGCTTTTATATAAAGAGTGAGTAAACACACAAACTCACCCACTGTTGATTTGGCATGGCCACAGAACAAAGTACATCAGCCATGGCTCCTAACATCTGGTCAGTGCGTCCCTGATTCTTCTGAAGAGCCTTCATTCTCTCCAGCCAAACACCCCAAAAAAATGTGTGATTCTCCTCCAGTTCTGACACAATCTCTCTCAATCTGTCTCTGTGTCCTCCGTCTTTCGTTTCCCTGTTCTCTGCTCCTTAAGCTCTTGTCTCACAGAATACCGTGCCACTCTTGGGAGCTGAGCCACTGCAGCCCACCGTGTTCCACGCTGACACGCAGGAAACCTCATGCATAAGAAAAAGGAGCCTAGGAGAAGAGGGCATGTCTGACTCTGTGAATCTAAGTTTGAATGTTTAAGACTACACAGCTCCTTCCCTCTCACAGTGCACACATTAATTGGCTGCAAGTGTCTCTAAGCCTGGCTCAGTCCAGTAAATATGTCCACACAGGAAACACAGAAGTTTTTGTCGGCCTCCATGAACAGAGTCAGCTATCCTCTTCTTAGTCATCCTTCTGTTTCCTCCTTATGTTCTTCTGTGAGGTGGTTCCCCTCCTGTCCTACTTGCTGTTTGAGTGCTGAGACATTAGCTGTCCCTTCAGGGCTTCACCCTCCCTGAAATCCTTGTTTCTTGTCCTTCATTGGCTACAGTGTATCACCTCCCACCTCCCAAATAAACCTCTCCTCCCTCCATCATTCTTTCTCTTCCATAGTTTCTTGTCCCTCTTCATTACCTGGATTTACTTTTTACCCGCTCTAACAAGCCTCTGGTCTGACTTTGACCCACTCTCTCTCTTCCTCTGTGCCCAAGTCTCACACAGTGACACATACAGTAGATTGTGTGAACTCTTAAGCAGTGGGACAGCCCCAAATAAGGTATGAACACAGAGCTCATGTGGCTCAACTATTTAAAATGCTGTCATCAATTGTGCACACATTACACAATGTCTATAATTGTACTGATTAGTCACACTAGTAGTGTTTATTTGTAAGTGAAAATGATTCCTATTCATTTGTATTTGTATTCTGTATGGTCCATTCTGTATGGTATTCTGTAAGGAAAAATGTCATATTTCATTTCATTATTATGGAAACACAAAGGCCACAAATTCATACTGGTGTTTTGTTTTGGTCTTTGCTTTGATCAATATTTACTCATTACTACTTTTAACTAACACATCTGTGCACTGGGAGTTATGATGGTGTGTTTGTTCCACACCTCCTGAAGATTTGATATAAATAAAGCTATAAGTTATAAGTAAGAAACTTTTAGCATTATGTTTGAAATACAATCATTTGCTCAAAGGGCTGCTATTCTTTAGAGGAGCTTTGGCTTCAAACTAGTTGCAAATCACCCACAAAACAAACTATCATCCTATGATTTCCTTTATCTATTAATATTAAAATATCTAAGTGAGTAGATTGTACAATTTAGCATTTTCTTTTATTTCATTCAATTTCAGGAATATTGCAGACAAGTTTCCAGCTGTGTCTCAGAGATGTTTTAATCTCCGCTGATTTTAAGCGTGACCTGTGATCTACTCACTGTCCTGTTTTGGTCATAAACAGACGAGGGCAAATGTGATCAGGCTTCTTCTTTAGAGTTTTACAAGCGAGACCCAGCCAGCAATAAAACTGCCACATCTGGTCTTTGTATTTTATTCTTTTTTATTATTATTACTATGGTTGTATTTATAATTATTTTTGAATTCATTATTTATTTAACCAGATTAAAAGATGCCACAGATATTAGCTCGCTAGACTACAAGCGGCACTGGAATCACACCAGAGACACAAAGTCATAAAATCTATCCTTGTTCATAAATAACAGGATTATCGATTATTATTGGCCATGTGGCAAAATTGTATGAATCTTAGTGCATCCTTGTTTTTTGGGAATTAACCACACAAACTTAAGACTAGATAAAACAACTTTCTAAGACAGCAACAGAACAAGTGTGGTGAAAAGCTGAACAAGTATGACTTTATCACAGGTTATTGCAATTAGTCACTGGCAACAGTGAAGAGCAAAGACATTACTGGCAGAGGTGGACTAATGGTGTCAGAGCCTTAGGAAACACTCGTCTGCTTTTACCGGCTGCTTTGTTCACAGAAAGTTTCCACATCACGCCTGTGATTACTGTCTTATAATGAAGAAATCATATGTGCAGAAAAAATTCGATAACTCCAGGCTAACGCAGAGGGAGAGATGTGCAGATGAAACAGCCCAACAGATCTTGAGGGAGTGTGTGTGAGACACGTCTTACTGACATAGAAATGCAACTGCCTCACAGGCTTCAAGCATTTGAACCTTGTGTCTAAATAGGCTTGTATTTTCCTATGAAAGCAATAGTGTGTAACTTTTATGTACACATGAATGTCCATTAAATTCCAACCATTGTCACATGCTGATTCAGCTCCACAAACCTCTCCCTCTCTCTCTGTTTGTACTGTTGTTTTTTGCATTTTACATCGTGAAAGAATGGCAGTGAAAATTGAGTTAAGGAATTACACCCTGTTCTCTGAAATATCAATGAAATAATGAGATACCAAAACAAATGTGAAAAGAGAACAGTTGGAATATGGAACTGGAATTGTCCTATCAAAAAGCTCTGGGGAAAGATTGGGGGTAGGATGCGGTGAGCTGCATTTTTGAGTCATGTCTTAGTCACTTAAACTTGAGTAAAAACAAAAACACCACAGACCCCAACTTCCCGATGTAATAAATTTCCCCAAATCACCTCAAATCCCATTCTTGCCTCCCATAACAAATTTAGCCCTGCTTCCTCTGTACTTCCCCTCATTCACCTTATTCTCAGAAGGTTTCAGGCGCTTGAAAAGATGGAGAAGTGGGAGGGGGGGTTGGATGGGGGAGTCCTGTCTTTAAGCCAGATAATATAAATAAGTAAACAGCACGTGCAAAACAGCAAGTGCATGCAGAGTCTAAGCAGAGTAGGTGCTGGTAAGACCAGCCCTGGAGAGACTGCCAACAATCTAATATTAGCCGAGCACATGGCTGACTATAGAATCAGTCACTAAGCTGGCTAAACTTAGTTCATTGCTTCCCAAGCCCCTTTCCAAGTTCTTTTGCTCTGCCACTGACCTCTGGTGGGTACTGTGGTGTCTGGGGAGAAGGTCCACTGCCATTTGTAGTGATGAGTGAGTGACTCTGGGAGGAATTTGCAGAATAGGAGGAAAATAACTCTGACCCTAAAAGGAAAGTGAAAGAACTATCAGGAGGTGGGAATTAGAACAAAATGTTCTCTCACATACACACCGTCATTTGTAACAAAAAAAAAACCTGGTATATTTTCTTGGAAAAAAAATAATAGAGCAGTGGCTTTGTGCTGTAAAATAAACAAAAAAAAGTCATGTTTTGAGTGTGCACTGCAATGTGTGCTATGCTGCCCTCATCTGGTACAACAGAGAGATGATTGTGTATCTCAAAGGATAAAGGAAAAGTTACAAAAGCACACATACACCGCTACTCCACCCTGTTGTGCCAAACAGACTTCCCTTTCCTGTCAACTTCATTTCTCTTTTGGCTTCACAAGCTAGAAATCTCTGCCCTAAGCATGTCATTTTTTTTCCTCTTCCTGTGTTTCATATCAGTTAGGAGTCAGGCCCACCTCAGGCCTTGTGTCTAAACATAGCACCGTTTAAGTAACGGGTCAAAAGTGATGTTTCAATCTGATGGTTTCAAGTTAGCACTGAATGAGGACGTGGTTGGGGAATTTGATGGGAATGGAGGTGTTTTCTATTCTGTTGGCTGATAACAACAACTTCTCTGGTAAACTCTTAAGCAGCTGTAATAGTGTAAATCAAATTGCTTTGGAGTGGGAGTCTAAAGTGACTGATATGACTGATACTGCAATAAGAAGAAGACAAGACGTGCCTTGTTAGTCATGTGTAGATTTATTTGGTGGCGACAGCAGCTACAAGCGACAGTGTACTGTGGCTATTTTAAATGTGAGTGTGTCTGAATATCTTGTGGGAATTCACGGCACAAACCAGCCTCACGTCCAAAAAGAAAACTGCAAATCCCTATTGCATCAGAGGGGGGCAGTGTTCATCTCTCTCACAGTGAGAAAGCAGTTGCATAACCACGACTACATTCACAAGTCGGCCACTGGCATAACTCCATCAATATGAGGGTTAATCTGTTAATTTGCACCTATGTAACACAGTATGGCTGAGTCACTGATACTATGAATAAACCTGTTGACACACTAATTCTATTCTGTGTTCTCATAAAAACAAAAGGTTTTTGGTTACAGCCCTTAGAACACAGAGCATTTAGGCTGTTTTTATTCACTACTATGTTATACAGAGGCTGTAAGAATGTGCAATATAGAGTCTTATATCCTTTTTATAATCGGCATTTTCACTTACAAACACTACTAGTGTGATTAATTAGTACAACTGATTTTTTCATTTTCACCAACTGTATAAACACACCTCAGCAAGAAGTCCCCAAAGAAATTGTAAAATTGTGAAATTGGAAAGATGTCATAGTTCAAAGTTCACTTGGCTCGTTTTTATGAACAAAAAATACAAGGGAAATGTTCTATTTTCTGACTTTTGCACAATTATGACCACCTATAAATGCTGGAGTGGCTCAGTGGTTAAGACCGGCACACTGTGTACGAAAGACATCGTGGTCACAATGGTCGCAAGTTCGACTCCACGCTTTGTAATATAAACGTAATGTAATATAAACATATACCCCCAGGATGTCATATAAGGAGTTGTGTATTATTGCCACTGCAATTGACCAAGAGTGCACCTACAAGTGACCACTAAGGGTCAATTAATGTGGGGGGGAAAATCACTGTTAATGCTTCCAGTCAACAAATATGGACTGAATGAGAGAACTGAAACATACAGTAAATTATAGATAGACTAGACAAAGAGGCTGTTTCCATTTCCACTTTGTTTTTATATTGATCAGTGGCTTTCTACAAATTTTGCAGCATCCGTGTGCATGTGCATGGCTGTGTGTCATTACAATCAAAGTCCCCCAGGCTTGAACAACAGCAGTCAGAGTATGATTATTGTTCCCAGCAAACAAACCCAGGGGGCTGCCCCCACATCTCACAGGCACAGACTGAAATTACTCTGGAAATTACTCAACAACAGAACAGTGTTTTAGTCACAGCACCTCATTGGAAAGTTGTAGCAGTTTTGTTCTGACATAACTGCGGGCAGTATAAAGCTGTGAATGGACAGATTCTGAAACGAGTGAGAGAGGAGAAGTTAAGAGCAGACTAACTCGACAGACTGTAAGGGGAGCACGGTTGGCTGCTGCCTGTTTCTTTCTGTTAATCCCTAAATCTTCTGTAATAAGGATGAGAGGAAGAGAGCATGTTGCCTGACTTAGGGCAGCAGAGTCTATGTTGGGACATGGACAGATTGCTGGCTGATGAGGCAACCTTTCTGGCCAGTAGGAGAGATGGAGGGTGGGAGAGGGGTCCAGCTGGGGTTAGCTTGGTAAACTTTAAAATGAACCCGTTTTTACCAAGTGCCAACAAGAAGAGAGGAAGTCAAATATGCTGATGTTTTAACAACCGAGAGCAACATCAGACAGAGAGAGAGAGAGAAGAGGACCAACACTTCCTGGAATGTTTTGGAGTGAGACATTTTAATATTATCATTATTATCATTATTATTATTTGTTATAAGAATTTTATGGACATATAAACGGTTACATTTATTTTACAACTTTACTTCACAGTTAAGAGAAGCAGGATTTCACATTGCAGGGTGTTGCTCAACAGAAGTGCAGGCCACTTTGGCTTTGCTTTCTGTGTTTGTGCAGAGACAGAGAAAGGAAAAGGAAATTAGCATTGGTTATGAGCTTCTATAATATGCAAAAAAAACACAATTAAAATCAGAAACATGTGTTTGTGGGATTAAAGGAGTCGAGCAGTTCTATTTAAGGCTATTACTCTAATTATGTTATCTAATGTTGTTCTAAAGTTTGCATTTACATATAATTATCGCTGGGTGTAATTCTGTGCAAACAATTGCCTGTGTGCATTTGTGCTTAATGGTGTATGCAGGGCAAAGAAAAAAAACCTTTACGGCTTACTGGAAAGAGCTGGCAGGTGTGTTTGTTTTTTGCAGAGTTGCACAGACTTTTAAAACACTATTGGTCACATCTGGAGCTCCTTCCAAATATTAGTCTATTCCATCCTCAGTCTCAGCTGGCTCCATGACAAAGTGTATGAATGTTTTTCATCTTTATTGTTGATTTATTAAAATCCCAATTAGCTTTGCCCTTAGAAACATCTAGTTTGTCTGGGGTCCCCTTTACCAATAAACTGCTGGTTAGCCCACTGTAGTTGTGCTGCAGAGTAGTATGACACAGTTAAAACACCATGACAGATGCTGTCACTCGCCTGACCTTCCATTGCTTCTGGAACAATATGCCCTTTCTCAGCATATACTGTACACTCCTGCTACTTGGCCTTCACTCACATTACTTTCATACACTAGGGTTCTGCACACTTGATCATTGCTGCACTATGTACTTGTATGTCTTGTACCATTTTAAACATTTGAGTATAAATCAGCATAACAGTGATATCTGTTCCGTAATGGACTGAGCCAGTGAACAAGCATGGGCAAAAGGAAAGTTGCACAGGCAGCGTAGCTATCTTGTAAATCACAGACTTATGGATCAGTCGCTTTAAAAAGAGAGCTGAAGAGAGATGAACTCCTCATCCACTTTAGGCATCACGTCTTACAGGCAAGGCCCTCTCAAGTCAGGGCTATTCAACACGCCGACTTCAGAAGATGCCAGTGTTTTGTTGTTAGCCTTGCGGTCCCACCTGAACGAGTGTGAGGTGTTCATTTTGAGGAGAAGAAGAAAGCATGCGCCTTTCTAAACTGAAGAGAACAAAACAAAATGCTCTTTTAGTGACATATGTGTCGAGGTGGAGTTCTTAATCTGATTTGTGTGAAGTCACACCCTCCCCACACTCCCTTCAGCTACTTAGTTTGCAAAGCTGTTGCACGACTGAAGGAAAAAATGCAGGAAAATTAATATTTGTTTCTTTTGTGCATATTTTTTCTATTTCAGATGCAGTTAGTGCACAGCAGACCTGACACCCAGGTGTGATCCCCGGGCAGAGTGGAGGGGGTCCAATGGCCACTGCAAACGATGACCCCGACCTGGGGGAAGGCCCATCCGAGGACTCAGAGCTCCTCCTGGACGACTCTTCTGACTCGGACAGCGTGTTTTCTGATGACTCATTGCTTCCTGACTATGACAGAGATGAGGATCATACAGAGCCAGCTAAAACACTGTACGAGGCCTGTGCCAGGAATGACTCCTCGTCCCTGCGCAGGATACTGGAGCGAGGCCTCACTAAAGAAGAGGCCATGGAGCTGGACATCAATGCCAGGGTGAGAATAAGTTAATTTCCTCCCGGAAACAGACTAGGATATGACAACATATCTGTATATAAATGCACACAACAAGCACATGCTGTGTTAACGGGTGCACGTAAGTTTAATAAAGGTGAATCTTGTTGCTTGCTCCCTGGCAGAATGGACTGATGTTGGCTGTGGTTAAGGGTTTCGTTGATATTGTCACAATGCTGCACAAATGTCCATTTATAGACGTCAACCACCAAGACAATGATGGCAACACTGCTCTCATGATTGCTGCTCAAGCAGGTATGTTTGGAGTCAAACAAATAAACTCAACATCTTGTTCAACAAGTTGAATTTAAGGTTTTTCTGTTTCGTTTCAGGCTTCGTGACTATTCTGAATTTTATCCTCAACTTCTATTCTGGTGTGGACACTGAGGTCAGGGATCCACGTGGCTTCACTGCCCTCATCAAGGCAGGCCTACAGGGCAGAGAGGAGTGTGTGTCTGCCCTGCTGATGCATGGTAGGGTTATGGCACTCACTGTAAGAAACTTTAAATGCCTGTATTATTGATGGTTATTTCCTTCCCCTTAATCATAAAGGATTCTGTGTATAATTAGTTTATCGTGTAACTTTATGGGTCATTTAAAAAGTCCTATAGTCCTGTCCACACAGAGGGACCCATTGCTCACAAATAGACTGAAACGTCTCGTGTGCATTCCTTGCTTGTTTCCGTGTCACTAGAAAAGCTTCAGGTAAAGAGAGAAAAGAGGCATGAGGTCAGTTTTTAAATGCTACTTTTGAAGATTGCAGCATGTAAACCTTTTCAATTCTCAAATCAAAATCATAAACCTGTAAAACATAGGTCATTTCATGTACAGTTGGACTGCAGGGACAACATAAATGTTCCAAACTTATGAAAGGGAAAGAATGTCAGAACATGTCATAAAACATGTAAATATATTTACACCTATTGAATCTGCAGCAGGATGGTGACCTGAGGTAATATATTGTTTTAACTAAGTGCATTTTTTATCCTTTATTGTTTCTAAAACTCAGGAATGGCGTGAAATGTTAGTGACAGTTACCCAGTGACGCATATATCAATAGAAGCTTCATGGTGGAATCACTGGACTGATTTCCTCAGGTGTCACATCATATAACAATGACTTTTTTCACACTTATCACATACAGGTGCTGATATCAATGCAATGGACCAATTCCAAGGGAGAGGACTGAAGGATTGGGTCCTGAGGACTGGGAGGTTTGAGACTCTAAACAGACTACGCCGCCTGCAAGCTCATCCTATCGCCGAGCAGTTCTGCACAAGCTACAGTCCTGACTGGCCTGAGCTGAAGCACCTGGTGGAGAAGGCCACAGCCCCCAAAACAGCTAGTCAGAAACTGAGGCAGCGTCTAAAAGACAGCCTTACCTTCAGCTTCCCTCACGACCCACAAGACAATGGGGTGATGGACCATATGGTGCGAATGACCACAAGCATCCACAGCCCGCTGATAGCCACTGGCTGCCGTCCCCTCTGCCCCAACAGCCCTCCAGAAATTGGCAAGCGACGGTTTGCCGTTCCTGAACTGCTTGAAAGACACAGCAGCAAAGAGTTGGAGGAAAGCATAATATCCCACACTAATGGCTCCATCACCTCAGCTTCTCCTCCTGCAGTGTCAGCCACCTCTGTATCCCTGACCTCCTGCTGCCAGGACTCAAGCCGCAGGGAAAGCATGCCCTCGGGTGGCACGAGAAGCTTCATTCCTCGCAGCATGGCACACAGGAACAGCATCTTCCCCTCAGGCTGTATTCCTAAGATTGAAGTAACCAAATCTGGGGAGCCTACTCCAAAAAAAGAGAAAAAGAAGAGAAGAGATAAGGGCTTCCTCGAGCCTCCTGTCTGGAAATACAAGGAGGCCAAAGAAGAGAAAAAGAGAGAGAGAAAAAAACAGGAAAAGGAAAAGAAAAAAGAGCAAGACAAAAAATCTAAAGGGTCTAAACGTTCAAAGAGCAAAAACTGAGGCTGCATTTTCTAACAAAGAATATCACTGTGATTATCTCAAACATGGGAGATGAGTAATAACAGTGACCCCGAGGGAAAGGGAACTTCCAAACAAGTATTACAATTAAACGTTATAATGGATTGGAACTTGGTTTGGGATGAACAGGAGACAAGTGGAGCCACTTAGATTATAGTTATATCATGTGAAAATAATGATGGAGATATATTCATGTAGATATATTTATATGAAGCTTATTTATTCTGGAGCTTATTTATGCACCTGACCTGTGGATGAGATGATGCTTCATGGAGATATGAAAGTACATCACTCCACTAAGGTGGAGGAACTGAGCTATGGTTCAGTTCTTATAGTACTTAGTTTAGTTTTAGTTTTCATGAGCAATGCAAACCAAACAAATGGAAAAGTTGCTACCGTCCTCAGAAAAACACAATTCACTTTGATGATCATCAATGAGTGTTTGCTGAATTTGTGACTATGGATATCATGTTTTCTTTACTTCAAAACTGAGACAACAATTTCACCAGTGCTCATTTCAATGATAAGCTGTAACCTCTCTATTATACCAGTGCATGTCTGTGGGATGAATTTACTCGACGGGGATTTGATAATTCACACACAGGAAGTGAATCATAGCTTTTGATCAAAACAGCTGTTTCAGAAGAAAAATCCCTAGAGCACTTGAGTGCACATTTCCTGCAGTCATTTGAACCCCACCATCAGAGCAAAGTTACTTTTTATTTGTCTGATTTACTGAACATTAAAAGTCATGATTTATATACATTTATAAAAAGATGTTTTAAACAGTCAACACTTCTTCTCTTTTTTTCTTTTTAAAGACGGTCATCACAATATGTAGCATCGATCTACCAGGTGTATTTGACTGATGAGTGGCAGGTGAATTATGTGAACATGGAAATACAGAATACAGGGAGCATGAGATGTACAGTATGTTTCCAACATTTTGTGTGATTATGAGGAAAAACTGAACACTGGTAGAACTAGTCTCACTCTCTTTGTGTTTTCTGTACTGACACCACAACCAAACCAATGACAAACCTCACATCTACTAAGTTACATTTGCACATAACATTTCTCAGGAAAAACCCTTGCTTAAAAATATTACGGACATCACACACTAACCCTCAAGAAACATGCTTGTTATGAACGTACTTGTACATGTGTTAGAATGATCAGAGGAAATGTAACTTATACACTGTTGCTTGTGTCAAAACGTAGAGGATTGTTTGTATAATTGTATTTTTAAAATCTTTATTAAGTGTGAGAGAGAACATGTGTTTGTATCCAAGCTTTGGAATAAAATAACTGACCTTTGCATGTGAGCTTGGTCCTTACTACACGCTGGAAATACTACAGCACAATAGTGTGTTACTGTACAGTGTAGTTATGTATAATATATAATAAACATTTAGAGGTGTACACTACTGGAAACAGAAATAGAAATCCTGCACCACTCTGAGAGATTTGAATTGGATGAAATACAAATAAAGTATGACGATGTCAGTGAAATGCCTTAAAATGTGTGATATAGAGACTCTTAAGGGATCTGAGAATACCACAAAGAGGTGGTTCTCTCTGATCGTGGAGTTAGTCTGTTTATCCAAACATGTTAAGGAAGTGACTAAGGGAGGAAGGAGGGGATTGCTAATGCTAACAGCAGCAGCAGCAGACAATAGGTTTGCCTAAGGTTTGTCAGACAACAGATGGCATTGTTGGCAGCAGCTTTTCGGAAGTCTTTTTTTCATGTGTCATGTCAACAGATTATGGTTGCATTTGAACTAATAATCCAACCTGTAACATATATGTATGTATGTATATATATATATATATATATATATATATATATATATATATATATATATATATACATACATATGTACACTGGGTGTGTGGCAACAGTGTGTGGCAACAGAAGAATATGTCAACAAAAGCGAGAGCCACCACAAACCTAAAAAAAACAGAAGCACATTTTTCTGGACATTTGACACATTATATTTTCTGTTTTTTTGCTCACTTCCTGTTCTCAGGGAGGAGGAACTTGGGGTCAGCTCTAAAATAAAGACCTCTCTAGAGTTCAGTAAAGAAACCTGTAGAACTTTAAGTAGGTCTGTTGCGACACAGACTAGATCATATTGTACAGAGGTTGATCTCTGGGAATATTCCCAAAGCAACAAATAAGGGTTTCTTAGGAAAAACCTTCAGGGTGTAGGACCAAGTAACTCTCTCAAATACAGAGATAAGCAGAAGGGGAAAAACAGGGGGAATAAATGCTGATTTAAAATGAACAACAGTGTGCTCTGTTTTCTATATGACAGCTAATGTGAGCGCTCCCAGCTGTGTGAGCAGTCAAAAGCCAAAAACTTAAGAGATTACAGAGCCTGAGAAAAAGGAGGGTAACTTTCTACAGACATGAAGACATCGCTCTCTGGCTCTGCTGAATGAAGTGATTCCATACAGCTGGGTGTCTCTGGGATCTAAGAGATAGCAAGAGATAGTACTTTATTTACTTATACTATGAATGCTACAGCTGCTGTAAGTTACTTGAACATCATGTTTGTAGTTCCATTGGAAAAGAATTAGCAGGAAAAGATGGATCTTAACGTCCCTCAAAACTGTGCAGACCAGGAGCAACAAAAAAAAGAGTCAAACAACCATTCACACCTGCTGTCAGTTTTGATTATCTGATTAAAATACTCTAACCTGTATATCTTTGGAGCTGGAGTGTTATGGTAGATTTGCTTGGTGAGGTCTGAAATGTGTCTTTTATGACTTTAATCATTTCACTGAGGACAAATTATCATGCAAAACGCACATGTTATACATGTTATACATGCTGTGCTTTATTGTCTGTTGTCTTCTATATGGGAACATAATTTACAAAAAAACATCTTGACTAAGATCTGAACCATTAACTCCTCAGGAAAATGTTTACTGCCATTATAATGTGAGAACTTGTCCCATAGACTTCCATTCAATTCATTGCCTCCTGGTGACTATATATAGTTCAGATATGGCCGCATATGTCACTTGGAACATCTGGGTTTTTAAACGTATATTAAAAACATTTGAAGACTTTTTGAATTAGATTTCACATTTTACTTTTCCTTATATCAAGCCAGTGATTTTGTCAATACCTGACTATTATTGATCCTAATTATCATATCAGCTCATCCCTGGTTGTGATCAGACTTTGGTTTGACTGCTCCCAAAAATCGGTCCTATTGCAGGTTTACCTTGGGAAAGCAGTGGATCTGTGATCGAGTGAGTCATCTCTCAAATTAAAAGTTGCGGTCGATCCCTGTACAAGACGCTCAACCCCAAGTTGCTCCTGATGGGAATGTGTATGATAGATAAGTTGTGTGGTAGAGTAAGCAGGGCGCATTGATGTGCTGTATGAATGCAACCCATTGTCATCATTCATCAGTAATACTTACGCTGATATTTATTTACATCTTAACAAATCCCACAATTTTTTCCTTTACTATGACACCAAAAATATTCAAATAAACCTAATAAACTCATTTTATTATGAGTATGAAATATGCATTCAGAGATCTAAAAAATAGGCTCAGTGCTCACCTAAAAGTACAAGTATCTTACCAGAAAATGACTTTGGTAGTCATTATAGAGCCATGGTAGCTCAGTGGTAGGGCGAGTTGTCTTTCACTGGAAGGTTGTGGCTTCAATTCCTGGCTCTACTAGTCTATGTGTGTGGGTATGAAAGATGTCATCAAGACTAAAAAAGCTCTATAAATATAAATACAGACCATTACCAACTCTTCTTCTTCTTCTGATTGTATTTGGTAGTAACAAGTGACAAAGATACAGATATGTGAATTGTGTTCTTAAGTACAGTAACAAAGTATGTGTACTTTGTTTCATTACAACACTGTATGGATGTGAATGGGTGAATGTTAAAAGTTACGTGTAAAGCAGCTTTGTGACAAGATCATAAAAGCACTTTAAAAAATACAAATTTGACTGTTTTTGTGTTGAAACAGTTCAGTTTCTGGACTTATTGATTAAAAAACAAATAAAATACAAAGTGGCTTCTTTCTTTGTTAAAGAAGTGTTATTTTATGTGTGTGTGTGTGTGGGGTCACATTCTTGTCAGTGCAGTGCAGACTCCAGTCCACAGGGGAAAAGGGAAAATGAGAGGTTTAACAGGCAACAGGAAAACCGCTATGAGAACACATTCCAGCCAGAGCAGAGTGTGCGGGACAATAAGGGGTGGGACAAAAACTGTATGCCATTTAAAAAAATTAATCGGCAATCTTAACTTCAGATCAGGAACACGGACGACAACGGAGACCCTTAGTTCTTACTTACTTACTAACTTATTTACTGGGTCCGGACTTAGTGGAGCCGCCACTGGGATCCGAACCGACGACGACGGTTCGTCTCGGTTAATCAGCGCAGATTTGAACCCAGATGAGATGAGATAGTACATTTCTGTCAAGACACAGCTGCCAGGTCCTGATTTTAATCAGCATTATCATTCTTCACTTCTTCCTCTTCGTTTGTGTTGAAGCCTAGAGAGAGAGAGAGAGAGAGAGAGAGGAGAAAGCAGCAGCAGCAGCGATACGACGTCCTCACAAAAACGGCGGGTTGGTCGTTAGAAAACGCAGAAAAAGGATGTGGACTCTCTCCTGGTTAAACATATGCAGCTGAGCCGCTCGAAAGTTGTACACGTAGCAGCTGAAACGACTTCCATTAGTTCGCAAGACGTGGGCCACGGATGGACTCTTCAAAGACACTGTGATGTGGGAGACGAGAGGCGTTTGCGTCAAGAAGGCGAGTACAGAGATAAAAGGTACAGGTGTGTGTGTGTGTGTGTGTGTGTGTGTTTCACACTGATTCTCCTTCTTTACAGTAAACGTTGTGTTGTGCTGGTTTAATGTGAACTTCTTCATCACTTTTCAACGGCCACATGTTCACAGGAGTGAACCAGCAGGTGTCAAAGATTGACCTGCCTGACCCAGAGACACATGTTCGAACCTGTGTCAGATTTAAAACTTTAGTCCAAAATAATCCTCATTAATGCACCAAATACGTTTTTATCTTTCGGGTTTTTTTTTTTTTCAGCTGTGGTGATCTTACACTGTTTTTGATGCATTAAATTAACACTAGATTACTACTACACTGGTTAACTAAAATACTTTATCAATGTTTACACATTACTGCATCTATCTTATAGCTCCTGTCACATGTTAGATTGATGAACAAATAAAGCCAAATATGTTTAGCATAGACAATGATTAGGGCTGCATCCATCGACAGATTATTTATCTAATCTAGATTCCTAAATCACCTGCCAATAGTGCTTCTTTCATGTAATAGAGCAGGTTCTCTGATTATTTGGCTTCTTGTTTGGGGAGTGATTTGATTCATTCAACCCTTTGTAAAACACGTCGCTTAGGAGCAGTTTCACGCTTAAGTTAAGATAATACTAATACTTAATACTTTGTTTACAATATAGTATTTTATTGACTTTAAAATTAGAATATTTTACAGCAAAAATACAATTATTTTTGGGTTATGTTATTGTATTTTAGTACTGATATTGGTATTTTTCTGTTTTAAAAAAAGATGATTCAGTAAAAAACACAAACACAGGGTTGCGACATTTGACCTATTGGACTATAGGTCACGTTGTGAGGGAAATAACATGAACTCTTTCCATTTACCTTTTTCCTATATGTGTATATAACGTTTGTCTTCCCACACCACATGTGGTTAATGTGGTATGTGCACAAATATGAAACCATGCAGATGAGCCACACACAAAAAAAACATGCCAGGCCTAGTTTTGTCTGCAGAATGAAGATAAAATCAGTCTGTCGCTGCGACAAGCAGACGGTCACATTCACTGAATAACAGGGTTGGGCCGGGTTTTTTAACCACTGAAAACATACAGCGGATAAGCATTTTTAAATGCTGCTTGGTGAAATCTATTCATTTATAATCACTTGATAGACATTGTATCAGTAACAGATTTTCCACAGTATTTTGGGTGCTCAATTGATTCTTTGTTGGCGACAGCAATGCAACCACAAACCACGCAGTCACCCAGATGGAATGAGAGATTTGCCTCCTGCTCTGCAGATGAGAGGAAGAGATGACGCTGGATCATGCCCCCTTGGGTAGTGCAAGTTGAAAATTGCACAGAAAAGAGACAAACAAGGGAGAGATATAGGAGTTGTGCTGGAGTCTGAAGCCAGGCCGCCATGATGGAGGACACGATTACTGTGGTCTCAGATGTCAGGGCCCTAAAACGATATAAATGAGACACAGTTGTTCTCCTCCATGGAGAATAAGTTTTTTCTCTTCTGTGGGTGGAGTTGTGATTATGCTCTTATTCCACTGGACCCACAGATTAACCGCACTGCCATTTAATCTGTATGCTACAGGAAGTGCTCTTTACTTGCTTGTGGTTTCTGCAAAGTTCTCCTCAGTTGAGCTGGAGCCCCAGAGTTGAAATTCATAAAGATTTCTCAAGTAGATTTGAGATTACTCAACATGTACTGTAAGAGATTTTACATTTGATTTGCCACAATCATTTAAAACATTTTCAAGATAGCCAGGTATTGCATGTAAATGCTTGAATTCAATGTCGTTTAAACATTTAAAGAACCGTACACCTCTAATTCCTCTTGACTTAGTCTAATCTAAACAAAGACAATATGAAGTTTCCTGTACTTAAAATATCAAGCTGCATTAAAACTGAAAGAGGATATCCTTAGTTTTTGCTGACAGGTGCAAGTTCTGCTACCAGATGTGTGCAGTTCAAGGTTTACTCGCTGTGAAACATGTTGTCTGCGGTGCTAATGGTAAAACATGCACTTCACACTTGCATGAAACAATAGCCCAGGTGTTATTTCCTCAGGTTAGTCACAGTATGGTCCTGTGTGCATATTATACTCATATGTTTTGTAAGATTTGGAACAAATAACAGTCAAATAGTCAAATTGGTGAAATACAGTATGTGTTAATAGATTAAATATAATTTACTAAGAATATGAGTGTTAGTGTGTTTCTACCTTTTATCCTCCACATGAGGGCCACAGGGGGCACTGGTGCCAAACCAAGCTGACAAGGGGCAAAGGGATTTACTGTAAATGAAAATAGAAACTCGTGCACCCAGCCACAAAACATCGAGACAGGCCACTATATGTACCAGTGTTGTTAAATACCATGTATCTGTATAACCAATAACAGAGCTGAAAATCCTGTGGTTGACAGTGGGCCAACACAAGTGAATCCAACTCTTTTGTGCCTTTCCTAGTTTTGAGGCAAAAGAATTTGACTTATTTGACTTGTTCTGTGGACAATGCACCGCGTCACATGCCTGTTGGACTTCAGTTCCTCTCTGTGGCAACTGTCTCACTTGAGTCTTCAGCCCTCATAACCCAACTTGGGTCAGTGCAGAGTCTGATATATATCAAATGATAACACATTAGCAAACTGAACAGTCCCTAACTCTCACCACCTCTTCAACATTAGCATTTATATAAGAAATGATAGAAAAAGTCCTGCTGCTACATTTTGATGAAGACATTGGCCTTGGATGCAGAGATGTCCACTGGTTAACAAGAAAGGAATTGATTGAACTATAATTTAAAAAAATATGGTTAAAAATTACTCAGGGACTTTGCTTAGGTTATTGTTTGGCCACTTATCTTTTAAGTATTTTTGAATAAATCAATAGTAGCAAAGGCACTTTTTATGGTTTTTTTTTTTTAACACTTTTCATACACAAATAAGATATGAGGGGTTGCACAGAAACATTTAGACAACAACACAGGCAGACTTGAAAGAAATTAATACCAATTGATCAACATCACATAAAGGAAATTGGAAGCATTAGAAGATTAAAAAGGAGATCAAGTATTATGAATACATAAATGAATACGTTTATAATATACATGTTGGCCTTCTTCATGTTAAGCAGAGCACAGGCAGCAGTAAAATATACAGCACAGCATCTATTCAGTAGATATTTCACAGACTATGTTTTCTAAGTAAATAGAAAGTGCTTTTGTTCACCTGAGTTTTAAGCTACAGACTACAGAGTGTGCTTCAACCTTCCTGCTTGCGTGACTGTCAGCAGTGAAGCCCCTAAACAATGAGCAGTCCTGAGTCTCGCCAGCCAGCCGGGTGGGGCCACTCAATGGCAGGAAACACAGCCATCAATATTTACTCTGCAAGCAGTGCAGTGCAGGAGGCGACAGGGCTGCACAGCGCCACACACAGTCGGTGCACACACATACACACACACACAAACAGGCTGGAGTGCTGTTCCAGTCTCCTTCCCCTAAGCCCCCTTTTCCCACTCTATGCAATTACAACACAGTCAGACAGACAGGGCCCTCGGACTGTTGTTTTTGACCTCATTACTTCCTCTGCCAAAGAACTGGCTTTACCCAGCGCTCGGTCCCTTAAACTACAGTCCATATTCAGACACATAACTGCAAAAATGACCTTGTTTTTTCAACTTAACAGTCTGACTTTTCGTTTTATTTGTATTAAATGTTGTCATTTTTGTTTCCCAGAGATGGGAAGCTCTGCTCTACTCACAGTGGTGTTAGCTGGAGTCTTCCTGTTGGCCTCTACCATCCATGCAAGTGAGTGAACAATTAGATTGAGAAGACTTAGGAGATTTAAGGGTGTTTATTGTTGCAGAGCGTTTACTTTGTTCCATTTAATCAAATCTCCTGTTGTGTGGGGATTTACTGCAATAAGGACAGTGAAGATGGAAGTTACAGTGAAGACACTGATGACAGGAAAATGTGGGGAAAGAGCAAGGAAATGACAAGCGCCACTGTCATTTTCATGTCAATTTCAAACCAAAAATACCTCTCCTGGTTAACCACTCAGCCACGCTCATCTAAGTGTTTCTAAAAATGATTTTGTGCCTGTCAGGAAACGTGGTCAACACACTTGCTCTGTATTAATACTGATATTATTAATACTGATTTCCCTACAAGGAATCCATGGTCTTATACAATTACAGTATTATTTTATTACTAAACATGATCACTGAATATTTAAGTTGTTATGGTTACATAACACAATAATTTGGTTTTTTGCCTGTGTGAGCATATGTGTGTGCTTTCCCCGCTATCAACATTACCTATTGTGTGTTTCCTTGTGTTTCAGACACCGGAGATGATGAGAAGCTGCTTTGTACATGCGAGAATCGAAAAAACACATGCACAAACGGGACATGCAGAGGAGACATCTGTTTCTACACCTGGGTGCACGGCAACGAGGAGAGAGGCTGTTTCTCCCAAACCCACTTCAGGGAGCAGTGCTCCGGCTCCTTTGAGGGATTCTTTGTCTACTGCTGCAGAGAGAACTTGTGCAACACCGAAGTCACACCACCTCCAGTTATTAGTCAGTACCCACAATAATTGCTTTACAATATCTGAGCATTACAACGACGTAACTGGGAAGAATTTGTTTGATAGATTTAGTTGTTATTTCAATACACGTTCTGTGTCATTTCAAAGCCCCCCTTGAAATAGTAACTGGTTCCCCCTTGTGGTCAGTTTGTCAGTCAGTTGGCTTTTCTATCAAAAATAACTGAGCGGTGAAACTTCAGCTCAGTGTTGTAAAATGTGTGTCTCTTAATGTTAATGTGTGTCCAGAAGGAGTGACGACGACAGCGTCCCCAGAACCCACTCGTCCCGAGCTGTGGATCACTTTGTCCTTGCTGCTGCTCATCACGGTTAGCATTGTGTGTGGCCTGGTGCTGTTCCTGCACTTCAAACACACACACTGCAGACTGAGAAATGCGGAAGAACATGACGTCACCATGCTCAAGGTCCCCAATGGAGATGACCCCACATATGGCGTAAGAGATGTTTAATGTCCGATGTGAGATAGAATGCTATCAAGAGATGTTCAGGTTTTTAAGACTTCATAAGTTGATAATCTTTGCTTTTGTCTTCAGGATATATTTGATGAGTTTTGTACATCAGGGAGTGGGACAGGACTGCCCTATCTAGTTCAAAGGACCATGGCCAGACAAATCTCACTAGTTGAGTGTGTTGGTCAGTCATTTTCCTCACCACATCTGTGCTGCTTAACTGTATTTGTATTACTTTGCAGTGGTGTAATAATGACATTATATCCGCAGGTAAAGGCAGGTATGGTGAGGTATGGAGGGGGACCTGGATGGGGGAAAGTGTGGCTGTTAAGATCTTCTCCTCTAGGGATGAACAGTCCTGGTTCAGAGAGACTGAGATTTACAATACTGTTCAGCTGCGACACGACAACATACTGGGTACGGCTGGAGATGCTCGTCATGCTTTTCCTTTGCAGAGAGAATGTGCACTGACATTTTTAAAAATCAGCAACCAAAGGCAAATGTTCAAACAGCTGTCTTCTCTTTTGGCTTTTAGGTTTTATAGCCTCTGATATGACATCCAAGAACTCCAGCACCCAGCTGTGGCTCGTCACTCACTTTCATGAGCTGGGTTCACTCTATGACTTCCTGCAATACAGCAACTTGGAGCCGGAGAGCTGTCTGAGGATGTGCCTGTCTGTGGCTTGTGGTCTGGTCCACCTCCACACTGAGATTGTCAGCTCCCAGGAAAAGCCAGCCATTGCCCACCGAGACCTGAAAAGCCGAAACATCCTGGTAAAGCGGAATGGACAGTGCTGTATTGCTGATCTAGGTGAGTGCTCTGTTGAAGTAAGCATACTAGAATTTTAATTACATAGAGACACAACTTTCAACACTTTATTTCACTGATTATTAATGTCTGTGCTCTGTGTTTCCTCAGGTTTAGCTGTGATACACTCTCAGTCCCATGACTACCTCGACGTGGGCAACAACCCCCGTGTGGGGACCAAGCGCTACATGGCCCCAGAAGTGCTAGATGAGACCATTCGTACTGATGTTTTTGAATCGTACAAGCAGACAGACATCTGGGCCCTGGGCCTGGTCTTCTGGGAAATTACCCGCAGGACTATTGTCAATGGTAAAAAGGCAACAACCTAAGAAGGAAGTTGTGGGGGTTTTTTTTAAACTAAACTTGATGCTACGGTGAGGATGTACAGTGTTTGTCAATGTGTATTTTATAGGTTGATGTATTTCACGAATCGTGTTATAACTGACCGTCTAGTAGCAGATAGTGTAAACATAAGAGGCAGTTAGTCCCATGTCTCTCAGCACTCCAGTGTTTTCCCAGTCTGTGTCTGTCTCTACTATCCTCTCTCATGATTAGCACTGCAGTAATTATAAACAGTCTTATCTGGTGTCAGCACTCACTTGTACATTGTCCAGATGCCCATGCACACAATTTGGAGATGCATGCACACATACACATAGACGATACTCACACTCACAGTGTGCACAAAAGCACTTAGTCCAGATAGATAAGCATTCATAACTTTGTCCGCCTGCTCTTTTGTGTGTTTGTGTGTACTTTTTTGGCATAAACACTGACTTTGTCAGGACCAGTATTACTCATGGAGAACTGGTTAGGTTTAGGGCTAAGATATGAATTGTGGTTAAGTTTAGGATAGGCTTAGGCATTATCTGGTTATGGTTAATGTTAGGAATAGTGCTTTGGTCAATGAGAGTCCTGTGTGTGTGTGTGTGTGTGTGTGTGCGCGTGTTTCTTCATGCTCTGGCTCTTTTCCAGTCTTTTAAGTCACATGGGATTTGATTTATTTTCTGCTTTATTGTTTTGTCAAATTAACTTTCCAAATTTCCCTCTAGATCCTGTCCATCTTCATTTCCAAGTGAGCTATTTCAGACCTTGAATGAAGAGAAATGTATGTTTTAAAGAATGTATAATGATTAAACACTTTACGGGGTCTGTTAGTCATCTACTTATCTGCATATTTTCACCTCACCATCTAACTAAATCCCACAACCAAGATTACTGTGGTCGACTCTTTGTTATTGTTCAGTTTAAATGTATGAGAAACAGCACTCTGAGTTGTTTTTGGTTTTTTTTTCTTCTGTATTGTTTTAGGGATTGTAGAAGAGTACCGTCCGCCTTTCTTTGACCTGGTGCCCTCAGATCCTAGCTTTGAGGAGATGAAGAAGGTGGTGTGTGTAGACCAGCAGAGGCCCAGTCTTCACAACAGGCTCCATTCCCACCCAGTAAGCCATCAGATCCCACACACACCCTAACTTTTACTCAACCACAATTCAAATCTCAGCCCTAAACAGTTCATCACAAATGAGGTTCTGCCTCATTAGGACCAGGTTTTTTGTCCCCATGAGGTCTACTGGTCCTGACAAAGTCGGTGTTTATCAGAAAATGTCCAAACAGACACATAAAGACACACTTGAAGATTCACCCACACTGCCATATATTATAAGTATGAATAAATGTGACACTCTTTGGTAATGAGTTATTTGTGTCCAGATTCTCACAGCCATTGTGAAGATCATGAAAGAGTGTTGGTACCAGAGTCCACCTGCCCGCCTCACAGCCCTACGAGTGAAGAAGACGCTCTCCAAACTGGACCACGACAGTGACTTCAGCATTGAAAAACTCAAGCAGGACGTTTAGACTTCAGCACTGGGATGAAGGAGGGACAAAGGATGTTGGAAAATGCTATAGAGGGTTTTTGCACCATAGTCAAATCCTTAACATGTCTTAATGTATTGTTCAGCTAAAATTAACTTGGATCAGACACTTCTGCTGCAGAATACTCTACTCTTCTCAGGAGTAGGAGGAGCTTTGATATACAGAAACAAATGTACACATGGATAACCAAAGACATGGAAAACCAATGAGGGTATGAAGGCCCCAGCAAATGTCATATTCCATAAACCATTACCATTACCTGTTCTGTAAGCATACTGTATTTAACTTATACAAAACTTGCCATTTATTATCTGCACTTGTAGACACATTGATCTATTTAAATGTACATATTCCGACAGAATTCAAGCCGTCGTCTTGTATCACCCTTGAGTTTATTGTAAATATATTTCTAAAGGAATATTATTGTTAATTATTCACTGATACACACTGTATATCCTTTTATACAACACATTTTTTACATGTCTATAGGCCTAATGTAGCATCACTTTGTCACTATGGTTTAACAAAATGTCAGACATGTGATACTGTCTATGTTGAATAAAGAATTGTATTTTTAAAGGTTTGCGCTGTACTCTACTGATATTTTCAGTTCTAGCATTGGCCAGCAGAGGTCGTCAGTTGACAGGCAAACAGTGATCCATGTTGCTGACAGAGGTGCTTCTTACTTTGGGAGCGTTATTGTGTCATAAATGTTTTGCAATACTGTTTTCATTTGCATTACATCACCGTTGAGATATTAAGCAAACAAGCAGAGGCGTGTATTTAATCATTGACACCGAAATGTGATCAAAGATCAAAGTTGCAGGATACAACGAGAGATTGATTCATTCACAGGATCTACATGTATGCACAGGAACTGTGACATGGCAAAGATAAGATGATGCTCACATTTCACACAGAGCAGCTGAACAAGACAATGAAAAGGTCGACTGGTGGAATAGTAGTTCAGGGCCTATTTTGCTGCATTTTTCTCAATAATTATAAGGCAATAAACATTAAAATTAATGTTGAGTTATGAATGCAAAAGTGCAGACAGAGCCAGAAGTTAATTTCAAATCTTATTTTAGCCCCAATAGGTGAAAACTGTGAGATAGTCTACGATGTTAAAAATACACATGTGTATGTAAAATTTTGGTTTTACTACTACCAATCAGTTAGGTGATTTATTTAATTTTATTCGGTGTAGCCTATGGGGAGGACATGAATTATAAGTAAGTGTAGAGACTGCATCACAAAGAAAATTACATCTGCATCAGTGCATAGTTGTTTTCTTTTGGTATCTCTTGTGTTTGTACTCCCTTTATCTCTGTGTGTGTGTGTGTGTGTGTGTGTGTGTGTGTGTGTGTGTGTGTGTGTGTGTGTGTGTGTGTGTGTGTGTGTGTGTGTGTGTGTGTGTGTGTTGTCTATCTGGTGGGTTGTTGAACAAACTCCAGTGAGATAATACTCCCTCAAAGCCCCAGTCTGTCTGGTCAGTCAGATGAAGAGCTGGTTATTTTTAACACTGCGGGGGGGTTGGGGGTGTTGTTCAAGTATCAGAGGCCAAAACCCCCTGTCTGTTAGAGCCGAAGCCCATCTCACTTCTCCCTCTGTTTCCCTCCTCTGTGTATTCTTTTTCACAGTGGGATCATTCCAAATGGCTCGATAGAGGCAGACGGATTTGTTCAGCAGACGACGTGCACTGAAGAAATAAGGGAGATAAATTGGACAGGGCTGATAATGGACAGATAGAAAGCCACAGAGGAGAGAGTATGCAGACACAGCCCGGCCCAGGGAAAGATCAGTGAGAGTTCTGGCAGAAAGGACAGGTGATAAAAGCAAGGGAAAAAAAACAAGTCCCCAAAGCACCTGGTTACAGCCTGACTATACTTCATCCTGAGCTACACTCTCAATCCATGACAGCTGGAAATGTTGGAGGGGTATGCTGTCTGGGTATCCAGCTGAGAGAGAAATCCTGCAAATGAAGCTGAGCCAAAACACTTTTCAAAATGTTACACCTTCTCACTAAAATCTGCTGGTGGGTGGAACTTTCTTAAAATGTAAAGCATGGGCTGCTGTGTAAACTAAGATAAACCAGAGCAACAAACAAACAACAAAAAGACTTTTGGATGGTATCCATCTAAATATAGAACAAATGCAGAAAGACCCAGATTTACCAGGAATGCATCTAAGACCTATCATTTCAATCTCTTTCTCTGTTGCCTTGTAACCTACAGCCATGATAAGAGATGAGGTCAGTCCCATTGGCTATAATCACATTGGTTTTTATCCTCAGTTTGCCTGACTTCTGAGGAACACTTAGAAATTATCTGTAGCCTAATTGTCTGTGAAAGTCCTCAGTCAACCTAGTTGAGGTTAGTGCAGCTTAAATTAGAGTCATGCATCTGCACAACTGGCCCAGCTAGACAATATCAGTCTTCTGATTTATCTTCCTTGGGTGGATGGTTAGATCAGGTTTGTTCCAAACAGTCTTGTATAAAGTACCTAAAAGGGATACTTGTATATTACCAGAAAAATGACTTTGGTAGAAGTTTAAGTCACTTTTTTATAATATTACGTAAGTGAAAGTCTTAAAGTATATATAGTGTACCTAAGTTTTAGAAGTAAAAGTATTAGACAAGTACATTATGTGTAAAAGGGGCCACACGGTGATGTAGTGGTTAGTACTCTCGCCTTGCAGCGAGAAGACCCGGGTTCGAGCCCCGGTTGGAACAAGGGCCTTTCTGCATGGAGTTTGCATGTTCTCCCCGTGTGTGCGTGGGTTCTCTCCGGGTACTCCGGCTTCCTCCCACAGTCCAAAAACATGCAATGTGGGGATTAGGTAAATTGGACACGCTAAATTGACTGTAGGAGTGAGTGTGAGAGTGAATGGTTGTTTGTCTCTATCTGTGTGGCCCTGCGATGGACTGGCGAACTGTCCAGGGTGTACCCCGCCTATCGCCCGATGTAGCTGAGATTGGCACAGCACCCCCCGCGACCCTCTGGTGGAGGATAAAGCGGTTAGATGATGATGACTGATGATTATGTGTAAAAGTGTTATAACAAGTAACAAAGATAGTTAAAGGAAATGTAGTGGAGTACAAGTAAGTGTTGCTAGAAATATAAATAACAAAGTAAAGTAGGCTACATATATGTGGATTGTGTATTTAAGTACAGTAACAAAGTATTTGTACTTGCATTACAACACTGGAATGTCCACAAATACAGTTTTGAATGAATGAATGAATGAATGAATGAGAAGCAGAAAGTTTGAATTCATGATTGAACCTGAAGTATTAGTATAAGCAAATGCAACTTAACATGTTTGCTCAAATTTAATCTCTAGACCAATAAAATTACTTAGTCATACATCACTGAATCACGAGGGACAAAAGCAATAAGGGTGTGAATTGACTATTTTCACTCGTTTTCTTTATTTTTATTTATTTTTTTACCTTTTGTAACATTATTTTGAAAATAGATATTTTATTAAGACAGTACTTCAGTCCCCAGAAGGACTAGTTGTCCTGACAAGGTCAGTGTTCATACCTATATGTGTGTATTTGAATTTGTTAACTTAGAAATGAGCTTCTGCTTTACTAGGACCAGGTTTTGATCTCCACCAGTGTTTATGCCAGACAAGGTTCTAAATACGCACACTCACATGCGCGCGCACACACACCCCTTTAAACACGTCACTCGCCTGGCTGGTCTGAGTGTGAGTGAATATCTGGTGGTGTGGTGGAGTGGTGTTTGAGTGTGTGCGGTCGGACTGTGGTTGTGTTTCAGCCGTGCTCGTGTTGATAACGACAAACTCAGGACGCGTTTCATCGCAGAGAGATGGGAATGCAGAAAAAATGGCTCTGAAACAAACCATTCGAACGCTGCTGGCCCTAGTCGCGGTATCCGCCGTCGGTCATGGTAAGTTTCACCGGAGAACCTCCACTCCTCTCCGGCGGCTTTTGTCTCGGATGTGTTTTCCTGGACTGGGCATCGCCTGTTGTCGCTCATCGCCATGGCGCCCTGTGCTGGGGATTTGGCTAACCGTGTCTGTAGCTAGCATCGACTTGAGGTCACACTGTTCGCGTGTTGTTTGTTGTGATTTTTATTTATCGTGTGGCAAAACACGACGTGTTAATGGCTTGTTCCCGAAACACGGAGCCAAGTAGCGAAACCATGACCACCATAACAACAACATGGTGGGACTGTGTGTGTTTCAAAGCGCCAGCTAACGTTTGCTAGCCCTCAGGGTAATGAACTGTGTAAAGTTAAATATCGTAGATGTTTTTTTTTGTGTGTTTTCTTTGCAATAATAATGTACATTTGTCGCGGACATATTAAAATGGCTGGTGTTAGACCACACTGTGCTCTTAATGTTTAAATTCATCTCTAGTTGGTTGTTGTGCTGTTTGTATTGATCAAACAGTGTTGTTTGCTTGTGTTTGGCTCATGTGTCGGTGGTAGCACTGTGCAGTGGAAGCTGGCTGGTGAAATGTGTGCAGTGTGGTTAGTTACTGTCTGCACGCAGGCGGTAAGCGCTGCTCTGCGCTCTGGAGAGAGCAGAAAGGAGTCTCTGAATGAAGGCCCAGTCGACTGTGTGCATAAAATGTGTTTTTTAAGAGTAAATACTGGCAGCTCCTCCATTGCTATCCATTTGTAAGGAGTGAAAAGGCTCCTTAGTGGCCTCCAGCAGAAATTGAATGCTGGCATAGGGCGACAACAGCCGTGCATTCAGCCATCCCAGACAGAAGTCAGAGTTGAAGTCTGGGTTCATTGTGATGGAAATGTGGCAAGTGGGGTCCCTTTGCGGCGCCAGTTATTGGGCTGCTTCAATGTGAACCTCTTGCTGGAGCAGCTGATACCCAGCTCTACAACTCTTCAGTGTCTGCTCACCTCGGACTTTGTGCCCAACACCCATTGTTTATATCAGGATTTATAAGAACACAGATTAACAAAATCTTACAGATACAGAGGAAATCAATGTTGTCATGCTCCAAAAACGTATTCAAAATATTACTTATATGATCAAAAGATGGTTTCAAAACATGTTTCCCTATTCCAGTTAAGGTAATTCTCCATTATCAACTTATTGTACTTGTTATAACGGGTGCATGATAACGTTGTGTTTAAGTGTATGGAGATAGCAGAAATGGATGAACTAGTCACTTATGATACAAAATGTAATGTTAAAAATATGTTGTAGTCACTCATTTTGGTAAAGTTTCACAATTTGAAAGATTATCCCAATCAAGGAAATTCACCACACTCAACTTATTGTGAGTAATTTTTTGTATCATACTGCATGATGAAATTATGTATTGTCCCTCTGACTTTGTGCTTTTACTTGGGGTATAATAGATTATGAAGAGACACAGAGGAAGCAGATGAACTTGTGTTAAAATGTTGCAGTGTTTCAAAACATGTTCCAAAAATGGTCCAAAAAATGCTTTTGTTGCTAAAAAAAACCCAACAACTTAAGAATTTAAAGATTAAATTTTTTTAAAATTATCCCAATGGTTGAAAAATCAACTGCCCCATCCCAACCTCTCATTTTGTGCCTTTAAATTACAACCGTAACACACTTTTTATTTTTCGTTCTTACTGTTCTTCCAACCTAGACTGTGTTATAAAGTGACACAATTCAGTTGTGATTGTCCAAATAAACACTTCCTTCTTTGTCATGTAAAGTGCATGTTGTGCTTTAAACCGTTGACTCATCCTTTCAGGGATTGTGCAAATGTGACGCCTCTGCTTGCTTTAGATAGGGGTGCAGTATACCAGTCAATCATTTCATCCTGTGAGGCATGCAGGGAAAGTAATCACACCTGACTGGCTGGTTTGTTTGACTGGGTTATTCCAACATTAACAGTCATGTGTGTGTGTGTGTGTGTGTGTGTGTGTGTGTGTGTGTGTGTGTGTTTGTGGCCTCATCAGACAGGGGTGATGATGGGTTTGTCCAGCTGGCGGGGTCTGTCACATAAGGGGCCCACAAGTCTGCCTGGAGGCATGGTTTCACACTTCATAATGGATTACACCATGCAGAGGCTGAAACCAGACAAACTTGAAAGTAGCTGTTTGAGAGCATATTCCAGGGTTGTGTGAGAATCCACAGGTTTATTGAATATCCCATGTTGTTGACTTCAATTGTTTTAGAAGTCAGTGGTGTTAGAGGCATTAAAGCAGTTTGCTTGGTTGCACTGAACCCAGTAGCAATGTGATATGGGCACTGATAGCCACACTGCCGTGAGGTAGGGTGCGTCCTTCTCTTTCTTTTTTCTTCCCACTCACTTCAGTCTCTGTTTATCTCGCATAAAAGACTTGGTTCTTATCAGTATCCAATCTGTACTTTGTTATCTCTGGTCCCACTTCGGCTTTCACTCACTCCACTGAAGAAAAGTTTTGTTGTGTCAGATAGTTGTTGTTGTTTGTTTGTTTCTAGGTTAAAGCTGGGCCTCTTGCTAATTCTTGAACTCCCGGCCACATACTCCAGTGTCACCAGTTCTGCCAGTCTTGTCATTGTCGATTGTGCTTCTATGTTAATTAGACCAGTTATTGTAAAAGTTAACTTCTTCATTGAGCTGCCCCTGCTGTTTTAATGTCAAAATTTAAGGGTTCCGGTGGAGGAAGTGTGGCCTAGTCAAATCACAACGTGTGTACACCTGCCCCATAGATCAGAGCCAAGGGAATGTACGGGTAAGGTTGAAAATGATTGGGTTCAAAGGTGTATGTAAATGGGGGTGGTATTTCCAGCTGGTTGGTTAGTTTTTTCGTAAGTTCTAGCAGTTGTTGAGGCCTGTTCTCGATAAATGGATGTTTATGCAGCTGGATCCCTGCAGCTAAATCATGATCAAATGCAGTTGCACACACACCTTTTAATAAGATTTGAAATTACTTGCCCTTAAACCTCCTCCTCAGCAATTTGTGTTTGCAAACAGGTTCTATAATGTGGTGCTGAGTCTGGCCGGGTCAGGTCAGGTCTGAAGTGGTCTAGTTTTCCCTCCATAATGACCACAGTTGTTAATGACCTTTGTTAGCCCAGTGGCCCAGAGGCCCTAATTGCTGCAGCAGACAGTATAGCCTCAGACTGACCCAGCCCCACTATTACTGATTTTGGACCACAAGGGATTATTTCTGCCACAGAGCCAAGCCACTTCTCGGTGCCTTTGATTCTACACACAGCTCTTTCTTTTAGTTGAAAGCATTTTTGTAGCATATGTAACCGCTACAGCAATATTTACTCTCTTTTTTTGCCATACCTTAATTGTTCTTGATGATAGAGTTGTTAGTGTCATGGTACACCCAGACAGACTGTAGCTATGCAGTTTCATGTCTATAGGACAAAATTTGACACCAGTTCCCCAGACATCTCTTTGTAGAGGTGTTTTTTTTGTCTGCTGTTGGAATGTAGACCTGCTCTCCTTATTGGATTGTGTGCAGTCTGCTTGTCAAGTTTTCTCCAGTAGTTCCTGGCAACAATTTGCTTTGATTGATGTGGTTGCTAAGAATATTTGTGTTTGGGGAATGTAATGCGAAAGTGTATCAAATAACCAGTTGTAGAAGCAAGGTGTGAACTCATCTATCTCGTTTCTCTGTTCTCAGGCCTCTATGCGCCAAGTTGGATTTTCTTATAAACTGCAATGTGAAAAGTAATTATTTTTGAAAACATTAAATGGAATTTCTTCTATCTAATCTAGTATTGTTGTGACTGAACCCATTGTCATAGTTTTTGTATTTCTAATGTCAACAGTGTTAAGGCTGTACTATTTTGATGAGGATGATAACCAGTTGTTTGGTGTCATCATTTTCTGCAAATGCTTTTTATGCTTTTGGTTTAACCATTAAAGCCCACACAGAGAAGAACTATGCACCATCCAAGTCAAATTTCCTTGTTTAATTGTTTCACTACCAAAACTGTGTTGTGGTTTGACAGTCATCCATCTCTGTTGTAGGGCCTTAAAGCTCAAGTCACATGGTCGATGTTTTGGCTCACAGTACTGCAACATACTAGGTCATTAAAGAGGCAGGCAGCATTGACTGGTTCGGAAATTTGACTGCCAGCTTCAGCAGGAAGTCTGAAGTGAGCCTGTGCTTACGGTTGTGGGCTTTTGCACTAAGACGGAAACGGCAACAACGGACAGAGAGACGGATAGAGACATGGGTTGGGCAATAATTCAGTAATGATAATTTTCTTCAATAGCATTATAACAACATTTCACTATTTACCACGATATGCATTGTACAGACAGAGTTTTAACATATCATTAATTGTTTGTTTTATACCCGTAAGGAAGGTCACAATTTTTATATGACATTTATCACAGTGATTAGTGATATCGGCTGACTTGAACAGTTTTTATCATAATAACCTTATTGGCCATGAAAAACCCAGACAGACACAGGATGTGATGTAGCCTAGGGGGAGGTGGTTGGTAGAGATAGTCGACGCAGCCTGAGCCCCAGAGACCTCACTTAAGAATCAGATCAGTAATCTGACCCTCAGATGCAGACAAAGGTAATGACTTTCCTCCTTCCCCTAGCATTGATTAGGACACAGTTGTGGCGTGTGCTTGTGTGCTCGCCTGTATGTGTATGTTGCACTCACACTGTCTGCTGGCGTCTGCTTGTCTTGATCAGCTCCCAGTCTGGTATCTGTATGGATCTAATTTCAGCTAGTGCATTTTGGTAGTGGTGCTCTGATCCCCGACCCGTACACACACATGCATGCAGGCTCTCGACTCTCTCTGTCTATGTCACGTAGCCCCCAGAAAACTCCTGGGTTAATGTTAGCCCGCTGCCCTCCACTGCGCAGGCTATTGTGTTTTCTCCAGACTTACCATTCTACAATGCTAAACTCTGTTTTGACAAGGTTGCTCTGCACAAGTAACTCTGAACAACACTCACACTCGTGCACTAAACACTGTCATCATGGTTAATGTGTAAAGCTGTTTGGAATGGGACTATGCTGCGGTTTTTCGCTGGGTCCAAGTTAAGACGGTGCCGGTTATGACAACAATGTTTTATTAATCCTCTCCTCACCATGTCTGCTATTTCCTGTCTCAACATGAACGGAATGATAGGAACTTCACACACTAGCTCCAAGGAGTAACTTTTTTTCATGGTGTTCTCCCCTTTTTCCTTCACTGATCCCTTTTCCTGTTATTTACCCCCTTCTGCAAGTCAAAGTCTAGACTAGGTTTTAATGATAGTCGCAGCTGGCCACTTGGGCAGACCTCACTCACAGCTGGGGGGCTCTGCAAGTCCCATTCGTTACCCCCTCTGCCCCCTCCTATGTATTGTCCTGCGCAATTTGGGACCGGCCCCCTTCCTGTCTGGCCCAGCACAGGCCCCTTACATTGGGGTTGTTACTGTTAACCTCGGTCTAGTCTGTCCCTTGCGTACCACCCATCCCCCCTCACAGCTCCATGCAGGAGTGTGCTCCCCCACTCAACTCTACTCTTTGTTCATGCAGGGCCAGTCCAATCCCTCCTCATGTCGTCTTAATCTCTACACAAAGGACCAGTGTAAAGACCACCAATTATGTGGATACAAGAGCAGAGTTCACTCAAAAACCACATACACTGAGCCTCCACTCAGATCCATGTGTATTTAGGCTTGATATTATTCCTACTCTTGCTTTTTAACACTTCTGCTCTGAAATCTAGTGATATTCAGGGCAAACAACACACCATTTTGGTAAAGTGGGCCAGGAGTACTTGCACCAGTATTATCTGTCCGATTTAGTGCACACAGTGGTTTGTAAGATGGTGTTGGATTCGCAGGATTTTTAGCCTCAATATGATGAATTTCTTATCAAAAATGTAAATACCGCACTCTGTTTTTTCACTTATCCAACTTGGTTACCCAAAATCTTCTTGTTCTCCTATAATTACAATTTTCTAACATCCATACCTCAGACAAAAATACATTATGGAATACATATATTACACCAATCTGTGAGATGCTATAACTGGACTACTACAGCCACTCATAACCAGTGAGTTTTGAGCAGAACTGCATCTCTGTAAGCTTCAGTTTAAAGAAGTCTGAGAAAAAAGAATCAGAAAACTTAGTGCCTGACCCCTCCAGGATGAGAAATTCCTCTGGAAATAATTTGAGCAGCTTTTAATTCAGTGATTTGTGTTGTAGCTAATCGGATATGAGCTGGTCCCACATTAAATGTGTTGCAAACATGTGTAGTTCCTTTTTGTTCACTTTTAATTCCCCAGAAACTTTTTTTCAAATATCTGAAGGGAATTTCAAACTCGCCAGCATATTCCAATGCTTTTGTAACTCTAGAGTTGAGTCATAAGTAATAAGCAGTGGCTATGGTCATATACGGCATTAACATGTGTCTTGGCTGATCCAATCACACACAGCTACTTCATTTCACAACTGACATTGGGAACCTGGCCAGATGCTTTTTAACTGACTGACGGATCATTTCCACCCGTATGCAAAGAATCAGAATTAGAGTTGAACAGGTGGTACTTCAATGTGGCCACATGCATTTTAGAACACATCCAAATCAGACTTTAAATGAGTCCTCTGTGTATTCACACCTGGAACTGGCACATCTGTATTGATGTAAAGGCTCAGAATAAACAGGCCAAGGCCAGTATATCCTCACAACATGCATGCTCTATAAAGAAAGCTTCCCTCCCTTGTATCCAACTCCACAGTGATCTCTTGCACAAAGTGGCTAGTTTGGTGTTATTTATCATGTCTGTTGTTTCATCATGGGCGAGAAGAAAACTGGAAATGACTTGTGGTTCAGTGTTTTTTCAATTCTTATGTGTCATTGGCTAGATCAAACTGTCCCAGAAGACTTGCCATAAACCAAACTCTTGGTAGACCACAAACCATCCATGGTGGACTCAAAAAAAAGGCAGCCATGTTTGGTCTCCTCCTTCCTCGGCTTCTGTCTGTATGTCTGTGCACCATCTGTCTAACCACACACCCATGATGGATGTGCTTGTCCCTACCAGATCACTGGGGAATGTATTGGTACATTGTGATGGGGAAGATGTTTTATTTTATTATAATTATTATTACTAACTTAGATTAAGGTACAATATATCTGGTTACATTTAGATCTCTTTTGCTAAACATTTATCTACTAAAATGAGAACCAGTTAACATCGGTCCTGACCAGCAGAGTGAATCCAGTTGTCTGAATATGTTGTATGTTCAGTATTGTCCTGCTTTTTTAACCTTATTCTTTTTCCAATGTTTGTTTTAATATGGCTAAAACATTTAGTCCATTAGTGTCGGTTGGCGTGATGTGGCACAGGCCTTGTTTTTCTCTCTTTTTCTATCAGGCCCAGCCTGCTTCACCTCTGTAATCTGCAGGAAATTCCATCTGCATGCGAACTTCACTGAATTTAGAATCTCTGCCAAGAGTTCCTGCCACTTTCCCGCTCACCTCCTGGAAAGCAACACACACACACGCAAGCAAACGCCAAACAGATGAGAAATATTACTGAAACACTGCTTCAAGTGTTCCACATTTCCAGTTACCAATCATTGGACAAGCATAGACACATCAGCATACACGCTACATACAAAAAATGCTGCCACACAGACAGCAACCTCCCAGAGTTCCATTGAATGGAAACCACTCCTATTACACCAGCGTCTGTGGTTTTGTCCACTCGGATGTTACATGCTGATGGCGCAACCAGTCTATTAGTCATTTACACATGTTTTTTAAATAACTGAACCATACTGTGAATGACGGCTTTGTCGTGTGACAGCTCCACTTGTTCACTAATGTGTTCAAATCTGTGGACACTTTCTTGACAGAGACGGAGGTACAAAATCAAGATCTGCGAGCTCCTGGTCAAAGAAACCCTCAGGATAAGATACAGAGGATTAGTGGGAGCTTGTCACTCTTGACACCTTTTCTTTCCTTTGGGGCAGACCTTGTCAGTGGTTCATTCACATCTGAGCCTCTTCTTCTGTTGGAGAACGATATTGGAATTCCTGTTGTTTTGTGTCTCCTCTTGTCGTTGGTGGTACAATGGTCTTGTCTTCGCTAAGTCCACAGCGATTAGTCTTGAGTGGTGCGGCCTTTGTTTTGACCCGAGATCAGCTCTTGGCCTGTCACACCTCACTCATGGCCCTGTCAGTCAGACAATTTTTCATTTATCACCAACTTGAGTTCAGTTGAGCTTAGCTGCTTCTCTGTGCCTCTTTCCCAGCAGTCCTATAATATTCTAACCTTGGCCATTCCTGCTTTTCAGTGTTTAGTAGTAGAAAACCTTGGAGGAGGCCTTTTGTGCTCACTTTACCCTAAATGAGAAGCATGCGTGCTCTGACTGAAAATCGCATTTCACTCCCAAATCTAATCAGTTTGCTGTTTCTTAACACTCTGGGTTTACCAAACGTTCGCTGCTTTTGTTTTAGATGTGACAGATTTGTGCGGACGTTCTGGCACTGACCTAATTTGAGTGTGCAGGCGGACCGTCGTCATTTTATTACAGCAGTGGCAGGAGTTCCATTCTGTCAGCTTTAATAGGTCCCCAAGCAGGAGTGTGCTGTGTTTAATAAAACTCCTGTCTCATTAGCTTTAACAGTGGCAGCTCTCTGTGCTGGTGTGAAAAAAGAAAAAAGAAAAAAAGACGGGAACGAGGCATGGAGCAGAATGCTGCATTAGGGATTTGGCAGGAGCCTTCTCTCCTTGTTGGATTTCACTTTGTCTGTCCCACTGGGCAGGTTCATCTCCACCCCATGTTTGGGTTCATCTGCAGTGAAGGATCTGGTTTCAGGGCCATCAAGGCTGTCTGTCTGCTGCTGCTGAACATGCTCTGTGTCTGCATGAGACAAAATGCCTACAGCTGAATGGGACACTACACTCTTTATTAGTCCTATTTTAAACCTGTGTGGTTAGTTTGCCCTCTGCTGGACAGAAGGGAACGTTTTTTTTTTAAATTAATTGTATTTACTCATCTGTTTTTTTCTGTTGTTTCTTGCAGCTCTGCGTTGTAACTGCACAAACTGTGAGAAGACTGGTTATGAGTGCGAGACCGATGGCGCCTGCATGGCTTCAACATACTATAACCAGGGGAAGCAGCAACATGTACGCATCTGTATCACCCGGGACAACCTGGTCCCGCCTGGACAGCCTTTCTACTGTCTGAGCGCTGAAGGGCTGCTCAACACGCATTGCTGCTATGTAGATTACTGCAACAGTATTGATCTGAAAGTCCCAGGTGAGGCTTCATCACTGTCACCCAACTACTTTCAGTTTCAGTCAGACAGTTTACACTTTAATTTTTATCATCTCTGAATGTCTCTGAATGTTGTTTGCCTTCTATCCTAGTTCCAACCAAGGCAGGGAGTGACTGGACAGGCCAAGGCAGTCCTTGGGGGCCAGTGGAGCTGGTGGCGGTCATCGCAGGGCCAGTGTTTCTGTTATGTGTGCTTTTGATGGTCGGCGTGTTCCTCTTCCAGTATCACCAGAGGGCCTACAGCCACAGACAGAGGCTGGAGGTAGAGGACCCCTCCTGTGACCATCTGTACTTGGCCAAGGACAAAACCCTGCAGGACCTCATCTATGACATGTCCACCTCTGGATCTGGCTCAGGTCAGTTCATGTTGACAACTGAATGTAAAAGTGTTTGTGGTTTTATATTTATATGTGTGTGTATATATATATGTATATGTGTATATGTATATATATATATATATTGCACTGTCTTGTCAGCAAGAGCAGTAGTGAAACGGTCTTCCATAAGTCGTTCTATAAATACACAACTGAGCAATTAACTCTGCTGCAATACCAGTGAAATAATCCTGACCTAGAATCTGCTCAGGGTGTTTCCACCACCCCTCATCTATAAAACAACTCTGTGGAACAATATCTAATGTTCTTCTCACCCTCTCTCTACTGCCTCTCGCAGGTTTGCCACTGTTTGTGCAGCGGACGGTGGCCAGGACTATTGTGCTACAGGAGATAATAGGAAAGGGTCGGTTTGGTGAAGTGTGGAGAGGGAAGTGGCGCGGGGGAGACGTGGCGGTGAAAATCTTCTCATCCAGAGAGGAACGCTCCTGGTTCCGAGAGGCTGAGATCTACCAGACAATCATGCTACGACATGAAAACATCCTCGGATTCATTGCTGCAGATAATAAAGGTATGACCTGCAACATTTTTGGCATTAAAAGAAAGAAAGAAAGAAAAGGAAAACTCCTCAGGGTTGGTACAGGTGCTTGAAATCCTTGAAAACAGTTTAACACATGTATTTTCCTTTTACTTTCTAGTGCCTGCTATTGTAATTCATAATTTTGGTTGCCATCCTATTATGATTTTTAAAAGGATAAATAATGGTTTTGATATTATACTGCATGTTTGAGTATGTGTAGCTTTAAAGGCAGCCTTGAATGTACATTTAAAGAGCTGGAAGTCATGGTGTACACTTATACCCACTTACATTACAAGAACATAAGTAATTTTTAATGCATTTTCCAGCTTTGTAATAGCAATGGTCAACAGTCTGATAATACTGACATAATATTATTTCAGAAGAAATATCCTGGTCATTTTCCCTGATTACAAAGTGATTACTTGGTGATTTCTGCAGAAATAAGATGGTATTAAAATAATTAAATACCATGCTTTTACCTCATTGTTACTCTACTGTAAAGTGTCAGTGTTTTTCAAATTGAATTTAGATTTCCTCACAGTTTAACCAAAACATCTATGTATTTAGTCGAAATCAATACCTTAACTGCGCGTTGTCTGACTCGTCTTGCCGCTTGCTCTCTGTCAGATAACGGCACATGGACTCAGCTGTGGCTCGTGTCGGACTATCATGAGCACGGCTCTCTCTTTGATTACCTGAACCGCTACTCTGTCACCATCGAGGGCATGATCAAACTCGCACTGTCAGCAGCCAGCGGCCTGGCACACCTACACATGGAGATCCTCGGCACTCAGGGTGAGACTAAGTGGACACGTTAAAGGACGGCATGCAGTCACCAGTCACACTCTCGCCAGCTATGTGCTGATTCTGCTGAGCTCTTGAGGCTGAGATGTAATAATGTGCTGTCTGTCCTCCTGCAGGTAAGCCTGGTATCGCTCACCGTGACCTCAAGTCTAAAAATATCCTGGTTAAGAAGAACAACGTGTGTGCCATCGCTGACCTCGGTCTGGCCGTCCGCCACGAGTCCATCACAGACACAATCGATATAGCACCGAACCAGCGCGTGGGCACTAAGAGGTAAATGTTTCCATACCCCCATTTACACATTAGCACACAAATGTAGTTGCATGATTCAATTTGTTTACACAAACGAACGGCACTGGTGTCTGTTTCCAGCTGTGGGACTTGACTGCACACTTCAAATCCACTTTAAAAACTTGACAGACTGATTATAACTGACCCGTAGAATGCTGATGTGGTGCTTTGCATGAGTATAAAACACATTATTCCAGACCTGCAGTATCCTGACATCTTCAACTCCCTGATAATATTTTCCTTATCACAAAAAAAACAAGTTGGCATTGGCATTTTTGTAGTGATCACTGCACAAGCAGAATCTGTGACTGGTGGATTCCCATATACATGCCCTTTATTCTCACTTTGAATGTATATTATGTAGAGGTTTGAACAGCTTGGTTTCCTGTTAAAATGGCATTGTTTTCCATCATGGAATTGCATGACATCAGGTACCAGAGCTCTATATACCAGTCCTGGTCCTCAAGGACACACTGCCCTGCATATTTAAGACGTCACCCTGCTCCAACACGCCTGAGTCAAATGTGTTGGAGCAGGAAAACATCTAAAACATGCAGGGAGAAGTGAAGTGGGTCCTTGAGGACCAGGATTGTGGAACACTGCCCCATATAATTCTGTCCTTATGTCTTCCTATAATGTCCCTTCAGATTAAACTGTCCCAACATGTTTCAGAACTACGTATTTTGTAGTTTGTCTGAAAATTCTGAGAATAAAAACAGATGCATTACTTATTTCTGTTTTGAGGAACTTAATTGCAGTATGACCTAAACTGAGATTAGTGATGGGACAATAAATGATATTATAATTTACCAGGATTAAAAGCAGTTACAGTAAATTAATTGTGAATTTTTTTATTATAGCGTTAATAAAGAGAAACATCAATATTTCACATGAGTGACTTGAAAATACAGTGAACTCTGTCTTAATGGTGCCTATGGGGAGCTGCGGACTGTTCAAGAATCGAAAGAGTCATAATATCATAAATCGCAATTATTTTGTTCAGGATAATCGCGACGATTGATCACTGAGTCGCATAAGAAAATCCTATTTGTTTCTATCTCTAACTCTCTGCGTCCACTTCAGGTATATGGCTCCAGAGGTTCTGGATGAAACCATCAACATGAAACACTTTGATTCCTTCAAGTGTGCTGACATTTACGCGCTGGGCCTGGTCTACTGGGAAATTGCGCGCCGCTGCAACACGGGAGGTAAGACGGTAACACAGCAAACCAACGGGAAAAAGTGAACGTGTGAACGTGTCGGTGTCATAAACCGAAGCATGAAAGAAGCACGGACTGAGAAGGTTTCTCCATCTGCAGGTATTCACGAGGAGTACCAGCTGCCCTACTACGACCTCGTCCCGTCAGATCCCTCCATAGAGGAGATGAGGAAGGTGGTGTGTGACCAGAAACTGAGGCCCAACGTGCCCAACTGGTGGCAGAGCTACGAGGTATTTCACACTCTGTATTCATGCAAAAGTAACAGCTGCACACGGGGGTTCTAAATGTAGGTGAACGGGCTGTATATGAATACACATGAAAACGAACAACAGTGCGACTGTAACACATGTGTGTGTGTGTGTTTTTCTATTACAGCTTTACGCGTCTGTTGAATAGAAACAACAAAATGATTCACTGAGATATATGTAAACACACATGTTCATAGATTTAAACAACTTTACTATAGAGCTTCTACATACTGCTGTTGAAGACATTAGGTGTTGGGTCTAATGCATTTGTGAAGCACTGTAAGTCACCGTCTCCATGTCTAGCTTCAGAGTAACTAGAGTAACCCGTGTGTCTGTCCTCTCCTGTGCAGTCACTGCGTGTGATGGGGAAGATCATGAGGGAGTGCTGGTACGCCAACGGAGCGGCCAGACTCACCGCCCTGCGCATCAAAAAGACTCTGTCTCAGCTCAGCGTGGAGGAGGACGTCAAGATGTGAGCGCCGGGCGACCCGGGGGAGGAGGGGGGGAGACGCGCTGGAGACGCACGGCCAGACCCCGAACACTCCTATAGGAAACAAACACTAAAGACAGACTGCAAAGACAAAAAACCCTGCCAGTTTTAAAGCCACACTCCAAGTTGTGACAAGGCCTACCTCACCTTTTTAGCCAAAACTACTGAGAATCCCCCGCCCCCACCCACCCCCACCAGAACATTTCTCCCTCCTGCCTTCCTTTGACCCTTGTGTTTCCTTCCTGTGCCCGTTGACCCCTCCCCTCCCTCCCTCCCTCCTCCATGGGCCACAACACCACAGCACTACCACTGTTAATATCATCTCACTTGACCTTTTTTCTGTTTTCCATTAACCATGGCAGGAATTATTTCTATTGTACAGTGATGGGATTTTTTCTTCTGTTTTTTGTTTTTTTTGGTTTTTACCTCTGAAACTTTCCCATGATGGACGAACCTTGTCCAGAAGAGTCGAGCATGTTGCAGGTTTTTAAGTTTTTAAATAGCACGTGTGTTCTGTTGGCCATTCTGTCACTGAGTGTGTGTGTGTGTGTGTGTGTGTGTGTGTGTTAGGGGGCATCGTTTCTGTGGCTACATCCACACTACTGCATTTATGTCTAAAGCCACACACGTAAAAAGACAATAATTACTCTCCGTACACTCTCATAACAGAAATCCTACTGTCTGCGCATGTGTGTGTGTGTGTTTTTTTACTCTAAGCAAACAACTGCATTTAAATCTGCTTCCTGTTTACACCTGAAGGGTCATATATTCTGGTGTGTTATTAAGGACGCAGATTATTCCTGATATGGTGCTTCAGTGTCTGTTTTGGACACGGATTAAGTATTCGTAGTATGGATGTAGCCCAAGACACTCGTACGCCCTCTGGTATCAAGTGTAGTTGTAGACAAAAGCAGCACGAGCGGCTACGTCGTGCTTTCGTCCCACAGACAGAAATGTAACTGGAGCTTCCTCATCACGCGACGTGAGACCTCGCCTCATCAGGGATGTGGTTCCCGTCCTGGTGTTAGTTTGAAATGTGGCAGGGAATAATGTTTGGGATGGTTTGTTTTTATTATTTATTTGTCGATTTTGATATTTTTTATTTCATATTGATGAACACTGTGAGATGAGATGTGTGTGTGTGTGTGTGTGTGTGTGTGTGTTGGGGGTGGAATGTAACGTTCACCGTTATTCTTCTTCAGCGGACGTCGGGGTGGACGTAGCCATAACCCCGCAGGTGAGCGGTAATGACATCATGCAAACTGAGCAAATAAGAAGCGTATGAAAATGGCAATGAATTTAGTTTTGTTTGTTTTTTTTCCAGATATGTTTTGTGTTTTATGTAAAGATATCATGATGAGTGTTTTTTCCTTTTTGACATTAGACACTACTGATGGGTACATATGATTTGTGTATATATAAAAACATGCATTTGTTCCTTTTATACCACAAGCACCAGTGTGATATGTTGTTGTTTTTGCTTGAATGGTACTTTTCAGAAGTCTTTACTGTGATCTGTCTGCATGGTTTCCAACTGTGCCAGGAAATAGTCTGTGTCACCTGCTGGAATTTGTTTTTCACGTGCTCCCCTCATGGCAGTTTGGTGGTACTACTGATCCCAGTTCATTTTGTTTTATTTTATTTTTTTAAATCTACAATTGTTGGAAACACTTTGAGTTCTCTCGTCAGAGCTCGGTAATGCATCTCCTTCTCCTTTACACTGGAATATCAAGGAGCGGATTCTCTTTTATTCTGGTGTTTTACGACTGTTGACACATACAGTATGACGTAGTCGAGGACTGACACGCTGTAAAGTAAAAGTGCACGTTTTCCTTCTACTTTGTTGCCTGCAGCTGTGAGTAGTGGCCACACACACACACAGTATTAACACTGACATGTTGTCACCATTGGGCTGTGCACTGTTACGTCCACATGGACTTCAGTTAATGTTGGTTTATTCCATCACTTGACCCAGAATCCATGTACTGTGAGTAACCATTTTGCATGCTGTCTCAAACACTGGGTCCTCTACTCTGAGGTAAATGAACGTCCCCTCCTCCTCTTACCTGGTTCCCTTTTTTCTTTTTAATCTCCCTTTAGTTCAGGTTGTTGGTTGTGTACCCCAGAGAAATGTTGCTGCTATTGTAAACATGGGTAGATGTCCAGCAGAGGAGGAGGAGGAGGAGGAGGAGGAGGAGGGAGGAGGAGGAGGAGGAGGAGGAGGAGGAGGAGGAGGAGGAGGGAGGAGGAGGAGGAGGAGGAGGAGGAGGACGAGAGACAGACTGCTGTCAGTTGAAGCAAAATAGTCAAAAAAAAACAAGAGATTCTCACCCTGTCCATGTTTGGTTTGTTGCCATCAGACATCATGTTCATGTATGTAATACTTCAAGATTTTCAGAAATCATGTTGTGCAAAATCTTTTCAGAATTAGTTGAAAACATGTATATAGATGATGATAAAACATTAAATTCCTCTTTTTCTTACCTGGGACTTCAGCTGTGTTGCTTCATTCAAGATGTCACTGTGGTTTTTTTTATGTCCATGCTAATGACACAGGCACAGCAGTGAGACAATGTGTGGGCTGAGGCCCCCTAGTGGGTTGTGAAGCTACTGCAGGTACTGTAGGTGGTGAAAGCAAAAGGAAAATTGTCAGTTTTGAAATGAGGTTCCAAATGATCAGGATTATAATGTAACTGGGAAATTCACATATCTGCACTGCTTACTCCTCCATTTCCTCTATTTCTGTTGCTGCTTTACACAGGTTTACCTTACATAAATATTCACATGCTTCAACATGAGGTTAAGTGTCTTGCTCAAGGACACATAGATTAGCAGAGCCAGGAATTGAACCCACAACCTTGAAAGACCTTCAATGTTAATTTCAATTTGTTTAACTTCTAAAACTTAAGTATATTTTATATCAGAAAATTAGCTTTGATACTTAAAATAAATGTTTAAGACTTTTTAAAGACTTATTGGAAAAAAGGGCATTTGTTTTCATTTCTTTGTAAAGATGAATGAAAAAAAGTCTTTAAAAGGGAGCTTTACTGAAAACTCCACCTTCCCATACTACTTTGTTTCCTCCCTACTTCTAACTTAAGACCTCACATGATTTTAAAAATGCAAAGTTGTACAAACTGTGTATATATTATATGCATTAGGGGGACAAGTCTTTATCCAGCCCCTTTGTAATCAATAAAGTCAAAAAGTGTAGAGAAATAAAATTGGAAAAAAAGAAATAAATCAACCACTGGATATCCTTTTAACAAAGATAAAGCTGTACATAAATATAAATATATGTAAAATGGCAAACTAATATCTTTATGTATATGAACCAGAGTGTTTTGCATTTACTTGTTTTTTCTATTAGTGTTTTTGCTATAAGCTCTCAGAGAAAACGTTTGTTAAACTAGGTTTGGTCTTCTATCAGCTGCGAGGAGAAGCCGAGGTGATTCGGGGGAGGAAACCGCCTCCCCCCCCCCAAGTCTTTTCATCGAGACATGAAAATCACTTCTCGCTTAAAAGCAGTACAACGGTGAATAGCATTTGTATTTAATGTAATATTGTCCGTGTTTATTTTTTCATTTTATTTATGCTACTGCTTGTCAATTACCAAAACCTGTCCCTGAATCGGTCCCAATTGGATGAATATACTCTTGAATGGAAAATCTTGAACTCCCTAGAATGTTGTGTTTTGCTTTTTTCTATCTTCCCTATAGAAGTGAATGTGTTGGTAAACCTTGTGAAATGTTTACTTGGCCTCATGTATGTTATGACGTAATACTCAAAAGTTAATCCCATACTTAACCTGGTAATGAATTGCACTCTCATAGTATAACGGAGAACTTCTCTAAAGTGGTAGATATTGATTGAGTATCCGATGCAGTGATATATATATATACATATATATATATATTTTTTGGTATGTTTCTATTTCAAGGGAAGACCATGACGAGACATTATGCCGCTCACTGGATTTTAGAATGAATCATTTTTAACTTCTCTGAATCTTAATTTAAGTTCTCTGCATATCTTTTAATTTAATAAAGTTTGCTCGAATTGAAGGGTTTTTTTTGTTTGTTTTTTTTTTAAAAAAACCTCTCCTACTTTAAAGAGAAAAAAATATGTTGCATCTGTACAGCAGAGATACCTTTAGGGACTATGAATAAATATAATGATCATTTTCATTGTATGTGGCATGTTTTGTATGGATATTATTTTGAATTGTACATATTTTTTTCAGGATGCCAGAGGTTGCATCTCTTTATATACAGCTTTACCACTCCCTTCTCCCCTTCATCTTATTTCTTTGTCTGCTTTTGTTGTAAAGGAAAATAAAATGCATTTTAAATATGTCCCCATTCTTCTTTTTACTTTTTGTATTTTTGAGATGTCATTGTAAACATCTTCATCGAATTTAGAGCCTGGACGTTGTGACCAAAAGGTTTTTGGGATAAAAAAAGAATCTGCATCCTTTTTAAAAACCTGTCTAATGAATGTGACAATGCTTTAGGAGCACACGCCAGAATGGACCGTAAAGTGATTTCTTCTGATTTTTGGACAGACTTGATAAGAAAAATATCACTCATGATCCTCAGTTCTACACATCATAGCGCAAGAATAATCAATCATTGCCCATTTAAAATTCTGAAAATGAGTAGCAGCTCGACAAAATCTTCAATCACAAGTCTACGCTGCCCTTTCTCCATCAAGGCTGAGCAGAACATGAAGGGTTCCAATTACAAGATTAAGTATAAACAAGGAAAGAAATGGTACGACTAGGGTACCACTTATCTATCTATCCATCTATATGTATATGTGATTTAGATATATCTATATATATATCTATATATATATAGATATATATATAGATAGATAGATTGATAGATATACACTGCCAGGCCCAAAAAAAAGTCGCCACCTGGATTTAACTAAACAAATAGGTAAGGGGTTGCTGCAGTTGGTCAGGTCTAGGTTCAGCAACATTATGTGCCCAAAGAATGAGGTCAGCTGACTCCCTGAATATACTGAATGACCAGATTATTCCATCAATGGATTTTTTCTTCCCTGATGGCACGGGCATATTCCAAGATGACAATGCCACGATTCATCGGGCTCAAATTGTGATAGAGTGGTTCAGGGAGCATGAGACGTCATTTTCACACATGGATTGTCCACCACAGAGTCCAGACCTTAACCCCACTGAGAATCTTTGGGATGTGCTGGAGAAGGCTTTGCGCAGTGGTCCGACTCTCCCATCATCAATACAAGAGATTGGTGAAGAATGAATGCAACACTGGACGGAAATAAATCTATCAATGCCACAGTGAATGAGTGGCATAATCAAAGCTAAAGGCTATTAGAGTGTGACACTTTTTTTAGGTGGCTACTGTTTTTTAGCCAGGCAGTGTATATATGTCACTTATATACTATATATATATATACACACTTTATATATATATATCACTGACTATATATATCGGTGACTTCAACTTTTATCAAAGTAATTGTCACATTCATTAGACAGGTTTTTAAAAAGGATGCAGATTCTTTTTTTATCCCAAAAACCTTTTGGTCACAACGTCCAGGCTCTAAATTCGATGAAGATGTTTACAATGACATCTCAAAAATACAAAAAGTAAAAAGAAGAATGGGGACATATTTAAAATGCATTTTATTTTCCTTTACAACAAAAGCAGACAAAGAAATAAGATGAAGGGGAGAAGGGAGTGGTAAAGCTGTATATAAAGAGATGCAACCTCTGGCATCCTGAAAAAAATATGTACAATTCAAAATAATATCCATACAAAACATGCCACATACAATGAAAATGATCATTATATTTATTCATAGTCCCTAAAGGTATCTCTGCTGTACAGATGCAACATATTTTTTTCTCTCTTTAAAGTAGGAGAGGTTTTTTTAAAAAAAAAACAAACAAAAAAAACCCTTCAATTCGAGCAAACTTTATTAAATTAAAAGATATGCAGAGAACTTAAATTAAGATTCAGAGAAGTTAAAAATGATTCATTCTAAAATCCAGTGAGCGGCATAATGTCTCGTCATGGTCTTCCCTTGAAATAGAAACATACCAAAAAATATATATATATATGTATATATATATATCACTGCATCGGATACTCAATCAATATCTACCACTTTAGAGAAGTTCTCCGTTATACTATGAGAGTGCAATTCATTACCAGGTTAAGTATGGGATTAACTTTTGAGTATTACGTCATAACATACATGAGGCCAAGTAAACATTTCACAAGGTTTACCAACACATTCACTTCTATAGGGAAGATAGAAAAAAGCAAAACACAACATTCTAGGGAGTTCAAGATTTTCCATTCAAGAGTATATTCATCCAATTGGGACCGATTCAGGGACAGGTTTTGGTAATTGACAAGCAGTAGCATAAATAAAATGAAAAAATAAACACGGACAATATTACATTAAATACAAATGCTATTCACCGTTGTACTGCTTTTAAGCGAGAAGTGATTTTCATGTCTCGATGAAAAGACTTGGGGGGGGGGAGGCGGTTTCCTCCCCCGAATCACCTCGGCTTCTCCTCGCAGCTGATAGAAGACCAAACCTAGTTTAACAAACGTTTTCTCTGAGAGCTTATAGCAAAAACACTAATAGAAAAAACAAGTAAATGCAAAACACTCTGGTTCATATACATAAAGATATTAGTTTGCCATTTTACATATATTTATATTTATGTACAGCTTTATCTTTGTTAAAAGGATATCCAGTGGTTGATTTATTTCTTTTTTTCCAATTTTATTTCTCTACACTTTTTGACTTTATTGATTACAAAGGGGCTGGATAAAGACTTGTCCCCCTAATGCATATAATATATACACAGTTTGTACAACTTTGCATTTTTAAAATCATGTGAGGTCTTAAGTTAGAAGTAGGGAGGAAACAAAGTAGTATGGGAAGGTGGAGTTTTCAGTAAAGCTCCCTTTTAAAGACTTTTTTTCATTCATCTTTACAAAGAAATGAAAACAAATGCCCTTTTTTCCAATAAGTCTTTCCCTGCCATCAGTTCAGCCTCGAAAGGACAGTACCAGCACTAGAAAAGCACACTACAGAGGGAAGTAGAAACACTGCAGGCTGTTCACAGGCAGAGGAAGACTTACTACAGTAAAGTTTTTAACAACAGTCTATGAAATAATACAGAGAGGAAGAGACATGATTCAAAGTGTAAGCTTGAGCCATGAAAAGACTATAGTTTTTCTATTTTCCCGGGGGAATAAAAAGCATTAAATGGGGACAGTAGTCATGTGTCCACCGGCTGGTTTTCAACAAGTGGATCTTCAATGGGATGAAGCGTTGACAAGCAAAATGTGTACTTGGATAAATCTGGACTTTTAGCGCCCAGTGACTCTAGAGCCGTTCTCTCACACACACACACACCGTCACTGCCTGGAGCGACTCACACAACAGATGTTATTGTGCTTTCACACAGGTAATAGTAATGGTTTTAAAACGCATAAATAAAAAGTACAAAAACCACAACAAAAAAAAAAAAAAGAAGAAGGAAGAAGCTACATCAATATCCAGGATGATTTGGTGGCATACGGGACACCCATGAAGCGTCTGATTGTGATATTAATGCATTATCTTATCAAAACGGTCACATAATTCCTCTGTATAAATAATTAATGAATAATAATTATGTTGGCTCATTTCTGTAAATTACCATCAGCATAGAGTAGATAGAGCAAACCTGCTGCTTAAGAATTCCCTGCTTGTCCGAGAAGGCTAAGCCCGTAAAAACATTCCCTCCCTTCTCTCCCCCCCCTCCCCCCCACCCCGCCCCCCCGGGTTCCACAGTAGCAGTTAACAGTTTTCATACAAAGCAGTCACTTCCCGCTAAATCAATGAGGTAGACTGGGTCCAAATAACCCACCATGAGACGCCACGCAGTCAGAACATCTGGTGCCTCTGGAGCCACAGATCAATAGCATCTCAAATTTTTATATTAACTTACATCATCTTTTTTTTTTTTTCCTCCCCCTCGTCTCCACTGATCATATGTAGTTCTTACACAGAGCCACATCGAGATTGTCTAGCTAGCCAATATCCGTGTTGTCTTCATTGATGACTTGATGGGAAAGTGCCTTTTTCTGGGAGGTAAAGGGTGGTGGGGGTGTGGTGTGTGGTTAGATGGGACAGGGAGTAGGTCCGATTTAAAACATAAAAATGCATCATTAGTTCATTAGTATTTTAAAATGGCTTTTTTGTTGTCGTTGTTGTTGAAGCTCAAGATGAGCCCTGCACTACAAGTATTGTTATCAGAGGATCAGAATCATTTGGTAGATGTTGAGGATTGTTTTCCAGCCGCTGTAAGCTTATTGAGAACAGTCAAAGAGGGGAAAAGGGTTTTGGCTGAGGAGAAAAGGGTGGTTTCACGAGTCCAAACATAGAAGTCAGTCCCGCCATCGAGCTGCTGCTGACGGAGGTGATCAGGTTGCTTTTCTTTTATTGATTAATGCTCTTCAAACCTTTGGCTACAGGAGTCACCCTTTTAGTCTTTCAAAAATGACAGAGGCCAGCCTTCCTCCATCCACAGCTTTCACCACAGCTTATGCACTGGCTATATAGGATTCAAAGGCTTTGGCGCAGGAGTGTTCTGGCACCAGCGAGAAGGGAAGGAGGGAGCTCCCCCACAGTTCTCGTTCTTCTCATTAGTTCATCCACTTACGGCAATTCCAAGCTCCACAATGGCAAGGGATCTTGTGCTGATCATCCTCAAAATCAAACTGGTAGTCATAAGTCAACTGGAAGAAAGAAACAGATTCCAGTTAAATTCATTTCAAAAACATACAAAAAGGTTGTTAAATTAAAAAGCTGAACAGAACGACATCCTTCATCTGAAAACAGGCTGTCAAGCAATACTATCAGACCTGAGTGAAGGAGCGTTTGTGTGTATACAGCCCAGCGTAGGGGCAACAAGAATTATTTATCCCGTTATCTACAGAGCACATTTAAAAACAACCGAGGTTGACCAAAGTGCTGTACAGAATTACGTCAAATACCAAAATAAAAACAATAAAATTAGAAAGCCTAAAAACTTATAACATTTAACTGCTCAAAAACTGCATTTCTTAGCAGTAAAACTCACTTCTGAATCTTTTAGTCACCAGCACACCAAAGATTAGGGGTGGGAATCACAGGGTAACCTCATGATATGATACAATACACAATACCAATAACATCACGATTCTGTGATGATGATGATAATAATAATAATAATAATGATATATTGCATCACGATATCTGTCTGACGAAAACAAAACGTCCGTTAAAAGTTAAAAGTGCAGATTTCTCTATTTATTCACAACATAGAGAACAAAGTGCATAAAGTCTTCTTCGGTCAGGTAACTTCCAACAAAGTTTCCCCTCATTCATTTGAGCAGCGCCACCATGAGGAGACATGAAGTAGCGATGTCCATGATCTTAATCTGCATTGTCTGAACTCATTATGACAATTGTTTGATGTTTGTTGATATTTAAGAGTTAAGACACACTTCTAACGCGATATGCAAGACTGAGTAGTCATTCGTTTTTTTTTTTTATGTACTGCACCTCTTCCCCCTTGGGGATCCTGCGGCTGGAAATGATGATAATCTTGTCTTCTTTGTCAAAGGTTACGACCTCTGCAACACAGTTGGGGGCACAGGAATGGTTGACATAGCTGGAAAGAAGAAGAAAGGGTCTGTTAAAAAAAAAAAACACTCTATGTAGGAGTTTACAACAGTAACAATTCAACACTTACCGAGCTGGGCCTCCTGTCAGAGTTGCGTCAATCACCTGCTCATTGTTGATGCGGAACATGTAGATCCCACGGTTCTGAGTTCAATGAAGGAAAAAGCAAAATGACTCAACACATATTTGTATTTTAAAATGACCCAGTGTACCAGTAAGATAACAGTGGCTTCTCAGTTACAGTAACAAGTGTACAAAGTCATTCCACTAACATGGATCACAGTATGTATCTGTATCTAAATTTCTTCAACTCAGGGATCCAACAAAGTGATTCCGTATCTCTGAAATATATAATACAAACCCTGGACCCATTTATTGGTGGGTTCTACATAAAAAGTGCACACTCAGAATAACAGAATAAATGTTTATAACTAGGGAAAAATAAGCAAATTATTTCTTGCTTATGCATAAGTTTAATTCATGTACCTGTTCCTCATAGATCTTCTCACGGCGATTGGCCACCTCGTTGCGTATGACGGTACCAATGTACTCGATGACCATGGTGTGCTTCTCCAGATCCTTAGCAGCATACAGACCCAGGCCCTGAATGCGAGATCGTGCCAGATACACGTTGTTCTTCCACTCCGTCTTCAGGCGCCGATACTGCGAGGACTTGGAGTGGACAAACTGCTTGCTGTATGGCGTATTGAGCTCACCAGTAAACGTACTCTGGTAGGCTTTTGACATGCTGGTGCTATTTAGAGTGTGAGGCCTGGAGACAAACAGGCAAAATGTGGGAGTGGGTAATTAGTAAAATGTTATTTGCAAGGAAAATCTTACAATAAGTTACCTGATGGACAAACTTAATTCTTACTGAAATAATAACGTAGTAAAAAAATACAGCTTTCTAATCTTGTGTTGCTGCACAAATGAATGACGATTCAAATGGTTTCAGAACAGCCACACAGGTTTTACTTTGCTTGATAATGATACCAAAGTGCATGCTGGGTGTTTCGTGAAGTCCAACTTGTTGTGTCACTGCTGAAGTAATGCTGCTTTACCTCTTGCAGTGTGTGTTGACCTTGGGCTCAGAGCGAGCACAGCCAGTGGGATTGATCATCAGAGGGAGCTCCATCAGAGGGTGACGACCATATCGAAACTGATAGTTCTGGCAGTAGTTTTCTACTCCAGGCAACTAAGTCACAACAGAGAAACATCATTTTTCTTCTTTGAAGTACAGCAGACGTGTCATGTCATGGCGTTGTAGTCAGAGGGAATGTGGCAAGTTTTTCATACATCTGGTGATATGTGGTTTAATCTATAATGGTGATTTTTAAACACTGATGTTGACAAACTAATACAGGGCCTTAGTAAAGTGTTATTTATTTCTGCTAGAACTTCTTACCGACTCCGTGATTCTCATGACGGCGTGAACCGTGAGGCCGTACATCTCCTCTCCTTTGAGGTGTTCAGTAAAAAGCTTCAACATGGATGTTTCATCTCTGAGTTTAGCCACCTGCTGAATGACTCTACTCCAGATACCTAAAGATAAAGACGATGATTTAAATAAGTCAAAAGGTCAAGACAGCACTGAGATACCATTAAGCATTGTATACATTCTTACCATCAGGTGTGGTGTCGTGATAGTGCAAATCCTCCATGCCATGCTCCAGAACGCGAACCTCAAAAAGAGGGCGACCCTCATCTTCGTTGATGCGGCAACGATAGCGACAGCGCTTGTTGGGAACTCGGGTGCTCCAGTAGATGCGTGTTGCCTCATAGCCAACTGGAAAGATGGCTGTGGCTGAGTGGAAGTTGGACATTTGGGAGGGTAGCAACTGGCCAACAGCATGAAAGATGAGACCACCAACACGGAACAGGTGGATACGGTCACCCCGCTGTAGGATGCTGGCGATCTGCTTCACCTCATCGCGCTCAATGTAGACACGCCGCAAAACAGCAAATGCACTTAGTTCGTCTTCACTGGGGCCCTTCAGCTTGTGCTGAGTGCACAACATGGTCTTGTCCTTGAAGAACATGCAGCGTGCACGGATGGCACAAGCAAAGTGGTAGACATTCGGGCAACGCAGTCTGTTGCAGCTGTTGGTGGCACCTGTCTTCTGGCAGTAAGCACAAAGAGTCCGCAATCCGCGACGCAATGCTACCTCCACATTCATAAGGGCACCCCCCTGTGTTTCATACACTTCTGTGGACCACAAGGCACAATTAAGGTGCACCCACAGGTCCACATCAATGTTAAGTAAACGGGCAGGCCCATCTGTGGCTCCGTCACCTTCCTCATGGCAGAAACAGCATTTACGTTTATCACGAGGCAACTTGTCTGGTCTCAGAGTAATGCGCAAGCGTTCCATCAGCTCAGACACTTCACGGCTGCTCTCTTTCTTAGACCCACCCTTGCGTATTGTGATGACAATCGGAAGACGCTTCCAGCGGATCCCCTTCCATTTTTTCACTTTGAGATGTATCACCTGGTCATCAGGAGACAAAGGTCTGCGGTGCTTGAGAGCCTTAGAGGAAGAGCCCATGATGCTGAGAGAATCTTCGGGTGGCTGATCTATATCAGGAGCAGAGTCCTCCTCCTTGGCAACAGGGATCAGACCTTCAGGAGGAGCAGGGGGATCAGAGACCGCTAAAGTAGTTGCTGAATCAGTGTCCGACTCTGGAGCAGCAACTTGAGATTGTATGACATCAGGAGGTTTTATAGAATCAATGGAGAGATCATCCTGTTCAGGCTTAATCTTGATCTGGACACTGGTGGGGCTGAGAGGAGAGGGGGATGGAGGGACAGATTTTTTGGAAGACTCGTCCTCCATAGTTGGAACTGGGACAGGTGTGGGAGGTTGTGGAGGATATGGAGAAGGAGGTGGAGATTCCTCAAGTGGTATAATAGGAAGATGGCGTACATCCAAGTCATTGACATTGGTCGTGTAGCAGTGCTGGACTGGCCTATCTTCTTTATCTGGGAATTCCTAAGAGAAAAATACATACACAAGATCTACAACTTAGAAAAAAGTTACAATACAAGGACTATGTTTTAAACATTGAATACATCTCACAGATCATGAGAAACCCACAAAGACTGACCTGTTTAATAAGTGCCAGAATGTCCACTTGTTTCTTCAATGTACAGCCTGGTAGAGACACGTCAAACTGCCTGAGCCACTCATCCTGAGAGGGTGAAGAACCATCTTTTGTACACAGAACCCCTAGAAAATGTCACAAAATTAATATTAGCCTTATGGATTGATACAATTAAACTCAGGAAACTGGCCTCACAAGAGGAACAAGTGTATGACATTTTGTGAAAGTGTAACTAAACCCCTAAACTTCTTTCAGATGAAGACCACTGTATATGGGTATCTACTAATGTTATTTGTCAATAAAGGTGCACATCTTCAGTTTAGTGGAAAGTATTGAAATTATATGATAAAAATCTGCTTATCTACTGCCTCTCTGGTCAAACACTAGCTATTGCATTCAAATTTTGCCGTTTGCTATTTTGGTCCACACTTTCATCACTGATTCTCCCTTCCATCACTCTCTCGTCTAAATCAGCGCAGGGCTCATTGTCCCAGACTCCTCCACCTTTTTTAAAACACAGGAGCTGTTGCTCTGTCATCTTACTCTCTCCACCATGTGAAGTACAGTGTGAGAAGCTGCAGCTGGAACTCAGTATTTGATTTCATGACCTGACTCGTATGAGAAATGTGTTGAACAATTTATACCTAGTTGGGACCTGTATAGTGTAAAGCAGTGAGAGAACCGACAGTCTTCTACATTCATACCTGATTGACCAGGCCCCTTCCCAGGCCCATCCGCTGCAGGCATGTTGGGGTCTTGGGGAGGGAAAGTCACCTCATAAGAACCAGGCATTCTAATGTTGAGCAACTGAGCCATGGCCATCACCACATGATTCAGTTTCTGCAGAGGAGTTAGGTGAAATTGTTAAAAATGCACTGAGATCAAAATGTGAATCAAAATGTGCAATGATACTGTGGCTTAGTACCTTGGCTGCAGCAGAGGACAATGTGAAGGTAACGGACACCTCGTTGCTTTTGGCCTTGTCCCAGTTATTGGATGTGGAAACTACTTTGCTTTCAGTCATTTCTGAGCGTTTGTTTTCTGGGAATGCTGCAGGAGAAGTTAATATGCAAATCAATCTTTCATCAGGTTTCAGTTAGGTTGGGACTGTAGCAACACGCATGTATTAAACACTGTATTTCTACATAATGCATTGTTATACAGTATATATGAGCAATGTTGTTAGAGTTTTACAGACTTAGACTTAGGATTTATGATGTATAATACCTGGTATGGCGGTGCGAGGTATGAGGGGGATGATGGGGGATATTGCTCTCTCAGTCTCCTCCTCTTTAGGCTCCCGTAGATGAGGAAACCGTGGTGTTTCATCTCCGACAGTGCTCTCAGGGGATGATGCCGGGATAATACTTTCTGGGGTATCATCATCACTCTCCATCCTGTTTTTAAAAAACGACATTTCCTACACTTATAGCCACTTAAAATGGACATGTTCTGGTTAAATCATTGTGGATAACAAGCATCCTGTCATACCTGATGTCCTCATTCTGGTTATGTGGTGGGGTGGGGAGAGCTGCTAGAATGTCAACACTCTTAACCTCTTCTGTAACGGATTCTGTGAAATTTGTAGGAAATTTAGTACAACTGAAAATTAAATATTCATGAACATTAATTTCATGCCAAATCCTTAATTGTTTACCCATTGGCTCCTCTGTTCGCTCCTTCTCTTTTGGCCCCTCAGAGAGCTCCTCCACAGGAGTCACCCCATTCACTAGTTTGTGCTGTACTGAGGGTGGAGGAGTAGGTGGCAGGGAGGATGGGGGTGTTGGTGGGTTGCTGAGGTTGCTCTGTAGAAGGAATAAAACAATGTGCTCTAAAAACAAAACTGGTTTTGATAAAAAAATAAATCAAACTCTGTAACAGCCATTGACAGTAAACCTATGGTACACATTTGTTATACCTTAGTTAATAACTGGGAATAATAGTCTGGGATATTGTCCAGCACTGCGTTTCCAAATGATCCTTTGAGTTGAGCTTCTCCATTGGCTGGGCTGCTTCCAAAAGGGGCGAACAGATCCAGACTGGCAGTGATTGAAGGCTCCATCAGGGGAAGCAGAGAGAGACCCTGTGGAGCATATACTCATTAGTCTAGTGAGACTAAGAAAAATTAAGAAAAACTGTTCTACACAATGGAAAAAGTAATTAAGGAAATTCAGTGTTGCCGTTGCTTTACCTGTTTGAGTTGCTTTATTAGGGATTCTGCACTTTTACCAACTTCTTCTTTTTTATTCTTTTTTCGTGCATTAGGTCCACGGTCAGCAGTTGCTTTGTTGGTGCGCTTTGACTTTTGTACAGGAGCCCTTTTTGTTAAGGACTGCAAGTCCTGTAAAGAGTTTAGAGAATGACTGAGATTCTTCTCCAGCAAACTATGGCAAAATTATGAAACAGTGAAGAAAACTTACCTCCATGTTTCGTGGAGTTCCTTGAAGTTTTTGCTCCAGCATTGCTAGTTTGCTGTTGATGTGGCCATTAATCTCATTGTGGATACCATCAGAAGGTCTCTGAGCACCAAGCTGAAGGTTTTTGGTTCTCAGGAGTTTCTGTAGTAACTGCTGTCCAGTCTCAGATCTAGGGCCTTGGGTTCCAGGATCTCCAGTCATATTTCCAGCATTAACTATGGTAGCATTGTTCCCTGAACTAACCATCTCACTGGTTGCTTCTCGCTTTATAATCCCAGAATGAGCTTCTGCTGCACCATCACAGTGAACCTCCCTTGGTTCCTGTTTGATATTCTGTAGGGTCATCTTGCATAGCTCACTTTCTCTGGAGCCATGATGCATGTGAGAGAGATGACTTTCAGCTACTTGTTGTGACTGTTGCTGAATCATCAGCCCTTTTTGTGGCCCATTTTGGATAGTTGGCATCGTCTGAACTTCTACTTTCAGTCCTGGACAATCAAGTGGACTCTTGGCTCCAGGTGACCTGAGTGGGGATGCTTTGACTTGGCTGTATGGACTACCCCTTCCAGCCCTACCATCAGCTACAGAAGGTGAGGAAACATGGGATGAATGTGGTGAGGCTGGGCTCATTCTGAACTGACCTCTTGGAGAATATGTATGGGATGGAGAACCCTGCATACGGCCTGCAGCAGCTGCCATAAAAGCATGCTGCTGGCTCTGGTTGGGAGTAGGTGGACGCATACCCATAGCTTGATTGAATGTCTGTCGTTGTGGATCCACAGGAGAGTTAGCCAATGGCTGTCGAGGAGATGTTGGCCTTATCATACGGACCTGGTCCATGGGTGAACGAGGCATTGGTACCTGGCCTCTCATAATATGCTGCTGCATCATTTCCCCTACTTGTGGTTGTTGTTGTCCAGGGACCATCATTCTGTGTTGTATTTGAGGAGCAACAACAGGTTGTTGGCCCAGCTGTTGTTGAATGCCCACAACTCCTGGCTTCCCCATTACACCATATGACATATGTTGGTTTTCCATCCCTGGAATCTGTTGCCCAGCTTGTGGCATCTGTCCTGGTGGAATGTGAGTCCTTAACTGACTTTGCTGTACTTGACCCACTGACATTCGCAACACCTGTCCCTGTTGAAGCTGCCTCTGTGCAATCATAGCTTGAATGTGCTGCATCTGCTGGTTTGGGGGAAGATTGCGTAACTGAGGATTTTGAGCAATACTGGTTGGGATGCGGATCTGACCAGGTGGAATCCCAGGCCTCTGTGCCATCAATCCTTGCTGCTGCGCTCTCATCATACCCATTATAGCCTGTTGTTTTTGCTGCTGGGCTATGAGGGCTTGCTGTTGGGGATTATGACTCATAACAGGCTGTGGCTGACCAGAATGGTTCTGAACCAGGAACTGCTGATGTATGTTGGGATCTTGTGGCTGCTGCAAGGCAATTTGAGCTGTTGGCTGTGGGTGTTGCTGCTGAGCTAAAAAGTCACTTGGGTTTCCTTCTTCTTTAACAGTGATCAAATTAGGCTCTTCGGCACTTTGGGAACTCTGCCTTTGAAGAGACAGAGGAATATGTTGTTGTTGTTGCTGCTGTTGTTGTTGTTGTTGTTGTTGTTGTTGTTGTTGTTGTTGTTGTAGTGCACCAGTTTGTTGGTTTCCAACCAAATGTGTTTGCTGTTCAGGTACAGATTGAGGATTTGATTGTTGCTGCTGGGCCATATAAACCTGGTTTTGATGCTGCGAATTCTGCTGTCGTCCAAATTCAGTTTGGTGATCATTAGCAGAATTTGGTTGAGTCATTTGATTAGGAGTAGAGGGTCCACTGTGCTGCGGTGGCGTTCTTGGATCAGGGCTCAGAATCCCACCCTCTTTGAGGCCTGAGGACTGGCTGTCTGTAGCTACCTGTGGCTGGGGCGTGACACTTCCAGTTGAAGGTGAGGAGCCCATCTGTGGGGTAGAAGGTTGGGAGAGTCCTCCTGGTTCTTGGCTTGGTTGACTGACCAATTGTGCTGGTTGTCTTTGCTGTGCCATTTGCTGTTGGTGAAGGTGGGCCAAATTCTTTGCAAGATTCTGCTGCTGCTGAGAAGCAATCATGCGCTGGGCCAGAATGCTCTGTTGTTGCGGAGTTAATTGGGTCTGAGGACCCCTAAGGCCAGGATCTCCTACCACTCCCTGCTGACCCATCATAAGCTGAGGCCTCTGTTGCTGTGTTGTTACAACGGACTGGTTCCCCATAATGCCTGGTTGAGCTGCAGCCATCATGGCTTGAGTGTGGTTTATTGGCTGGCCTCCTACAAGATTCTGAGGAGGTGGAGCAACCGACTGTCCAACCATTCCTTGTGGAACCTGAACCATACCCTGCTGATTTGCCTGGTTGGTCATCATTCCCTGTTGAGTGGCTGCTTGTTGTTGGGCCATTAGGGGATTCCCCATCATTCCAGACTGTGGCTGAGAGATCACGCCTGGCTGTTGATTTGAGTGTGTCATTGACTGCTGACCCATTGTCACCTGCTGCTGCTGCTGTTGTTGCTGCTGGAGCTTTGCCATCTGCATTCTATGCTGAAGCTGTCTTTCTTGGAGAAGTCTGGGGTCTGCACCTTGCATTCCAGGACCCTGTGGAAAAAATCCTGTTGGAGCTCCAGGAGGGCCTGGGGCTCTGACACCACCAGCTCCAAGAGCCGCAGGAAGTGGAGGCTGAGCTCCTCCAATAAAGGGCTGCCCTTGGGGCATTCTAACAGGCAGTCCACCTTGCGTCATCATACCAGGGTGCTGACCCATTATTGGTGTTCCCTGTTGGCCCATTATCATCTGACCAGGCATTCTGGGAAACATGTGAGGGGAGGTTCCCTGTGCTGAATGACCTGGGGTAAGAAGACCTGAGCCTTGTTGATGCTGCTGCTGCTTGCTCCTGTATTCTGCAATGAGATTTGTGTGCTCCTTCTGCTGCTTCCGTACCTAGAACAGAATAATTATGATCATGTGAGATTGCAAATAAGATTTTCTTATGTAGTATTTATTAATGTCATGTTTTTAAGATATACACACTTGGTCAAGCTGCTTTTGGATTTTGCTCTGCTCTTCTGTAACCAGTTTGAGCTTCTCTGCATCTGCCTCAGCAAACTCCCTGCCAGCTTTCTTAGCGGTGCGTTGCTTAGCACACAGTGCCTTGCGTGATTTGCGGTGAACTCCAATCTGTTCCTCCAGGAATTTCAACTGCATTTGCAGTAATTGCTGGGTGTGAAGAAGCCATTCTTCATATTGGTGCTGTTCTGAATCATCTGAAACAGAAACAGATACAATAAGAAAAAATAAGTGCTTATCCTAGCCATTTCAACTAAAATTTCAACTAAGAGGGAGTACTGGTAAAACATACTGATTATTCCTTGCACAAATTGTGGAGGCTTAGGTCTTGACTGGGTGGGATTGCTCATTTCTCCCTCCTAAAAACAAGAAATAAATATGTTCAAGAAATCCACAAGATAAACCTTAAAATATATATTAAATTACTTATGCAAGGCTAGAGAGCATACCTTTGGAGGTACAGATGTAAGTTGACCAGGATCTGTACTTGGAGCAGATGCTAGTCTCTGAGCAAGCAAAGAAACCTGTTGCCTAAGGAGAAAATTAAAAATGTAAATGCACCTGCAGTGTACTTACTGTCCGTTAGTGTATGCAGTTACCAAATAATTGTACATGGGTAGGTTGTAGTAATACCTGACATCGGACAGATGACCTGTGGCATTGGATGTCAAAAACTATTGAAAAACTAAAACATGCCAGGAACAACAATATAATTAAAATCGACAAAAGATTCCCTTAAAAATTTACAATTTTTACTTTAACCTGCCTATGCGTTTAGTATTTTTGTTGTTGTCGTTTTGTAGGAGGTCAAGAATAACCTGTGCCATAGTTAGCTGCTCCAACACTTGTGTTAAATTCAACTTTGGGAAAAAAAAAAAAAAATGACTATAAAATACAAGCCTTTACGACCTGGTCATACAGAGGACCAACATGTTCATCCTTTTAATTGACTATGGACATATGGGTCTTAGCAGTATTATCAAATAAACCTTACCCAAACTGAAAAGAGTAAAATTTCAACTAAAAAATTTACCTGTTAATGCCAGGAGGACCAACCATTGGATCTTGTGCCAACACTTTGTTGATACCTTTAAGTGCCACCATTTTTGCATTGGCAATAGGGTCCATGATGTCATCAGCAGCAAATTTTTCTAATTCTATCGAAAAAGAAAACAAAATGTTGACATAGTATCATAAGAACACAATGGTTAAGAAATGACAGTGACAATATGTATTCCTTACCTTTATCTGGAAAGAAATTGTTGACCAGAGGTGACTGTTTAACCATTTGCTGTGGCTGTGGTTGAAGATTGTGACCTGCATGGATCCCTGACTGCCCCATCCTCATCATGGCCTGCTGCTGCGCTATGGCCATGTGAGGTGGTGCCATACCGCTTCCCATAAGCCTTTGCTGCTGCTGCTGCATCATGTGCGGAGCACGGGGTACCATCCCTGGTTGAGCCATCAATGCTTGGGGAGGTGGTCGATGGTGATGTGGTAACATTATCTGTCCGAGTGCCTGTTGATTTGGCTGTTGATTTTGAAGGCCAGAAAAATTAGGTGTCATGCCTCCCTGTTGAAGGGAACTGAGCTGTTGCTGCTGTTGCTGCTTTTGAAGTTCTTTCTTCTCATGTTCCAGCAGATCCTGTATAAGAAGAGGCAGTTCACCATCTAAAGAGCTCTCTACCTTTGCCAAATCTACAGGGTGATGTCCCCCTACATCAGGCAGTCCCAGTGGATCATCACCAATATCTGCATGTGGAGCAGCTGCAGGAAAAGACAATGGATCAGCTTGACCTGGTAGGGGGTAGGAAAGACCCCCTAATCGAACAGAACTGAGTGAAGCTGACTGGTTTTCTGTTTGTGTAGGCTTGGCTGATGGTGTGTTCCCACCAAGAAGCATTGAAACGGCCTCTCCCATTTCATCTTTCAATACCATCTGTCCTGGCTGCAACTGAGGGGTCAGACCGGTGTCTTCAACTTTAACCTTAGACATATCAGCAGTTTCTACAGAGGTTGGAAGTTGCTTAGCAGGCCCACCTGGAGCTCCAGCACCTGATGTGAGAGACCTCTCCCCTGGCTCTAATTTGGCTTTCTGTTCCACTTTAATTAATGCAGATCCACAGGAAGTCGAAGATGGGTCACCTTCTGCTTCCACCAGCCGCAGCTGGTCGGAGAAGACATCCTTGGGGTCTCCTTGGTCAAGTTCTGGGTCTGTGTACGCCAGCAGGTCAAACTCATCACTGTTAAGCAAGTCATCTAGATGTGGATCATTGGTTTCAAGGTTGTCCAAGTTGCCCAAGTCATCATCTCCTTTGTCAGGATCCAAGTCTAGTGCCAAATCATCCTCATCCTCAACACCGCCATCTCCTGGGGCCTCCCCAAGACCGTCAAGATCATGGTCTGGCAGTTCCTCACTGCTCTCTGCTGTGGTCTGGTGCACTGTTGGTAGGCCTGCCTGGGGAAGCTGGTGCTGTGCAGTGCCGGGAGTATTGGTATTAGAAGTAGCCTGGGACTGTAGGTGGGGCTGTGGCAGTAAAACTGACAGTCCACCCTGCTGCAGTCCCAGCTGTGACTCATTGCCCGCCGCTGCTTGAATGCCACCAACTTGAGCAATGGGATGTTGCTGAATGTAAGGTGCTGCCATCTCTTGCTGTGGAAAGAGACGAGGTCTGGGCTGGGATGCACGGGGCATAAATTGGGGTCGTGGTGGTAGCCTTTGAGAATTGTGTCTTAATTCAATGAACTGTGGAGGGGGTCCTTGAGCCATTGGTTGCATAGTCTCTCCCCCATGTCCTGGTATCATGGCATGAGGGTTACCCATGCTTTCCATACCCTGCATGTTGACAACAGGGTTAATATTGTGCCTTGTTTCCATGCCAGGCTGAGGGAACCTCCTTGGGCCTGGGACCTGGCCCTGCCACTGAGGAGGGAATGGTGGACGGGCAAACATGCCTTGAGGTCTGGTGGGTCCTGGTAACCTGGAAGAAAAATTCAGCACAAAAGATTACAATATAATTAATTATAAGACAGTGTTTTCTGCATTAAGGAGCTCTGAGATACAAGGAGGGAGTGAATCATTTCTTTGGGAAGTGTTATTATTTTGATGGCCACTTTGCTACTATGGCCCATTTAATTTCTGAATAAATTCCAGTGATGTTCCAAATCAGGAATGTTGTTAATTCCATACCCACTGACATGCTATAATTGTATAGTAGATGTTTAAATTGTGGGAAGCGGGCAAGCAAACTGGTCCCAGGTGGCTTTATTTGATATATTCTTTTGAAGTGGGTAACCTGTGCATACTTGCGTATCGCATAGACTACACCACATTGTTTGGTAATGTGGTAACACTCATGTAATTGGGGAATCTGTGCTCTTAATAATGATTTCATGCTACATGCATGCATGTGTTGCTGGACCAGAGATGTTTTAATGGGGCTGTGACAAACATCAAGATGCAGTTGCATCCTCACATGATGTGTATAACAGTTTCCTAATCAGAAGTGATCATTTTGATTTCAAAACAGCAAATTTGGCCAAAAGGTGAAGAGTTTGCACATCTGTGAAAGGGAGTGAAGCCTTATTGTTGTTGAAACAATTGTGAATCTACTTCAAGGAATTTCTTACTTTAGTGCATTAGGATCCATGATGACAGGAGTTCCTGCATGTGGTGGGCGAATGAGCTTGTCTTCCATTCCTCCGACTGCCATGGGTATTTTCCCTGCCACAGAAGTCTGAGCTCCAACAGTACTAGCAGCAGAACGATCCTAAAGGAAGAACAGGTAATGGAATTTTTTGTCACTGACTAAAGTACATCAGTGCTTCACCTATAGGATATTAAACTTGCATTTAATGAATCAGTTTCTTTTACATACATCTTAGTCCACTCTGTTTTGATTTTAACTTTTGTTGTTTTATGTAAGGTGTCCTTGAGTGATAAGAAAGGCCTCATTAAATTAAAAAGTTTATTATATCATACAATCATCACAGTTTTAGGAATGGCATTACATTTGTAACGTTGATGCCATACTGCTTATGTTGTGTACCTGTGGGTAAGGTGGTGGTGCTCTGTGAACTTTGTTGTCTTGTTGAAAGGTCCCCACCTCTCCTCCAGACCAGCCAGGGGACATACTGCCAGCAGCAGCGGCTGCAGCAGCAGCGGCAGCAGCCTCCTTCTCTTGTCTCATGGAATTTCTCTGCATCTGTTGTCTGATTAAGAGTTCCCTCAGTCTCTGGCGCTACAAAACACACAAAGCACTTTTTAGCAAAACACTAAGGAAATTCACAGAATGAATGTTGACTGGCAAATATTAAAGATACCTGTCTGTGCTTCTCCAGCTCTGAGGGACTAAGGCCTACTAATGTAGGGTCCTGCACTGCTGACATGTCAGGCATTTCTTGAGTGTTTTGCAGAGATGGTTGATGAGCTGTGTCTGGAGGGCGGACTGCTAGAAGTTCTTGAGACCCAGAAGATTGTGGTACCCTAGAGTTAAAGTTGTCTACCCCTGTACTGTGCTGAATTTGTGGCTGTGGTTGCTGGGGCTGACCCTGTACTATCTGACTCTGCTGTTGGATTATTTGGAGGCCTCCAGTGCTGGGGCTGTGGCTGAAATCAGGAGCTGCTGAGGGTTTACCAGAGAGAGGATCCCCTATGGAACTGTTTGTGGGAAGTGATGAAGGTGTTTGATTGGCATGAGGTGAGGTTTTGTAACATGCAGTTCCCTCTGGGGCAACAGAGGGTGAACGAGAAGGTTTGTGGACAGCAGTAAAATGGTCTCTAGACTGTGGCCTTGAAGGTGGCTGTGAACAAGAGTCTGGGGACTGAAAACGTGGTGTAGCTGGAGAGTGGACATTGTATGCATCATTGGAATGTCCACCAGGGGTGTGCGGAGAGCTGCCCTGTGACCGTGGACTCGAGGGCACCTTAGGGCATAGATCCTGTTGAGCTGTAGGTTGCCTCTGGAGTCCATCACCTGACTGTGGTCTGGGCTGAGTGTGGGGATCAGAGAAAGTGTGGGAGGGAGACTTCCTATAGCCTTCAGAAGGGTGGTTAGGTGAAGCTCCAGGGTGAATTGCACCACATTCCCCTTGTTGCATTCGTGGTGTCATTGGTGCCTTGAATAAACCATCCCCAGACTCCATCATCTCTGCTGGGGAGCCAGTGGACATGTCAGGCTTTCCAACTGCAGAGGAACGTGGAGATGGTGCAGTCATATCAGCCCTGTACTGCCCTGTGCTTCCAGGTGATGAAGTCACGGCAGAGTTTGAAGGGGGTGAACCATATTCTGGCCGCCCTATCCCTTGCTGGGTTCTAAAGGGGTCTCCAAAGTGAGTACTGTGAGGTGGCGAGAATATGGGTGACTCCCCAAGCCCAGTACCTCTTGAGCGTGGACTTTCTGGAGGTCCTAGGGACTCCTGTGAGCCTTGCTGTGATTGTGCTAGATGACTTTGTTGCTGCTGCAGCAACTGGGATCTGAAGTAGGGGTCAACCTGTTGAGCCCGTCTGGGGGTTCCAGGAGTTCCTGGTTGCATGTCAAAGGGGCCAAGACTGGCTGGCCGTCCCTGAGGAGGACCCTGTGGGCCGGAAGCAGAATAACCTGAGGAAGAGGTCTGTAAGGAGCTGACACCTACATGGGAGAGGGGTGTGGTTGGGTGAGAGTGAGAATGGGGCGACTGAGAAGGAAGCTTGGCCAAGGGATCTGTCCGGATTTCAGCTGAACCGGGGGTTTTAGCAGGTCCGTCTGAGAAAAATACAGAGGATGATCCTGAATCTGGAGGGAAAGGAAATGAGCTTTCTGCCGAGCTGGGCTGAGAAGAGACTGATGTAGAGCCTGAAGGTGGAGGGATCTGAAGATGTAAACTGGGCCTTTCTCCTTTCACACGCCCTGGCTCCGTCTTAATTGGCCTGCAGACCTGACTCTCTGCCTGCTGTAAGAAGAGCACAGATAAAACATCAATGTGCTACAAATTGTAAAAGAAAAAAAAAACTTTTTTTTATCTTGACAAAGCAAAAATATGCTGATGTTTTAACCCACCTTCTGTGCCTTGCTGATTCTCTGAGCTGCTCTGTTATCTTTGGCCTTTTGCTAAAAAAATAAAATATAAAAAAAAATATATTTATTATCCATGATTGAGTTTAGCTTAACTGCAAAATCATCATATAATAAAAACCTGAATAATCCTACTGTCAAATTATTATAAACAGAACACACCTCTCTACTATAAATACAATTAAAAAGTTTATTTTTGTTTTTAGGATTTAGGAAAGGTGATGGCAATGCCAACTCCTAGGTATATGACAAAAAACTGAGTTAAAGCAATGAAATCACAGCATTTAAAAAAAGGAAAACAATTGAATATGAATTAAATTAATAACTCCTTAAGACCTACCAGATATGGAGCCTTGTCAGCAGCTGACACTTTCCTCCAGATCTTCATGATTTGCTTACAGCGACTAGCCCAGTCTGTGACATGAAGGTTTCATTAGCTTTGCTTTGAATAACTACAACTGATTGATCAAATATTACATTGAACAGTATTTAATCCACACTCACCTGGGTAGTCCTGTTTAAGAGTGGGAAAGTTGGTATTGGCATACAGCACAGGGGAAATGGTTGAGAGTTCACCCAGCTCCTCATCTTTCTCCCAGCGCTGGAGACTGCGCTGGTTGTAGGACAGCCCGTCACCCTCTACCTCAGTGGGGGTTGGTGGGGATGTAGGAGTTGCTGGGGTAGAGGGAGTAGCCCAGGGGCTCTCCTCGCCTCCATCTGGACTGAACAGCCCTCCTCGGTCCCTGTAAATATACAAGAGTCTTTTATAAAATCAAGTGCGCACGTGTCAACATTAGAACAATGGTCTCACTTAAAAACAGTCATAGACCTACCGCATGTCAAAAAACTGTGACTGAGAGAGGCCAGGAAAGTTATCCATCATTCCAGCTGAGGGCAGAGACCCTGCAAGAGATTTTTCATTTTTTATTCCCAACCTTACTTTTATACTTGGTACATTGTATTGTACATATCATACCACAAATATTGCTTTGAGGGTTTTTGTAATAACGTAATTTGCTGGCATTTTCTCACCTGAGAGGAGAGCTCTCTGTGGCTGAGCACTACGATCGAGTTCTCCCTTACTGCCCTCCAAGATGGGCTTCATGCTCCCTAAAGTGGAGCCGTCTGACACACCTAAAACCTTCCTGAAGAACTGCTCAGAGTCCTGACTCTCCACCCCTTGTGGAAGACCTGTCACACAGCAGAATTATGTTATCATCAGGTATTTAATATTTCAATATGTGACTGTTTCCTGTGTATAGTATCCCCCCAGATGACTACCTTCACTTTTAACTGCAATGAAATCATGAGGATCAGTCGATGCCTGGTCCTGTAGCAATGAGGATGGTGCAGAAAGTCCTAAAAATATGAAATGGTTTAAACAACTTAGAATATGATTGACCACAACAATAAACCAGTGGCATCAAATTCCAAACACACGTACCTGCACCTTCTCCCTGAGCTTGGGGGGCCTCACCCCCCTCTTGCTTGAGAGGAAAAGTATCTTCCATAGAATGATCCTTGGCCTCAGCTAGTAACAGAAACAAAATATCAGCATCACAATTTACTTGCAGAGTTTTCATGTGTCCAAAGGCAAGTTTGTGTTCTTACTCTCCAGGGCAGTAGGTTTGACCCCTGGTGGTGCTGGTAATGAAGGTCGGACAAGGCATGTACCTGGTCTGTGACCTGGAGGTATCATCACAGACTTCTTACTCAAGTCTATTAGTGTCTTCCCAAAGAAAGCCTCCTGCAGAAAATGAAAAACATTAAGATATGAACATTTTATGACCGTATAAGATAATTTTCAGAATTATAAAAAGCATAGAGCACAGAGTGATTACAAACCTGGAGATAGGATGGAAACATGTCCTCCAGTTTGCTCCTCTTTCGGCCTCGTCGCTTCTTGGCCTGTTCCTCACCCTCCACTGGTTTAGGATCCATTATGTTATCCGTGTCAGGGTGCGGTCCTTTGCATAAAACAACAGAGGCTGATGATGAAAAAGCAATCACACCAAAATATTATTAAAAATACAAAGACTGACTACATGTTTTGTATGTCATCATAGCAGAAAAAAACAATCAAGAGTTGTCACCAACCTTCCTCAATTGTTCTTTCTATTGGCTGTCCATCCAACATAGTCTCTCCAGCCAGCTGGGCAAAAAATTCTTTCTTCATTCGTGTGTGACACTTTCTTTGACGCACCATGAAGCCTCCAATTCCTTTTACCATTTGCAAAAAACACATTTGTAAATATTTTGTGAATGTTCCAATGTCGGCATGGATACTAAAATTTGGTACGGTAGATTGTGGGTTGCTTACCTGGCCTGTAAGGTTTCCGCTTTCTTTTTTTACTGTCATCCATCTCCTCTGCTCCCCCTTTAAGACCCTCACTATCAGCCATACCATCATTGCCTCCCTCAGCACCTGCATCCCTCTCTGGACTCCCAGGGTTATCCATCTTGGAGTCACAGTCCATCGGGTCCCCACAGCCCATCGTGTCCCCACAGCCTTGATGTACAAGATAACAATGTGTTAAAAGTCTTGGTATAAAAAGAGCAACTTTTTTTTAAAGAAACAAATAAATGAACTGAGAGCATTCCAACCTTTACCGTCCTCCCCTTCTCCATCGACCTCCCTGAGATCTATTCCATCAGAACCTCCTTCACAACACAGAGTGCCAAGACGGGAGCGACGCTGCCGTCTCTTGTGCAAGGGAGACATGGATATGCTGCGAAGCAGGGACATCCCTGACTCTGTCAACCACACACCCTCCAATCGGTAGAACTGGGGTTCTGTCAAGTGACAATGGCAAGTTACAATAAAACAAACCTAAAATGTAAATAAAAATTAGCTTGTGATATTAAACTTAAATTAGCAAAGTCCACTAACCTGGCTCTTTGAGCTTAATTGAAGCCATAATCGCTGACTCTACTACTGTGAGGTAGTAAGGTAAAACACAGACAAGAGAGAGCAAAATTTTATTACAGATTCAAATAGTCTGTGAGAAATGCTAATTTTCATATCTTTGTGTTGCTCCAAGACTTACCCACTGGTTTTGGAACATATGGAGTGCAGGATGTACATGCAAAGCCTTCATCAGAAGCTTGTTCCACTTCATCCTCTGTGTACAGGCTCTCGCAGACGGCATGGACCCATCTACTCAGGCACACAAACATAAGTGATAAGTGCACTGCATGATACGAAAAATACATGACTAATCCACTCCCCGCTTGTCTTCATTCTCTGTGGTCTCATGAATACCTCAGTTTCTCTGTCTGGCGTGCACATGTGTAGTTCTTACCGATCGCAGTACTGACACTGCAGTAGCAACTCCTCCTCCATGAAATTCTCTTTGCATACTGGACAGGAGACAAGACTGGCACAGGGGCCACAGTGCGTGTAGTTATTCTGCCACTCGCAGTGAAACCCCGGTGAGTTGGAACCACACTGCACACAGCACACACACCTGCACAGAAATGTGTACCACTTTATACAGTTTATGTTGAGCAAAACAAACACAAAAGTGAGTGGTTCAACACATTTTCTGCTGCTACAGAACCGAGAGAGACAAATGGGAACTGCTATCACAGGGTTGAGGCTGTAGTGTTTTGCATAACATGCAAATGTACATGTATTAATTTCCATTTGACCCCTTTAAAAGCTACACAAAGCATTGTGATCTAAGAGATTAAAGATTTTTTTTACCATTTGCACTTCCAACCACCCTTGGGTACAGTGTGCAAGGGAGGGTCCAGGCAATAGGTGTGATAGCTGACATCACAGTCATCACACAGCAGCAGACGGGAGGGGTCCGAGGCCTTTCCACATACTTCACACACAATACATTCCAAACACCGCCAGCCTTTACGGAGCATTGTCTTGGTGATCTACAAAAGACGCAAGATTTAATCTATCTGGCTTGACAAAATACAGTTGTAAATGATGCAAGGCTAAATTTGTACTTACTTTGCTGTTCACGCAGTAAGGATGGTAACACTGGGCACACTGAGCACAAGCCAACAACTGCCCCTCCATACCCTTTCCAAAACTGCCACACACAACACACATATCCTACAAAAAGGTGGAAAGAAAGTGAAAAGACTGTTTTTGGCATTTATACTTGACAACTGTTGTGTGGTTAAAAGTGTCTAAGGAAATCAAACAAGAGACGACAAGAGGAGTTGTACCTGGAGCAGAACAAATTTATCTGTATTTGAAAAAAGAACCACTGTGTTCTGCATGGTGTCATCCTCCTCCTCCTCTTCTTCCTTATTTACTCCAGAGTCTAAGTTCATACTTAGCTGTGGACAAAATGGATAACTTATGTTAGAATAGTTTACATTATAAAAGGAAAAGACCACCTAAAAAGCATGTAAAGCACCGCTCACCAAAACAGCATCAATGCAGGAGGCCATGGCTTTGAGGCGTGACCTCCCCCCACGCCCTCTCCCTCCACCACCTCCTCCTCCTCGAGGTCTACGCTTCCCTGGGAAACTATTGCTTCGCCCCTTGGGAAGTAAAAAGATAACCAATGTCCAGTTGTGTTGTGACAATGACAACGAAACATAATAAAAAAGATCAATGTTCACTCAATGACTTGCTCGAGACCTCACCTGTTTCATCCTTGAGCGGCCTGGGGATCCTCTACGTTTCACCTTCTCTCTGTCACTTCTGAGGGATTCAAAGGGAAGTGAATCATCAGTCTCAGAGAGCAGGTTATCTGCATGTGAGCAGTCAGTTGGTACAAGGCCAAACTCCATGGAGAGCTGAGGATCAGGTTCTCCTGGTGAGCCCATAAAGCCACTACTGCTCCCATCTCCATGGCTCATATTAGAAGTTTCATCCAGCAGCAAATCATGTTTTATGCCATCATGGATTCCTTCTTTCATTTGCTCATCATCTTCATCTTCCTCCTCCTCATCCTCAGAGTAAGTTAGTAACCTTCCCTCTATATCCACAGCAGAAAAGTCATCTTCTGTGTCTGCTGATAAAGACAGGTGAGACGGAAACTGGGGGTCCCTGGATGGACTCCTTTCCAGCGGATCGACCATGGACAAATCTTCCATTTTGTCCACAGAGGAGGGAGAAGCAGGTAACTCTGGTTGTTTCTTAGAGAAGGGTTCCGTGATCGAATGATCAGAGCCACACTTTAATAACTCTGGTGATACTTTCTCCACGGATGCAGTCGCCTCTTGCTTCTCCACCTCCATATTTTCAGACGCCTGTTGTGAAACCGATGTTGGTTCTACATCAGGGCCATTAGACTTTGTTTCTGCTGTGGGCTCCTGGGAAGCAGTGGCTTGTGTCTCTTGTGGCTCTTCTGCTTTCTCTCCATCAGTAGGTAGACAAGAATCCACTTGTTCTGTTGATGCACATACTACATTTGAGATAAGAGGACAAGGTAATTAGAGATTTTTTGATCATTAATCAATTAGTAAGTTAATTGCCAACTACTTTGAGAAGCATGTTCTTTTAATAATTAAAACAACTTCCAGCTTCTTACATGCAAATATTTTCAATGAAATCATTAAAACTGAATCATTTTGGTTTGTGGACAAAACAATTCTGATCTTTTCAGGTCTGGGAAACACTGATCAACATTTTCTGACAGTTTTTGGACCAATTGTGAAAATAATGGTTAGTTGCAGCTCTAGAGATATTGTTTTAAAATCTAGACAGAGGGAGAAAAGAGGGGAAGTGAGAATGACAACAACACAAGTATGGGTAGAAAACCTAATGTTCAAGATTTTAAAAGGCTGTTAAAGTCGGGACTGCTAGAAAAATGGTTGATTATAAAATCTTGTTCAGATTGAGGCAGATTGTACTGTTTTAGGTTGCTTAGTGGTACAGTTGTTGCTAATACTGGAATAGGTACCTTCCCACTTAAGGGACATGTAAGTAAAACGTGCTTACAGAACTGCACTGAGGAGCAGAATTCTGATAATTTCTGAGATCATGTGATTTACATCATGCTGAAAGTATGCCATAAATTAATTATTTCTCAATACTACTAAACATCTCTTGCCTAGCCCAGCTTTAAAGTATTGTAAAACTTTACCAATTAAAAACTGTGGCATATCAAATTAGAATATGGTGGTTCTCCATAGCTTAGACAATTCATGGGAAACACTTTACAATTTAGGACTGCTTTGTATTTATTTTCAAATACGTATGTCCACTGTGTATTTTGCGTTTACCTGTAGACTCTAGTAGAGTAGTGGGCACCTCAGAAGTTAATTCTTCTTTGGCTACCAGCAGCTCCTTCTGCATGGTTCTCTCCTCACTATCCGTTTTAACAAGATCTGTAGCCTCCTCCCCTAGAACCAAAAGCCATAGATAATATTGACAATTCTGAGACAAAGGAGGCGAATCATTAAATACTACATTAGTAATGCACTCGACATGTCTCAATATGACTTGAAGTCCTGTCTTACCTAAGTCCATGGGTGTCTCTGTGTCATTCATGCCTTCCACCTGATCCATCTCTAACTTGCCTCCGTGTCCTGGTGTCACGTCTAATAAGCCAGTCTGCTTCTCTGTCGCCACATCTGCCAGTGTGTTGATGGCCACCTCACTCTCCTCAGATGCTTCCGTTTTGTGTGGTTGGGTGACGGACTGCTGATGATCGTCCTTACAAAGCAAGCAAACGCACTTGGCTTCTGGAAGCTCCCCTGGTAAAGCACACTCACTGTGCACCCACCTAAGTCAATAACAAGATCATCAAGATGAATACTGTAAGTGACAAATACACCCAACAGCTATATCCCATCAACTCTTTAGTGCATGGACATTGAGCTAACCTGTGGCACATGCTGCAGTACTGCAGAGCAACAGATGGGCTGGCCGCCTTGGTGCAAACTCCACACACAGAGCTGCGGCGACGCTGGCAGTTCTCACACACAGCATAGTTATCAAACCACTGTGCTGAACCTGGCAGCGCCAGTCCACGGACACCGCACTCCGTGCATACACGACACCTCTGAGAAAATAAAGAAATAGGTGATAAAATGTTGATCAAATGATCAAGAAAGCACACAAAGGGGGTCTCTTTCAAACATCCTGTTCAATAACAATATAGTTGTCTCGAAGTTTCACTCACAAAATGTAATAAGATCCCTGTATGATGTCGAATGCTTTGTAAATGACTTACTCTGCATTTCCATGGGTCAGAGGGAAGAGAATCTATGGCCGGCTGGAGACAGAAGGTGTGGTAGCCCTTATCACAAGCATCACATACCAACATTTTGGAGTCTTCGCCTGGTTGCCTGATAAAATTGGGAATAATGACATCGCTTTTAGGGACTTGGGGCAAAGTTTGAAAATGCCTTTTAAAACAGTGGAAATATTATGCGAAATGTGTAGTAGTAGAACATCTGTAGCTCTTGAAGGTGCAGTTTGGCTCACCTGCAAGTCTGGCACACTTTACACTCAGGACACTGCCATCCTGCCCGCTGGATGGGTGTGGCACCAATCTCAAGACAAGCTGCATGATAATGTTGACCACAACCAGTACAGAAAAGCAAGTCTGTGAGCTCACCAGCTGAGTCACAGACCGCACACCAAGCATCTTCGCCTGCTAAAAAGTAGAACATAAAATACACAAATATCAGTACGATCCTTTTTAGTTTAACGTGAAAGTCCACAGTAAATAATCTTGAATGTCATTGCATCAGGTCATCTTTTTGAAAGTTTCAACCATGTCCCAAGTGATGATTTCACACTTTTGACAAAGGTCTGTTTCTCTTACCCAACACCTCAGCCTTGTCTATGTGTTCTGGACAGAGGAGGAACAACTGCTTCATGGACTGGAAAGACCCACTAGCTGCTGAACAGGGGAAGTGGTAGAACCGTGAGCAGCCTTCAGCATGGCATCGAATGGTTGCACCCAGCCTTTTGCAGTACTCGCAAAGCTAAAACAAACCAAAGGTAACAGTGAGATTTTGTAGAAGAAGCTTCTGTTAATCTCCAATACAGCTAATTGAAGTCTGTAGACAACACACTTACCCGCTGTGTCCCTGAGATAACGGCCTTATCCACGTTCTCCAGCTCCTCATCCTCTAGCCGCTTTACTCCCTCCGACCACACCGCACACCAATGATGGACCCAACAACCCCCTGTTTATTACAAAGCCCAACATCAATAACACCACCAACTTAAATTCTACATCTGTGTGATATATTTCTTGTACAAAGGCCACACGAGTAATTTGTAGAAGTAAGAATACGTTTTGCACTAATGAACATAAAAACAGGATAATGCTGTGAGCTTAACCTGAATCATAAAATAGTGTCGCCGGACAGGGGGAGTTTGAAAAGCCAATGGAAGACAGGTCATCATTCCCGGGTTGTGGCAGTGGAGAAGCTGATGGCTTGAGGGCTGGCCACTCTGAAGATGGCCCAAAATGTCTTAGTTCTCGCTGCCCATGCAGGCTCCGGTCCACACAGTTGCAAAGCACGCAGGCTCTAATGTTCTCCCTGTATATTGAACAAAATTATTTAAACAGGAGATTCTGTTTTTTTACAAGTCCACTGACGAAAAATGAACTATGTTGGCATAAACATCAATACAACATGTACAGTAGGCTTCATGATTATAATGGTGAACTTACACAGGTGTGCTGGAAGAGGCTGTAGGAGCAGTGGGTATATCCTCAGCACCAGGGAGACCTTTAGACTCCTCCTCAGAAGAGGCAGGTTGCTTTGCAGGGGCACTGTCATCAGCTATAAAAATGGAAAGAAAGGGTTGAAATGAAAAATCTCACTTTAAAGATTTAAACAAAGCTTTAAAAAAGAAAAAATGCACGTAACAGTGTTGAATTGTAAGATGATATATATATATATATATATATATATATACATACATATATGTAAAAAAAGAACATTGTACCATGATTTAAATAACCATGTCAATAATGGATGACATTGGACTTTGGGAGTAAAACGAATACCTGTTGGTTCTGAATCATTCTCTTCGCAGTTTGATTTCTGCTCGTCCATCCCCTGTAAAGATTTTGACCTCCTTGACAGAGATCTGCAATGTAGAGTAACAACAATTTGTGATTACTAATCAGAATTAATTGACTAATAGAAGTACTAGAACTGCAACAATTAACTGAGCAATAATCAACAATTACATTCATTGGCAAATACTTTGACAATCGATTACTCATTATTTTCTGATCTGTGCACTCATCTGACATTTCGCTGACAACATTTTGAAATTTGGGAATAATTTATCAACATTTTTCACAGTTTTAACCCAGCAACAAATCAACCCCAACTCTAAGAAAAGAGTTAACAGATTCCCCAATAATGATATGAAAACAAATGACTCTTTACACAAGATTTATGTTGACTACCCTTACAAAAATAACAGCTATAATGTATTCAGATATGTGCACTGTTCAAGCTGATGGATGTTTATCATGAAAAGAAGTCCATGGAATACATTTTCCTTTGCCACGTCAAAATAAACACCAGATTCTCTTTTCACCCAAAAGCACTTTTCCCAATGACATCTACAGCAAACAATGCAACTAACAACATATCTGCTGTGTCCTCAGTTTAGCCAATTTCCTTAATACGACTATCGTTAGCACTAATGCAACCGAGCTTACTCGCAAACTCGTGTAAATAGCACTAGTGCAGCAGACCAGGCGAACACCGCTACAGACAACTCAAGCTGTTATTTACCCATCAATGCATAATCCACATCGGAAAAACTGCCACAGGAAAACACACAAAGTGTTGAAAGTGAAATAATGGGGGGTCTAAATAAAACAACCGTAATATTGGATACACAAAGAAAAACACAACTTCCGTATGTGGAACTTCCTGTTGCAGCGGGCTCTTTCGTGCAGAACCGTTGTCGCTCGCATCATAGTTCCGCTTCTACGTTCACGCCATAATTGTAAAACAAACAATGCATGAATGGACAAGCTCAACGTTCTCTCCTCCATATTTTAAATACATTTGAATTTACGTTCGACTTGTAAAGTTTAGATTTCAGTAACAGTAGCATAGATAGATACATGCGGTGTCTTACTTATTGTACATTGTAGCCTGGTCAGTGTTTGTTATTATTATTATGCTCGTGAATTTCCATATGTTATAAAACAGACAAACAGTTAAGGCGAAATGCAGTGATGACCATCCTTATATGATGCATAATTCTCGTTAAACAAAGGGAGATACGTGAAAACAGTAGCTTTGAAATACAGCTCAAGCCTCGAGTTTCATCACAATGTTTCATCGGGTACAGAGTAAAGATTGTGCAGTCATACATAGAAAATCTATTTAGTATGTACAATTCATTCTCATTCAATCAGCTACTCGTCCTCGCAGTGACCTTATGTTTAATGCATACTGGCAAAATGAAAAAATATTACACAAAAACTCAGTGACTGTGTATATATTTTTTGTTGATAAACCTGTATGTAGCGAGAATGTGTAGGATAAGGTAACATGTGGTGCTTTAGCGATATTACCAAAATGAAATACGCAACAATGCTTCAAAAAAACATGGCACAGTAGCAAAGCTGTTTAAGGTTTAATGCAAACCGAGGTGCACAAACGTGAATGCCACATCTCTGTAATAAACGTGTTCGGTGTCCCCGCGAATAAAAACAGTATACAAACTAGTTGGTATTATTTGTCGCTTAATGGGAAAACTTGACTTTGTCTCTAAAATGAAGTTGCCAATGTGCTGAGCGAAGTGGTGTCACGATGGAAGTTAATGTCTTAACACCCTTGTTAGCCAAGTTAACATTCAGTGTAAACGTTTGCAAATCAACTTTTACGATATACGTGCTCTTAATTTACAATGTCGGACCACAATGGCGTTTCACCTGCAATGACACGAAAAAGTGGCCGAGATTGTGATAAGTGAATAAATGCAGCGCTAAGCACAATTTCTCAATGTAAACACCGACTTCAAAGGGTTGGATCTGTCCAGCACATAGCCTTGTCCCGTCTATTGGCAACAAACGGGTACGGAAAAGCTAAGAACCACCAACGGTGACGTAGCATCGAACTGTCCCGAGAAGGAAGAACCACGATAAATACACTCAGTGTCGAGCACAGCAGCGTGTGCGTACACAAATGATAACCACACACTCACTCGGCCACGCGCTGGACACAGTCAAAATAAAACACACATCATTCCGAAGTTACCATCCAGGTGCCATCGCTAGTTCTCCAGGAAGTAGACAACACCATCTGATCGCGGCTAACAGCTAGCACTGCTAACATTACCCGGTCTAAGGTCAGGGTTGGTGTGTCTTTACGAATGGCTGTTGCAAGAAGTTCAACGAGCACATAATTAAAACAGCTCACCTCACAAACACAATATCGTCTCCTCGTACATCAGCAAAATCCAAACAACCACTCGGCTTCCCCAGATGCTGATGGTCGCTTCATCTTATGTACCGGACTAACGCTGCGGCTAGCCGGCTGGAGGGAGAGTGGGGGAAGTGCACGTCGGCGGAAGGCAGGCTGTGCGGTGGTACTAGCTAACTCCTCAGCTGGAAGGATAAAGCTATGGTTAGCTGTCGCTAACCAGCAGCTCCAGCTTTGTGTCGCTTGGTCTCGCGCTGCCAGGGGAACTACTGAGCACCGAGACAAGTCTTGAACCAGCCCCAAAAGAGTTCCCCCGCTGCATGAAGTGAATCCGAGTGCTGTCAGTCTGGCTCCTCGCTTGTGGATGTAGCTTCCCTGGCGCTAACATTAGCTTAGCACTTGCACTGTTCTGGAATCTCGCTCGCGAGGTCGCTAAAGCTGCTGCAAGTTTATTAAAATTAAAGCGCTCGGAAACTACAGCGCGAACTTTGTTGACACGCCAAATAATGTTTTCTCTCGAGTTTCAGTCGACTGCAGGTGGCCTTCTATCTGAATTTGCAGCTCAACTTTGCAAACCCTTTGTATGGGTCACTAGCATCTCTTCACTTTGCTAAACTGCGTTGCGTCTGCACACGGCTGTTCCGCCGATCAACTAGCCGCTGCTAGTAATGCTAGCTAATAAGAACTACGTCAAAATTAATTCATGCAAACGAACAAGCAAAGCGGTGGTTGTGTTTTATTTTGATTTACAGGTCAAGTGTGTTGACAGCTCGGTTTCTCCACCGAATGTCTCAATGCGAGGTTCGCTCATGTCGTGCTTAGCTGTGAGATTTTACTCGGGCCAAAGTGAAATATGGTGGATATTAGATATTAGGTCATTAGATGTTCGGGTCCACGGAAGCCATTTTTCATTAGATTGCTATGATTGTCAGACCAAAGCAGCAGTGACATGTCTGCGGATAATAACATGTATTTATTTATTTTTTTACATACATTTTGTAATGATGTATCATGAGCTCTAACCGAGAGCGACTAGGGTCACGTTTCGTAATTGGCGTTACAGAGAAGGAGATGTTTGCTAATCGTGGTTTCTAATTCCTTTTTTTCTGCCCGTGTTTCTGAACAGTTACATAGCGAGCATATTTAGCTCGAGCGACGAAGAGCGACTGTCAGCCATGGAAGACTGAATTCTCCGTAATGGATTGAACGTCGGCCCTCAGGTTCACACATGACCAAAAACAAACCGGTCCACGCAATGCCAGTCAAAACAGTTCCACATGTTTTTAGGCAGCACTTTTGTGGCGTCACTGACACCCATGTAAATACCCTATTCGAGAACGTCTGGTCTATAGAAAGTCAGGGGAATGTATAATATGAAATACTTACAAATAGTAAATTGAATCATTTACTTTTAATAATAAATAACAAATACATTTTATTGGCCCCACTGAAAAGGTGTTATGACATGGCGACGACAACAAACAGCTAACAAGGACTTATAATTCACAGAGTATACATATATGAAGATAAAACATATACGGACTGCTGAAAACTGTTTAAAAATGTCTAGTCAGTCTATTTGAGCATATCAAGTAGCTAGATTATCAATTATTTAAATAAATAATTTGCAAGTGTAATGATGGATGTTCAAATCTGCAGCAATAAGGTTAAGGAGCACTCGCAATGTAACTGTGGGTAAACACATATTCTGTGGGGGTGAGAACCATTTGTTGTCCTCAATATTATTAAGTCAGATGTCTGTAAAAAATAAAAGTTATTGCATTAAAACAGAAATGCATGTGCTATGGTGGCATAAATAGTCAATTCGTACTTTGTTCTGTAGACTACAAAGCTATGTACTGTATTGTGCGCTCTTCCAAATCCTCTTGTTAGTGTGTAGTTCTTAACTCTCCCTGCCATCCTGTCATGGGCCACTCTGAACCAAAGGCCTGAGGCAAAACACCATAAAAGCTTTGCTGTCAATCAAACTATCCTACATGAACTTACATAAAATGAGCTTGTCTACAAATTTGTTCCATTATGAGAGGGGTCATGGGCTCAATCTACATCATCTCTTTTCTGTCACGCCTCAAGAGACTATGATGAATATGATGGCGCAAGAGATTTCACACACATGCCCATCAGCTCATCTACAACATACTACATAGGGACAAGAATCTTGGGGCCAATCTGCAGAGAAAAACTGCACTCTTGAAATGTCCAAGAGAGGCATCTGAACAAAAATGCACACCCCACTGAGAAGAAAACTGTCCCAAGAAGACGCATCAACCCGGGTGAATTGGTATTAAAATTGTCCGTGCAGTTAATCAAGGAAGTGTGACCTCAAGTAATTCATCTTCTCGTTGTGATGATACTTAAACAAAGTCCAACGGACATGCACACAAATGATCTTGTTCAAAGTATTCAAAATATCATCTTGAGGAAGGGCCTTTATTTTATTTATTTATTTTCAAAATGATCATGACCTGTGTGCTCAAACTAAAAGCAGATGTGAATACTGAGCTCTGGTTACTTGAATCAGTGAGAATAAACAAGGTCTGTGATATTTTTTTCACTGGATTATACAATTAGACAATAAATAATAGGTTGCAGAAGTGTTTCAAGTCATTTAAAAGCTCAGCTTGTAAAAACACTCCACCAACATTTTCACATACGCTTCAGCTAGCTCTAATGTTTACCACACAGTAAACGTTGACCCAGTTCTTCAGGTGTGGTCTCTGTAAACTGACATTGTATTCAGGGCATTTATTGGCTCAGTTTTCCCCTCCCATTATAAAAGGCCATGAAAAAGAAAATCACGCGTTTGTTCCATGATATCACTTTTGTTCATGTCTGACACTTTTAACATCAAAGAACAGTGTAATGTGGGTTTTGCTGTGCTTGAATATGCAGGTTTTCATTTTGAAAATAGGTTATTACTGCTCACCCTGACAGGATTAGTTAACTCCCCATTCAGCTTCAGCAAGATTGGATTAGATTTTGGGGGGGCTGAGACTGGTTAGAGGACAGTGACTGATTGGCCAGTGAACGTAAACAGAGGGTGGCATTAGAACTCCGCACCTCTCCCATTGGACGGTCAATAGAGCTTGTGCTTTCCCATCTGCCTCCTGCATCTCAAGGATAATCCGCTACAATACCTCCACAGATGTTTATAACAGAGAAGAAGAGACTGCAATGTGCAATTTCTACTTACAGTAAACACCATAGAGAGCACTGTTAATAAAACAAACCAAGGCTATATTTATAAAACAGTTTGATTTATTTTAAGTGTTCCAAATCCATGGTTTCAAGAATGTGGAATAGAGAGCTTTATTCAAATATTTGTCTGTGTCGTAAAATAATACTGACTCACTGGAGATAAATGATTGCAAACACAATATATAACGGTTTATTAAGCTGGACATATTTAAAGCAATACATTTGCTGATGTATGACACAAAGTATCATACATCAGTTTCTCCACAAGGGGGTGTATAACCTTGGAGTATAGTCCTGCATTTTACAGTGAATGTCTAAAAAGATGTTTTACATAAAACATATTAAGATTAGATGTTTGATGACAAATGACTTTCATTAAAATGTATAACCTTATAGTAGAAACTGGTACAGATATAAAGCATAGATTAACTTTAGCTGTTTATGAATTAGATAACAATGCACCACACCACTAACAAATATATAAGAGGAGGTAATCAGGTCCTGAATGTGTCTCCTCTAAGATTCTAAGAAACCTGGAAACTGACTCCCTCAGTATAAGATAAAGTCTGAGATAAATTCAAGTTGGTGGCTCAGTGTGGGGAATATTAAGTATGTCTGGGCTTTTTATTAACCAGTCAGTGCCTTAAGACTGGATTCCCAGAGCGACTGCGCACTGTAACATACATAATGCTCAACTAGAAGCCCTCGATATGATCTTTTAACAGAAAGTAAACCACTTTGACAACCAAAATTAACTCCAGCTCTGAAGAGGAGAAAAAAAAGGAGAAAGCAGATTTTTGTTTAATAAAATTAAATTTTAATTTGTTTGTACGACATGAAAACACATGAGGACATACAGTGCATGTAGTGGAATAATTATAATGAAATGAAACATTTATATATTATGATTCCGAACGTAAAAAAATAGAGATTCTATTGTTGATGGAAAATCCTCCTACAATCACATTAATAATATGTGCATACATATTTCATTTTTTACATATATAATTGAGATCATTAAGCAAAACATGATGTACAAATATACTATGAAACAGTATAACCATCAACCTCCTCAGACAAATCTGTGTGTGACATATACTACAAACAATATTGGGCGGAAAAGCAAGCCAATGTTTTTAACTTATTGAAGAAAATAACAGGAAGTGTTAGTGTAAATGTATCAAAATGTATGATGTATCACATACGTAGGCTTTTAAGGATGGAATAAGTTGGAGTCTAAAAGGATACATCCGATATTGTACAGTAATCTTGCATACCAGTGCACGTCAGCTGTCTGCATCTGCCTCACTCTCATCCTCAGAGGTTCACTCAGGTTGTCCTGCTTGTTCAGAAAATCATTATTTACACATGCACCTGCTTCATCCTTCAAGACCAAGGCGCTGCATTGAAATTGAGTCTCAGTGTGAGCTGTTTCGCTGTCAGTCATCTGCTGTTCTTTTGCCGTCTCCCCTAGCAGTAGCTGGTTGAATGAAGAGAGGAGTCGAACAGGTCCGAATGCCCAGTGTGCGAGTCTGTGGTGTTCCAGCAGTGCATAGCTGGATGCGAGCACTCCATCAACAAACAGTGTTCCAGCTTCCGTCAAAGGCGCATACACTCCTATACTCTCCTCCACTGAAACAGACACGATTCGAGACGGACGCACATGGCCGTCTGCTGTATGGATGAGAACACACGCGCCTGTTTTGGCTCTTTTAGCAAACTGAGCCTGGTACTCACTGCTGGAAAGTCTGCAGTGGTTGGCTAAAAAGACCAAGTGATGTGGCGTGAGGGCCAATCTGTGTCCATCTTCAGTCTCCAGAGACAGAAAAGTAGACCGGCTTTCTTGGTCACGGTGCAGAAACAAGATGACTTGGCTAAACACAATTTGGCCCATCCCCGACAGTGCCATGACTCTTTCCCCAGGAGCCAGAGATGACAGACTCTTCTGTTTGCCTCCAGCTACAGTCACCCGGGCCCAGCCTGGGAAACAGCCACCTTTTTCCACTGTAACAGAGTGATCTGTGGAAAGGTCAGCAGAAAAAAAACCATGATGACTCCACACACATTATGTTCCTTGTTTTGTCTGATACAACACTTAACAGCATGACCCCCTGTAATAGTTCCCAAGTAAAACTCACCAGCTTTGACTGAGCAGTGGATATGATATTTGGACTCATAGTGGACCCAGTCAAAGCCAGCTTCCACGGCCAGCTGAGCAAGGAGACCATACTTGTCTGCCTCTCTGTCATTGGTGGTTATGTCCACAGCTCGGCCTTCATAGTGCAGAGAGCCGGGAGGATGGTGACCGTCTTCATCCCAGGCCTCTGTCACACGTAGGTGCACCCCAGGCCACTGGTTCATCACTGCAATAGCCAGCCTGTTCAAACAGTCCTTGCATCGCTAGGACACAATGAGACGATGGGAAGACAATTCGTTATAGGGACATGTTGTGTATATATACACAAGGACAAGAAGATGCCGCACATAATATAACTTTAAAACATGACAAAATATCCTGCCATGTTAAGTATAAGTTGCTGAAGATTACAATGATGTTTTAAAGAAAACTGCATATGGTTACAAATGAGGTCCCTTTATACCAAATGTCACAACAGTTAAATGTTCTTTCAGCAGTATTTAAAAAGATGCATAAAAAGATTAAATATTGGGCTTGGGTTCATCAAAAGTAATGTCCAGTCTAATGTTTATAATGACTATAACAGCAATATCATCATCTATGTGTATTCAAATCTAATTGGTCCAAATGTTTCCTTTTAAATCTAATGTATACCCTATTAAGGTAGAATTAAGGAGTTGAGTTGAGGCGCTGCATTGTGTGCATTGTACTTTGGATTTTTTAAATTTATTAATACATAAAACAATTTAAGATGTATCCATTTTGGAAAAAAACATCCTCCGGTTACTTTTGAGACATTTTAGTTACTTTAGTCTGCAGCATGTGCAATGTACAGTGAAAGGCATGTCTCGACCAACCTCAAGTAGGAGTGACATACACTTGTAATTATTTATTAACAGGGCCACTGGCACCCAAGAAGTCAGGAGGTATGTACAGTGTGTGACTCTACAGTTCAGTACACAGAGAAACATCATGACGACGGACAAAATGATGCCAGTATTCTGGCTCTGCCTTCCTGGATATGATTGTTTGTCTGCTGTTCGCTCACGTCCATTTCTCAACCTTGCTCAAACAACCAGAGCACAAGAAGAAAGCTACTGTAGCCAGTTTGGCACATTCCTGGCCTTTTCGACAGGCTGACAGAATAATCAAGACCATTCTCTGACTCCTCAGATTGTTCCAGGCATGAGTTTCTTGTTTTCACCCCTGAGACATTTGATCAGAAATGTGCACAGTGACTCCTCACGCCCCCACGGGCAGTAAAAAATCACACACTGTGTCAGCTTTGTCACAAAATAGCAGGCAGTAAAAAAGTGACGAGGTCAGCATCTGAAGTGATACACTCATCAGCATCTCCTGAACACGTTGCCCGCTCGTGACTTGTGGAGTAGCCGCTCTTGTTGGCCTATATCAGTGATTGAATAGAAAAGGGAGTTGGGTGAGAAGGTGATGAGAGTGTGGGATGGAGAGGAGGAAAAGTGGGGTGAGAATAAAGAAATGTAGCGCAGTGTTGAGGTTGGGACTAAAGAGAGAGGGCAGAGGGGAAGAATGTATGGGCATGGACTTGGGAATGTGACACCAAGGGTGAGAAAGCGAGAGAGACAGAAAACAAACTGGGTACATTTTCCTCGCGATGCCATTGAAGAGAGGCGTTTCATTGTCGGAATTACAATAGTCGCTTTTCCAACAGTGCCATTACTTCAGCAGGCGGGAATTTTGTATAGGCGACCCCTCTGAGTCTCCAAGTGACACACAAAGAGCGTCTTTCACATCTGGGCAAAAAAAAGGGGGCATATGCACACATACACACATACTCATACTGGGCATCAGAAGGGCACACACATATACAACCACACATTTACATCACAAAAAAAAAAAAATCAGGAACACAGATTCATTATCCTAAACAACCACAGAAAGCCACAGCTTCCGTCACAGATCAACAGCTGAGTGTCAAGAAAACCCACAGGCATTAAATACAATTTTTGTCCAAAATGTTGTTCACCTCCCTGCACGAATAGCTGCTATTTCCTTATGTGTGGACACCTATGCCCAAGTACACAATCAGGAATTCAACTTGCCTGCATATTGTTCCTGGCAGGCACAGTGAGAACCTGCCATAGGAATAGTTTTATTTCCAATAACAAAGACTTAGGTTAACGATTAAAAGGAAGTGTTCCCGAAGGAGAACTGAGTCTCTTAAGGGGGTAGTGTTGAATTACATCCTGATCTTCTTATCTCAAGAAAAGGGAGGGGCGGTTTGGTTAAAACTTACACACTCTGGTGTTGAACATTTGTTTTCGTGTTCAAGGCCTGGAAAGGGTGGACACTGAATGCTGCAGCAAATAATGAATGGCGTTACAGGGTTTGGTTTTGTAGGTGCCATGTTGCATTTGCAGAGTTTAATGTGAAATGATGTTTGTCTCTTCATGTGTTATGGTCTAGAAAAGACAGTGAAAGACTGAGATTTAGCCCATAGTCTTACCATACAACTGTATAATGTGGGAAAAAAGTGGTTCAAATCTGAGACAGGTGCATCAACAATGACACTTTGACCTCACCTTGGTCATGAAGCGGTCTGCATTGGTGTTCTCCTCATCTTTGAACACAATGTCAGGGTTGTAGTTGCACACAAGTTCATTGAAGCGCTCAGAGTTGCGTGTGATCTTGCCCTCTGCTCTCCCGCTCGCCCCAAGGTTGTTTTCTGAGAAGTTGGGGAAAAACTGCTTGTAGTGCATGGGTGTGAGCTTCCTGGCTCTGGGGCGGATGCCATACCCGGGGCCCGGTCCACATCCCTGAACCAGCCATATACAGGTCCAGGCAGCAAACAGGCCGGGCTGTGCCAGGCGGGCCCACCAGGACTGCTTCATTGGGGAGGGTTGGGGCTCCCAGGAGTCAGTGGCTCACAGTGAAAGGCCAGGTCCAGGTGTGTGACAGCATGTGAATGAGGAGGAACTCTCCATCCATTCCAAATCATGGAGTATATGAGTGTTATTATTTTATCCCACAGCTATATTAAATGTTGGCACTTCACTCTGAACAGAAAATAAAAAAATAAAGTATATAAAATATATATATAAAAGTAAAAGTACAAAGGCAGATGTTCTGACTTCTGCTGTGGTCGCTGACTTAAATCTACAGCCAAGAAGTCTGATCCGATTGGCTGAAACCTACGGTTCAGCCAAAAGAGTCAGTGATTCAAAAAATGAATGACACAGAATGTCCCTGCAGGGCATCTGTCCAAAGATCATACTTTAAGCGCCTCGTCAGCTGAAAGTCATCATCACGCGTCCAGCGCAGGTACCTGTCTCGACGCAGGTGGGTCTCTGCTTCACTTACCGCGCGCCTCTGTCCACGCAGTTCCAACTACTTCAGTACACTCACAATAAAGTGAAGCGCGCGTCAAAGCCCGACGACTCATTCCTTGGACGCTCCCGTGGACGCGCGCATTCTCGCTGCTTCCACCACAAAGTTCACGTGCCGAGGCTTTCCCTTTTTCCTTCTTCTTGTTCTTCTTCTTCTCCTCTGTTGCGTCCACCGCCTCCTGTGGTGTTCCAGCGCTCCTGGCCACCTTGCACCAGCCATTGGGTCTTTTTAGTGTCCGGACAAGATTGCCCTCCCTTCCTCTGCGCTCTCGCACTGCGACAGCACACGCCTCCAAATATTCCACTTTAAAAGGGGGACTTATGATTAGTCTACTTATGTTGACGCTGTGACCCCCCCACGCCCTCACCCACTGTCCCCCCCTGTCCCCACCATTATATACATATATCCACAGGAAACACAAGCTCAATTTAAAATTCTTAAAAATAAGAAAATGAGTCATGATGGCGTTAATCATTTATCATGTTTATAATGCTTGTACACAATATTTCAAACAAAAAAAATACAATACAATTGAATTTATTTGCACTAACATGACCTCATGTCTTTCTGCTCATCTCTCTCCCCCCCCCCACACACACACGCATGTTATTAATAGACAGAGTTGGGGAGCACAAGTGTCCAGCCTTGACACCCCCTGACTGTGACTTACAGTGTTGCCTTCCTGTGTTTGGTTAGCCAGGCCGACCCCCCTGAACCCCTGTGACCTCGCGACCTCGCCACTGGAAACACCCATGTGGCCACATCAACATATTATTTTTATCTGTTTCAGAACAATAGCTGGCAGAGCCATAAAATGTGTCAGATAATGTCAAAGAGGGAGCAGAAAAGAAAGGAATCCTTGTGTCTCCAGGGTCTGACATGTGTAATCACATACGGAAGCTTTAATTGATGGCAGAATAAAGGTCGTAGTGTGTTACCATTCTATCTCTGGCTTCCCAGAACACTTGAGGACTCCACGCATCATGGTCTGTCAGTGTGACTTTGTTTTCAAATCTTTATTCCACATAGCTTTTTTGCATCAAGAGCTTATCTTGATCTGTTTGTTGTGATGTTTTATTTAAAAGGTGTATTATGACACATGATGTCACACAGTAACTTTCTTACCTAATCTCAGTTGAACCACACCTGTGAATTCTCAACAGCACTTAACTATAGATTCATCAGTGCTCATTACGAAGTTGTAATAGGAGTTGTAATTGTCTACCGCTATCCTACACATGAGGCGCAAAAAATAGTTATAGTTATAAAGTTTCACTGTCTGTTGTTTTACCTCACTGCCATGTGGAACATTTGTTTCCCCATGTTTAATCTTTATGGGCCCCCTGCTTATAAGGCTGTGTCTGAGGTTAGAGTAGGGAAGTAATGAATTACGTTTCCCCACGCTACTCTATTTGACTACGTTTTTTGTGTACTTGAAGTCTTTTTTAAAATTTGTAATTTTACTTTTACTTAGGTAGGTTTTTTTGGACGTACTGTACATTTTAAATCCCTTCCGTAACGGATACAGAATGATGAGGACAGGTGAACGATGAGGACAGGTGAATGTTGAGGACAGGTGAACGACGTGGACAGGTGAATGATGAGGACGGCTGAACGATGAGGACAGGTGAATGTTGAGGACAGGTGAACGATGTGGACAGGTGAACGATGAGGACAGGTGAATTGGATCTAATTAAGGATCCTGAGTGAGAAAGTTGAAGCATTTGTGACCTTTGACTGACACATTATGTGTTTAAATAATTTGTTTTGTCAATACTTTAGTTTGTAAAGGTTTGCCTTTAATTAAAAACATTGCATGTGAGATTTGTGTCACCTTTTAATTTTTTCACGACACAAAAAAGATCTCCAACCTTGTTAAAAAAAAGACTAAGTAACTTTCACTCGGAGTACATTTTTCGACCAGTACTTTTACTTGTACTTAAGTAAAATGTTATCAAAATAGTGGATTTTTCATCCCATATGTTTTGAGCTGATGCTTCCTCATTTATACATTTTTTTACACTCTTCTTGAACTTATTTTCTCATTTCATTTGTTTCGAGGCTCCAAATGACTGTTTGTCTTCTACTTTTATGCACATTCTGTCTGAAATTAAACAGAGACTGCCTCCAAAACGCTTTTGTGGTCCGGCTCTCGCTTCTTCTCCACAACACAACGCAGAGTGTGTGACACCACCGGTTACATAGGCATGTGGAATAGGTCACTGAGCTCTACAGTGACCATGGAAAGGCATCCTTCTCTGGGATGTTTCCAGAAGATCCCAGGATGTTGTAGGGAGGGGTGGCAAGGCAAAGCTGCATCTTCCTGCCCTCATGATAAACATGGAAGCGGGTTCAAGTCTGGCTTGAGCAACACAGATGAGAGATATCAACCTTCATGACAAATGCAGGGAATGACTCAATCAAAAAAAGCAACAAACACTTTCATATCTACAATTATCCACAGTGCCTTTTCTTTTCAAAGCCTTACAGGAGGAGAGATTTTCATCTGACATGAAAGGAAAGGGAAGGAAGCAAACATCTGCGGGTTGGAGATGGAAATAAAGTCATTATTATTAGTTTTTATTTTGGTGCCCCCTTCCCCCTGCCTCCTTCTGGCTCTTAGCATTTTACTCCCCCATTTCAGGATGGGAGTACATGGCTGGATGAATGGTTTGGTTTCCTGCAAAGCAATAGCACAGAAAATGAGATCTTTCCTGCCCGAGTTAGACTACACTGCTTTGTTCTTTCCAAACAGAAAGCTTACACCTGAGCTGGTGGTCAAATTCAGTATGTACCTGAGAGCCAAGTTCAACGATGTTTATGGAGCTCTTGTGTCGAGGAGAAAAAAAACGCAATCAAAATCTGCTCTATAGAGGCAAATACATGTCACGTGAGTGCAGCAAAGGATGAAATTGGGACTTCAAGTTCTTTTTTCCAATGACAGATGTATCATAAGGTGAACATATGATTTTGGAAACAATGCAAACCGTGGTATTGCAAGTGTTTGCCTTGTTTTGTTTCTTGGAGCTGAACAGACACTGCGCAGGATCCACTTCCTCAGATGGAGGCCGTTGGAAGGGTTGTGGGGGGGGAAGTCAAGGAACTGACACCTAACTCCCTTCTCCCCCCCCCCCCGACCCCTGCCACAATCACACAGACACACACACACACCGGCCCTTTCTCTTTACCCACCTCTGCACCGCCTCCTTCACTGTCTCCCACCGTCTTATCAGTGCAGGAAGACGCAGGGTGGCGCATTCTGGTGCGGCCGCATGCAGTTTAACTTTGTGTTTGTACCTTCACATGCTGTGCTGCGTCAAACACTGCCTGTGTCGAGTGCTGATTTCAGTGGTGCACAAACACATAGAGTCCAGGTCTGCGTTTCCCTACTGATCCTTGATATGACCTGTAAAAGAGGACATCAGTGAGCTCAAGTTGAGGCGATGAAGTGGACAATAGACTCAGGATGGAATTTCCTGACCCCAGACAAGCAGGTCAAATGTCGGCTATGATGCCGTATACCTTCTTTTGTAAAAAAAAGATAATATACATTGTGCTTATCACATGCTGTATGTTTAAAGCAAAGTTGTAATGAAATCAACTGTGAGATCTATATCATAGCATTTTTGAAGCAGACATAATGAAGCAAGGCCAGTGCCAGTCAAGTGTGTGAAGCAAGTGTGCCGTGAGTGTGCAGGCAGGATGGCAAACGGACAGTGCGACCCATTATCAGTTGATTAGCGAGCAAGGCCCGCCTTTTCCTGTGAGCGTTTCTGCATTTGTGAGCGCAAACGTGGGGAATAACAGCCCCAAATGCACTTTGGCATAGACTTCAAACGGCCGACTGTCAGGAAAGCTAATCTGTGCGTCCCCCCCTTCATTCTTATGTTTTGACAATAAAGATAGCCTATCTCATGCCATTACAAGCTGCCCGTCTCCTGCCTCGTTCCTGATATGCCCGACAACCACTGCAAGAGTGTGCTACCCAATGGGACTGCTGGGACACCTTGATTGCACTGCTATCAACCCTTAATATTTTGCTGCAGGGAGAGGTGCTATATAACTGTTTCTCCAGCAAAACACAAAAGATATGTTGAGTTACTTTGAAGGGTGTGTGTGTGTGTGTGTGTGTGTGTGTGTGAGAGAGAGAACAATGTTGTGCCTTTCGAGAGAAAAATGGTTCGATAATGCTTCAGTGCTTTTATAAAACCATTGTTGCAAATTTTACATTTTTGTCTCCAAAGTTTAATAGTGTGGCGTGCAGACAGACTCTGAGCAGCAGCGTTCCATCAGAGTAAAGGTGCATTTGTTAGTGGGTAAGTGCTGAAGTGAGCAAACCTTTTTATATACGAGAGGAATGAGTTTGTATGTTTCACTTATCAGTGTATACATCTAACATTTGCCAAGAACAGTGTTGACCTTTTTAAATGCAGACTGAACGCGTGTGGCTTTTGATTGTAGTTCTCTGTTTATATTTTCAGCCCGTTACTCCTGGGTATTTTGAGTATTTTACAGAATTTGACTCAGTCAATCACTACTTTCGTTAGTTTATTTCTCTTTCCATCTCACATTTAAATCTGCTCATCATTAGTCTGCTTACTAATTCTTGTTATTAGGATCATAAAGTTTCATCAGCTCCCACTTACGATAAGGTTTTTATGTATGTGCGAATTAAATGTTGTATGTACTGATGAAGAAGTGTGTGTCTGATCGATTGATTAACCCCACGAGCATCAGTATAAGTTTGTTTGTACTTAACAACCACTGAACAAAGTACTTTCTTTGATCATGTACCACACTCTCTCTCTCTCTCTCTCTCAGAGAAACACACACACACCTCGTATGTGTGTGTTATGTGTCACTTCCTCAGAAAGGCCAGCAGTCTCCAGATGTGCAAGTATAATGCGTCGACAGTCGAGTTCATTTCCTTTTAGCAAAGGAAAAGCAGTGCAAAACAAAAGCTAAAGTAAATAAGCTCAATTACAACATCCAACAAAACAAAACAAGAAATGCAAACAAAAATCAAGAGGGAGAAATTAATCAGAGACGGGGTTTTTCTTGAGCCGACTTTAGAAAAACGAAGGGAGGAAATCAACAATGGGCATATAAAAAGGGATGGAAGAAAGGAGATGGGTGTTGGTGAGGTAAAGGAGTGAATGCCTCTGCTCCTCCTAATGTGCAGGGTTTTATCTGACTGTTGCATGAGAGAAGGGAAAGCGTGGGCTTTGGCTGTAGTGGCGTCCTGGTCGGACACTGTTGACAGACAGGCCAAAATATTGCTTTCTTCTGCTGCTGATTAAAGAAGTGCAACAAAAGGGTGGAGGGATAGGAGACAGGCACCCTCACCAGTCTCACTCAGTCACACACACACACGCACACACACCATGTCAGGTCATAAAATGTAACAAATGTGTAACAGCATTACAAAAAAGAAACAGTTTTAAAGTAAGAGTCACTCTGCCGAATTTCCCAAAGACACAAAAAGGTTAAAAACACAAAGACATTTTATTGCTTTCTCCTCATAAAACAATGATGTTTAAAAGTTCACTTTTGAGAAGATGTGAAACATCAGAGCATTTGAATAAGTAAACATATTTTTTGGCTCTTTGAGAACAACTCTAAAGATTATTATTAATTTTTTTTTAAATCTCAACTGTATTACATTATACTATTTTAACACCAGTTAAAATCCTAAGAGTAATCAATCAACATGTGAAGTACAAAAATGCCCAAAACGACCATAAATAAAGATAAGAGGAAAACCAGCACATTATAATGTCTGTGTTTCCAAAATAATCCCAGAAAAGGTGTAATAGTGAAACCTCAGAGTGCTGTCTTTACATATTGTACTCTGCCCAGTCAAAAGAAAGTTACACACTGAAATGAAAAGTTCAGATTCTTTTCTTATCTTCAAACATGCCCCAAAAACCCTGTTAATTCAGTATATTTAGGTCAGCTGACCTTGTGTCTTGTGTGGGCACATAACGAGGCTGAACTTTGACCTGACCAACTGAAACAACCACAGATCATAACAGTGCCCCCATCGGCTCATACTGTAAGCATTAAGCAAACTAATTACAGTATGTGACCTTCTTAGGGGAGTGTGCATATAACTGACAAGAGGGAGGGAGAACCTTACACGACACCGTTGTTGTGTTGGTTTTGAGAGACACTGCACCCTGCTGGTAATGGAAAAAATGTAAAAACTGGCTGCATGGATTGACTGATTGTTTTTCAAATTACTGGGTGAAACCCTATAAAGGAATTAAAAAAAAAATACTTCACAGAAAGCACATAGAAAATAAAAAAAAATATTACTTTTGGTATATATAAAGTGTGCTTTTTACATATAAAATATTGCACGTCCCCTCATAAATTCTAGGCAATTCACAGTGTGATTGGTCCAAGGCACGAGTTTGTCCTAGCGAGTGTCACATGACATTCAAATCTGTTGCATAGACTAAAAATAAAGCTTTTTCTTTAGTGTGCCTTTGAAAAACATAGACTCATCCTAAACTAATCACTTTGCTTGATAATCAATCACCATGAAAAGGTCCTCGTCTACACGTAAACTGGCTTTGTAAAAAAAAAAAAAAGAGAAAAACAACCCTGATATTCAAACGACTACCTCACTGTCCTACGGTCCCTGCATTAAGTAGATGACAGACAAGGTACTAAGTGTCCTATGTTACTTCCTCTCATTTATGGACAACACTGTTTCAGACTGAGCCACTAAACACATGGAAGTAAGATTTCCAATCTTAAAATAGTGGTACAGTGTAAGAGAGGAAAGTGTGGGGAAGCCACTGAGAAAGAGAGAGCACTTGATCGACCTGAAGCAGGAAGAGGAAATGATGTCAGAGCGACAATGTAATATTTCAAAATAACTCTGCTGACTTTCACATATGTCAACAGAGCAACAGCTCTCCGATGATTCCTCTTTTCATAAAAGGCAACAGGTCTGTGAGGGATTGCTCTGTTATGGTCCACTGTAGGAGAGCTGCCTATGTAGCTTTTTCCCCTTGTTCCATTTATGACCATGAATCAACTAAGCACAGGCACCAGGACCTGTCCATGCAGTCAAACTGCACACATTTGGACCCTGATAAATTGGTGACAGGTGTGGACAGATGTTCTCCAGTCTCTTTATAAAATGGCGAGAGCTCACCGATGTCCCAACACCCAAGAAGGGCCTGAACTACAAATGCGTTTAATCCCATAGTTGCACATTTGAAATGGCTCAGTTTTTAAAAGGTTGGTAAAGGCTGTGGTCAGGAGGAAAAGTCGTCACTGGATCTTAGAGAGTCCACTGGCCAGAAGGAGCCTGAAGGGGACAGTGGACCGTGACACAGTTAAAGGCAGTTTGTGGAGACCTGCAAAAACAAAGAAAGTGTATATATTAAAAAAAAAGGTCAGTGACATCACACACAATCACAAGGCGGAGCACAACTTGCAAAGCTAAGAAAAATAGTTATTTAGGTGAAGTCTATTAACCACAAGACAAAAGTAAGCTGGGAGGCAATGGGAAAGTGCAAGAAAGCTGCCGTGGTGCAGAGATGCTATCTGTGCAGTGAGGAAGGGGATTGCGTGTATACGTGTGTACGTTTGGCGTGTCAACGCTCAAAGTGCTTGTTTGTGTTGGGTGGAGGGTTTAGAAGGGTGTGTGTGCTGTGAGGGGTCGGGTGGAGTGACTGGAGGTCCCCGAGGGAGCCTGACTCTCCTCTTGTCCCTTTCCACTTTCCTGCAAGAATTGTATTCTTTCTATCTGAGGAAGAGAGACCTGCCCACTGGAAAATAGGGCCAAAGGTTGGAAATCTTATTCAAGTGCAACTCATTTCAGCCCAACACATTTCTGCTGACAGAAAAATGATATGAGTACATGGCGCTTTCACTTTGCTTTATAGATTCAACAGGAAAGTGGACTGACCAAAGGCACGGATGAGCTCTCTCTGAACTGCCCAGGTGACCGTTTTGATGAGAGAGGCAGAGGTGAGACCAGCGAACAGCATGTTGTACATGAAGACAATGTAGAAGTTCCCGAGCCAGTTATACCGACCAAAGTCTCCCAGCAGATCAAAGCGGGTGATCCCTAATACAATGGACACCAAAGAAAATGTTCTGCATGAAAACCAACAGCTCCAGTCAAGAATATCTGTGTCATACAAATGCCCTCTTGTGGTCGAAGCTAGAACTACAGGTATTCTTGATACTACACACTAGATATTGTTGTAGTTGAACACAATTAATCCTGTACCAAATGTCACAATGCACCTATATTTTTATTAAATTACAGTAGCAGAACTAAACTTAAACTCTTATTTTTGTTCCACAATTTAGTCCAATTTCATGTACAATATGTACTTGTGATGGGAATTGGTATCGTTATCTATCTTATACTGGTAAGAATCACTGGATCGGATATTGGACAGATAAAAAATATAAAATACAAAAATCCTATAAATCACACGCTTCACTATGCACAGTCTATAAAAATGGAAATAAAAATCAGCAAAAGAATTTAAAAAAAAAAAGAAGTATTTATGCTACTTCCTTACCAAGTGTGCGTGAAAAAACAGGCAGTGCAGAGCTCAGGATAAGCAGTGAAACACAGTTTGCAATAATCTGAAATGGGACAGAAGTGCAGAGATTACAGAGGAGTGTAAACACAGCACAGTTACATCACACTGTGAGATTATATACATGATATGGTTAGCAGTCCTCGTACCTGAGTGAGGTTTGTGTCCTGTGCACGAGGGAGGAGGCCAGTGAAGAGAGGAGAACTATAGAAACCCACTACTGAGGAAACCATTAGGTAGCTGGCAATCGTTGTAAAGGACAACAACAGGAGAGAGGAGTAACACACTCACATTTTAGATGGTAAATGCCATCCAGATAGATAACGTGATTCAACATCACACACACTGGTAAGAGAGAAGGGACAGTCTGTTGGTGGCTGAGTCACAGCCACATGGACTGGACTAGTTTACATCTGTGAGCACACAATCATAGGAGAATGAATGGAAAGGATACAGGATAAGGACAACTTGAACTGCAGCACCGAGAGAGCCAAACATGGAAAAGGAGGCCATTCCCAGGTGCGGGTCCTAAAATACAAAAATATGATAAACATCAGTGTGGACAGATGACAAAATGTTGTAACTTGAACATTTCTCTGAGGCAAAGTCTTCACCTCCATCCCTCTAGGCAAAGCCTTCTCATCCAGGAGCAACTCCAACACATTGAAACAGACCATCAGCACACACATCACCTGAAGAGACACAGACAAAAAGTATACAATATAAACTCAGGTCTGCACTAATATATATATAAAGGTTGACCAGCATTGATTTGTTAATAACAGATGTGTACCGTCAGTGCAAGGAGCACAAGCATGGCCAGCGGATAGCCCAAGTTTCGCTGCCATGGTGACGCTTTCCTACGCATCTCTATTGGGTTGACCAAAAGAAAAAGAGAAAAACAATAACAAATGAGTGCACAGCAATGACTCACTATACAATGTATATCACTACAGGAGAGACGCAGCAGACAGGTGCATGTTCAGCCAGTATTACCCAGAGCGATGCGCTTGCCCCGTACTGTTTGGTACTCTTTTCTCATTGCTTCTGTGTTGAGCTTGATCCAGCATGATGGACTTCCGCCTTCAACAACACACGACAGACACAAAAAGTCAGTCAGTCGGCTTTAAACTGAATCAGAAAGTGACAGATGTGTACTCGTGGTCTTACATTTCATTTTCCTGGAGAGTGAGTCCTCTTCAAACGTGGTGCAGCTCAGTGTATCTTCTACATCTTCCAACAGCTGAAGAAGGAATCATAAAAATCAACGAGGAAAGTGATGAATTTCTGACATATTCCAGCATTCGAAAAGTAGAGATGAAAACCTTAAGTCTGTTTTTTTAGACATGATATCTGTGACCCACCCGTGGTTTGACCAGTAGGCTGCCTGTTACACTAAACATCCGGGACAACCCAAAGGGAGTGCACACTGAGAAGAGAAACACACAGGTGGTGAGATGAAAATGTCATACGCTTTAGTTTTTTGATGCTCCAGTAACTTACAATTAATCTATACTTACATAAAAGCAGCAATACTCCACACAAGGAAATGCCTGAGTACAGGTAGGGAAGGTAATACTCCCACAGGTCTAAAATACACAAGACGAGAGTAAAAAAACAACAGTAGTAAAGACCTGTGTATCCCTCTGACACTGAAGGATCTTTAAGTTCAGTGGAGGTGACTCACCGTAGAGGCTCTTTCTGGCTATGTTGTCATGGAGAAAGGCTGAAGCCACCCACACAATGCCCAGCACGAGCAAGGCCAGCAGCAATAGCAGTACAACTGCTTCGTACACTCGTGCCATCACCCCCTACGCAAACAAACAAATGCTGAAGTCTTTTATAATAATTTACAAATCTAGAGCAACCATCGGAAAGGCAAAGCCAAAACTTGTACCTTTTTGGATCCCACAAATCCCTCGGACTCCGTGAAGAAGTAGGCAAACGGCATAAGGAAGACCAGGGACAAATTTGAGAAAAGAAAAACTAGGTTCCACAAGCCTGACCAGTGAAAAAGAGACATGTACAAAACGTTAGTTTTCACTGCAAACGTTAATTATTAGGCTTTAATTTGATGTGAAGAATTTCAGCAGTACTACCAAAAACCACTGTGTGGCATAGTTGTGCTAAACAGTGTTTCATGACATTCAAGTTCAATGTGAAAATAAACAAGATTGTTTCACTATAATAAAGGAATTAAATAAGGTGTAGTTACATTATGAAATTAGCACCAGAACTTACTTTAAAAGGTTCTCTCATTATTGGTACCACTGTTTTGAACTAAAACACTGCACACAGTTAAGGTCACAGCAACTCTGCCCACATTAACTATCTGCTTGTGTTTGAACAGATACCTGTGCAGTATTGATTTGGAGGCTAATTCCAATGATTGCCATTACATATGAACCAGTTTCTAACAATAATGACCTTTGCCGGCTGCTTTGGATTCTTGTGAAAACATTGGCAATTACCATGGATAAGTGATCCATTTAACCACTGCATGTAGTAGCTGTGTGGGAAGGTGAGCAGCACCTCATTGGACAAAATGGAGATGGGTAGAAGGAGAACGGCACACACTGCAACAGACAGGGTGAACGTACACAACCACAACCTGGAAGAAGAAAAGACACGGTGTCAGTCTAGTCACATATGTTTGTGTTTAGTCTTGGTCTAACACTCACTCTGTCTAACACTCACTAAGTGCTGAGGTATCCCGGGACAAAATACAGTTACAGCATAGAGGAACAAAGGGCAAGTTGACACCAACAACAACCAAATAAACACGGAGGCTCACATGTCACATTGACTAAGGTTATCTTCACAGACGGAAAGTGATTGGGAGAAGATTACTGTGGGTCAGCTAAACCCTAGGCATCTTTACTTACGCAATTTTGTTGACGGTGGCATCTTCAATATCATCTGAAAGAGAGCAGAGAGACAAGTTTGATTTCATCTACCACAAATCAGACTCCAACTCACTAAATAAAACCATCTATTCATCAAACAAGAATACTTTTGACACGCATAACCAACTTATTATTAGATATTACACATTACCATTTCAAGAAAATATCTGTTGTAAGTTAAGAGGGAGTTTCAATGTACTGTACACCATGTACAGTCTGCATACTGGACAGCACAGAGGCACATAAGGGAAAGCTGTAATATAAGGAGCCCATATGAAGTTGAAAAAAAAAAAAAGAGTAAACGTTTCACTGGTGCATGTGGATAAGCATGTTAGGAGCAGAGACTAGTTAATGTTAGCTGCAGAGGTACTAGAATAAAGGCTGGGATCAACAATATTTTTGAATATTAAACATACTTAGTTATCAACGTTATCTGTCTTGTAGAGCTGCAACTAACAATTATTTTCATAATCGATTAATCTGTCGATTATTTTCTCGATTAATCGATGAATCGTTTAGTCCATAAAATATCAGAAAACCTTAAAAAATGTTGATCGGTGTTCGCCAAACCTGGAAATGATGATGTTCTTAAATGTTTTCTTTTGTCCACAAACCAAAATGATTCACTTTTCATGATTTCTTTGTGATCCAGAGCCAAGAAATTAAGAAAATAGTCAAATTTAAGAAGCTTAAACAATCAGAAATCTCGTTTTAATCATGAAAAAAAACTTCAAACCGATTATCGATTATCAAAATAGTTGTCGATTAATTTAGTAATCAATTAATAATCGATTAATCGTTTCAGCTCTACTGTCTTGTCTGTTCCGAAATGCAACAGTACACAATACTGCAACTATTCCCAGTGCAAACATCTGCACAGCTGTTTAATAATGAGGTAAATCTATAGTAAAAAACAGTTCTTGATGCACAACTGTCAAAGCATCTCTGTTTTGGAGGTATTGCTCAATCACCATTTAGCTGCAAGGCACAACTGTTGTGCTGTTGTTGAAGCGAAGACCACATTTACGATACATAGCATGTGCTCTTTCCCTCCTCCAAAAAAAGAATTAAGAAAAACAAGCTGGCTATAGCCCAAACCCAGGCCAGCCACAGCGAAAGCACAGACCTGGCCATTTGGACATCCTACATCTGCTTCCAATAGTGGCAAGTTATTGGATTTATTATGTAACTGTGAGTCTGCAGAAAGTTTTTTCATGTGAGAAAACATAGACCCAAGTTCTTGGTGACATTCAGGGAAATGTCTGTGAGCTGTACAGTTATTTACCAATACTGTATCATTACACTGCAAAAAAACTTTGTGTAGCATAATGTAATGTTTATTTTACTGGGTTTTTTCGTTGCTGAAACGGGCTATTTGAGGTCATTTTTCATAGACAGACTACACTGTTTGCGTTCATCACCCTCCCTGCGCCACCCTGATCCACTGGGAAACTGCCTGAAGCAGTTGTTACAGGTTACATAACACACCTTCTTCACCTCGGAGCTTTAGATTGAAATGTGCAACCCTGGTTGTGTGTAAACAAACTATATTCATATATGAATGAAAACATGGAAAATGGCTCCATATGAATGTCTATAGCAAGGTTTGTGAAATATTAACTGCTTGTTTGAGCATGGTCAAAATATGTGATATATCTTCAGGAGAGGCTGGAAAAAGAGACTGCATTGCCTACTGTATTCATGAAGCCTATACCAACTACAAAGATGAGACGACTTAAGCCACAATACAGTCCCAGCACTCTTCGCCTCTGCTCCGCACGGCTCGACTCTACACAGTTTGGTATGGTTTTCCTTTACTATAGTACCTCCTCAACGTGGACGGAGTCATCATAACACGGCTGCATAAAACTGCCGTGACTTTGTTTTACACACGACACACACAAACTAGTGACTTGTTAAGCAGTTATTTTTACTGAATCATTAGAATCAGTTTATTATAAAGATTTGTTCACAGAATTGTTAACTACTTCCTGCATAACTGGAGCACAGACTGAAGTACAGCAGAGGAGGTTGTGATGCTGCTTGCGATCACAGCAGTGCTGTAGCTAAATACACCAGACTCCTCTGATAAATACAGAGATTTTAGACATCGCCTTGCTAAATGCTGGAAATTAACGCATGTCCAGGATTTCTAAGCCTTTTTAACTGATCTACAGTTCAGCATGGTTAGGTTTGAGGCCTGTGTCACCCAGTGACGACACTTGGCTAGTCAGGGACCGGCAGTCTGGCAACGCCACATAGAGTATCGGCTCAGCCCGTTTGGAACCTTGTCGGAGCAGGTCCTAAAAAAAGTACCAGGTACTATCACTAACGGACCAGCAAAAAAACGCGTTGAGACGTGCTGTGTCGAGACTGTGTAGTGGAAAAGCACCATTACTTACAGAAGTGGGCCAAGCTGAGCTGGCTTGAAATGTAGTTGCTTTCACACTCACAGTGGAAACAAAATCCACAGACCTCAAATGTAATCAATATGCCTGTCAACACCATCAATTCCCCTGCAGGCGACGTTCCAAAAGCCTTTGATGCAAAAGTTTGTCACATAGCAGTCTTTGTGCAATATGCTTTGCATAATAGAGTAAGAGAGTGACTTTAAAACTCACCTGTGACATACTCAGCAGTCTTCTTGAAGTGGGTTAGTATGAGGTAGGAGACTATGTAAAGGCACGTAAACAGGAGCACACAAATCTGTAGAAGAGACAGAAAGAGGATTTTGTTTGACAAATTTGTTCCTTTTAAACATTCCGTTGTGTTCAGGCTGATAAACAGCAATGAATAAACAAAACCAGCTGTGTGTACTAGTACTAGTAAACAGCCAACATTCCCCATTTGTCAATGAACAGAGATAGATGGAGTCTCAAGATGAGCGCAGTATTCAAACAAAGAGAGTGAAACCAGTGGAAGTGAGATCAATTGAGACAGGTTAATCATTTTGTTCTACAAATAGAAATTAGTTGTATTGTTGATAAGACTATTGCCATTAACAAACACTCAACAAAATGTGAAAATAAAAATAAGGATCCTTTTAATTTCTCCCTGAATTTCCACACCATATGACCATTAATGTCAAAGTGTTTAAATTGGACTTTTAGCTTCAATGTGAAAAGCTAAGTAATTATATAAATAAAGTAATTAAACAGATGTTTGAACTGTTTGTGCTGTCATCAAGATGTTATCTGTGATACATTTCCAGGTCAATCACTTTAACAATGTCAATACTATGCAACAAAGTGTTGGACTGACAGATGATTGGGAATTATGCTGCCAAACGATGAGCACTGATCAAAACATTTGTACTTAAAGAGAGTGCACGCAGCACAGTGAGTAGCAGTTTGTTTCTAGGGTAACAACAACAACAAACACAGAGAGTCTCTCTAGAGAATGACAGATATGTGACAACATGCTTGGAGGCGTAAAACCAGTTTCTTAAACCAATGTTAATTAAACATATGGAGTTCTTTGGTTCTTTGGTGGAGTGTTCCTGTGACACCTATAGACATGAAGAGTATTTTGTAATGAATCACTGCAACATATAGAACAATTTCTGGAAGAGGATGTTGACCAACTTTAGGACAGAATCATGACTTTGGAAAATACATCAACAACACACACTACAAGTGACTGTTATGTTTCAGAATATCAGTAAAAACACATACAAAAAGACAAGTTAAACCTGATATACACCCAGGAAACCGAAATATAAACACCTGGCAGTATAATGAGTAAAACTCAACATAGCCACAAATAAAAGGGTCTCAAAAATCACCATGAAAACTGAAAAGGGTTGTAGTAAACATTTAACATTTAAGTCTTAAAGATCTTGTGTTCCTTTTGTATACTTGAGGTTGGGATCCAGTTTTCACAGTGACAAGCACACCCAACTAATCCTGCAGGCAAACTTGATTTGGCCCTACCAAACAATCATCATTCATCAAAACAGAATAGGTACTATCCTGTTTTCCTTCCATACTAGACAAAGTGGCAACTGTTCAGAAAGTAGTAGTAAGGACTTACATTAGTGATGACCTACAAGCTGCATCCCGCAAATAACAATAGACTGTGGAAAACCACTAATCGGCTCAGTCTGCACATTTGTTCAATAATGCAGCATAGTTTGGCGAGGTGCTCACTATGATTAATCCAACATGAGGAAAAGCAGGAAAGAGGGGGTGAGCACAGGGTAAGAAACACTGTAGGTGGTAGGTACCCAGTGTAAATCCAGTGCCCAGAGTAGACATCCCAGGACTCTGAGTATTAACCCAAAGCATTTTAAAATTCACAGAGTGACCTAACCATCTCTATGTTGCTTCAGGAAAAACACAATGAAGCCAAAGTGCTTTCAAATCTCCCTAACATTGCAGAGAAAACTCAAAAGGGCTGGAGACTGGCAGTAGAAAAGCACATCCCTGTAAACTGTCAAACAGACTCCCTCAGACCTGCTATTTACATTCAGGCTATGCACATTCAGGCAAATCACGGCAGCCTTTGTTTTCATTTAAACACCAGATTAGGCAAAAAATGATCAGCCTCAAATAACTTGAAACATTGCAGGGCATTGCCATACTAATCCCAATGAAAGGGCAGCTTCAATTGTACTGCAATGAGTCATCTAATATTTGACAGCTTAGTGATGTAAAATTTCAGAGAAGCTACAACACAAAATGACTAAAAATAATGGCTGTGTGGATGATATTTTTTCAAAATGATGTCCAAGAAATGCACACATGTTTTAATTTTTACATAATATGGTATTCTTTTCTCAAAGTGATTTGATATCTTAATATTAAGAGGTGTTGGGTGTTGCATTTCTCAAGTGAAAGATGTTATCTTGACCTTTTATTCTGCTAAACATTGATCCCTCCTGATCTTTGCAGGCTCAGGGTGTGGACTGTGGGTGTGTACTTATGGCTTTAACATCTCACGCAGACAGTTTTTTTTTAATCTAATCTGTTTCTTTTTTCTTTTTTTTTAAAAAAAGAAAAATACCTTGACTAGACAAAATTAACTTATCTCACTGCAACTAGCTGGATTAGACAATTAGTTTTCCACTTAATGATGCAGGCAATAATTTAATTAATCGGCCAATTAGCAGACATACCCGGGATTTCTGAACCTATATAAAAAAAGGAAAAACGTGAACAACCGAATTCCAACTGCCAATGGTGGATCTGTTTGTGGTGTTTTTTATTCCACGTGTATCACTCATACGTCCATTGTGACACTGGGTGCTGGAAACAAAATGAGTTGAGCTCACGGTGTTGCTGTTACAGGGGGTTAATATTTTGTATTTTTTACTTTGGTCCCGCTTTCTGCCCAAAGCTGCAAAAAATAACGTAGAAACATTTGTGGCTATTCACATGCTAATGCCTGGCACTGGGTTTAAAATGATGCAGGAAATTTCATTGCTGCCAATGAAGAAGACAATTAAGACATTTGCATCTGTGACTCAGTATCAATTAAACACTATTGGGGTAATAACAAGCAACAAATCTTTGTACTCTTATCAAAATGAATAAGACGTAGTTTATCTTCAATTTCTGCCAAATAACACTAATTTGACCCACATTTTACATACTGGACCTTTAAACCTACTGAAAAACAAAGATGGAGGGGCAGTTGACCAAAGTGAGGCAGCACAGTGAAGGGGTGATAAGCAGGAGTCTTGAGGTCTGCCAGTGGAGAGTGTAGACTATAATAGCATTAAGTCTTTAGGGCAATGACAAATCAAGGGCATTAGAATACTTCTTCATCTGGTGCTATGAGTAACTACTTATTTTAAAATATACACATGACACAAAAAGTAGAATTGCTAATTAATTTTACCTTTAAAGTGGGTGTAAATAGGTTTACTTATTAATCTGAGTACTCAAGTTAAAGAACAGTCACAATAATTTTAGATGGTATAACACATTAAATTTTACCTTGAAAATAAAGAGAGAAAGACATCAGGTTATTTACTCCTTTAGGTTTTTCTTGAAACAGAAAAACTAATAACTAAAAACACTGCAACTGCCCAGCTCCAGAAAATATCTAAATAATATCGGAGCCCTGAACTGATGTTAACTTGATACACTTATTATAAATAAGATGAGTTACTTGTGTGTTTTTGCTGCCATGACGTGTGATCAGCTCGAACAACATATTTGGTTTCACCAACTCCACCCTATACTTACCTGTTATAAAAGATTCAGTTTCCAGTGGGAATCATTAACTTTTGCAGGACATAACTAACCCAATAATGATATTGCTATTATAATAATAATCTGTTTAAAGTTGGGTTACCAGGACAAACTGGGTTTATTATTGCCCTGACCTGGGTACACTGTGTCAGAACATACAATCTGTGGGAATTAAACTGCCTATTTATGCAATCTGATGGCAGTTTTTTGGGGTTAAGGGTCAGCCTGAGTCTGTCAGGTCTGAAGTTCACCATGAGCTGTCGATTTTACACAAAACAGAGACAGGGTGGAAAGAGCAAAGGTAAGTGCAGTAGTAACCGTACTTCAGAGAGGATAAGGGTGCTGCTGTCCTGGTACAGGAATACTTGACCGAAGACTCGGGTGGCTGAAAACACAACAGAGGGGGGGCTGCAAATGCTGAGTAAGCTGTTCTTGTGCCAAACTAGTGACTAACCTGCATCCGTCTCTTCAGAAGTTAAGCTAGCTGCTACAAGGAGCTAATTTCACACATTAACGTAGCAGTGGAAAAGTGGCATCACGCGTATTGTTATAGACACCAAGAGTTGTGCAATCACCACGTCATGTAAAACAAAGTGAAAAGCGTCACCTCTCTTGAGGTGGCAGCCAGAGTGACTGACGTTTGGGTTGTTGTAAGCGACCCTCATATGCATATTAACCGACATTAGCCCCCAACTCCCCCCAGCGGCTTTACTTACTATAGTCTCACGGACACGGTTGTGGAAAAGTTGCTCTCTAACCGACACGTCGTCCGTTTCCATCCTCCGAAACCATTCCAGAGTCTTCACGGGCTTTACAGAGCCAAATGAAGACAGTTAAAGAGTTAAGAGACAGGGCATCGTCTCAGAAATGTGATGTATTCTGTGGTTGAGCTGAGCTGCTGCAGATACTGCTGCAGATTCACTCACTCAGAGCTGATAAAAAAAAAAACCAATCACAAGGAGGGGTCGTCAGTAGGAGGGGCTACGGTGAGGGGGAGGGGCCTGTAGAGCTACAGGTACCAGTCAATCATCGTTATGATCAGAGCTATGGGCAATAATCCATATTTTGAATAATTTTAATCATCAATTTAGCGTGTGCAAATACTCTACAAGTACAAACATTTGCTGCACGTTGTTCGCAGCACCTGTTGCTCTTTTCTCCAAGACAAATGTGACAGTACTGATTTAATGTGTACTATTATAGATATATTGATTTGTCTATAACGACGTTTAAAACCACAATGAACTGGTGTCTTCAACTGTCACAAAATATCAATCTTAAATAGTCTGAAATGTGTAATTAATTTAATTTAATTTAATTTAATTTAATTTGTGTTAATGTGTTAATATTGACTAATGTGAAAAAACATTATCATAATAATGTTTTTGGACATATTCATTCATATTAATTCTTAATTCCATATTATTACTTTTATTGACTGTGTGGAAATAATCAGCCTAATTCCACCTCTACTTTTATTTTATAACATTAGGCATACAGGGATCGATTGATTTATGATTCTATGATGTATAGGGCTCAAAGTTCTTAAACTGGTAATGGCACTCTTTGTATTGCATCTCTCGTATGAAAAAAAGAGAGAGGACATTTTCATCTCGTTTTATAATTTAGAGATGCCTCCTATCAGGTAAGACATTCAGTTGAGGAACATTGTGTGTTGAGAGCACAGCACAATTTCATTGTCATGATCCAAAGTCCAACTGTTGCAACATGTAGCAACTTCAACCACGGAAAGGACTGGAAACGATTTATCAAGTTAAGGATTTGTAATTAATGCTAAGTAAGTTACCTATATTTTATACAACAAAACAAATATATATAGAATGTAAATATCGAAGTAAATAATGTATATTTTGGTATAACAGTTTGTTTTTAAAAGAAAGGTTAGCGCCTACTATCTTCTGATGTTTTTTTTTATAATGTGATGAGTATTTGTGGGAGAAAAAAACCATGTGAGGACAGACTAGTGTTTTTGATCGCACAGTGAGGCGAGATAAAATGACAACGCACATCATGAGCTAAGATAAATCTCACTTATATAATATATTACTTAATCAGGGAGGAGGATCATACAGATTTTAAATCCCCACACGTTCCCTGAGCAAGATAGGAAGTTATGTAAATACATGGAATCAAAGGGTGATGTGATTAAAATGAAATTATACGACAGCCATCAAAATAGCATTATAAATTATGTGAAACAGATATATGTAAAATGTTTAAAAAGTTTCCATTAGGTATGTTTTTTGGAAGTACTGTACTTCGCTACATTTTAAATCACATCCATTACTGAGTAAAAAAATGTTGGCCTGAGTTTTAAAAAAAGGCCCCTGAGAGAGAAAGTTTAAGCATTTGTGACCTTTGACCCTATTTTGACTGACACATTATGTGTTTACATGTTTTATTTTTCAGCACTGAATGTGGAAAGGTTTGCCTTCAATTAAAAGATTTGTGTGCCCTTGTGCTTTTTGCACGACACAAGAACCCCAACCTTGTTATTAAAGGAACACTTTAAACAAGGTACTTTTTTACTTTAACTTGAGTACATTTTTAGACCAGTACTTTTAATGTTACCAATATAGTGGTACTTTTACTTGAGTTGAATATTTCAGTATTTATTTTGACTTATTTTGTGTTTTGCAGGTAATCTAATAAAGGATGCCTAGTGCCCACCTGAACAGAAACTGACCCACTGTGGCTATAGGATGGTAAAAAGTGTCCTGGTAGCCTATGCCCTGTGGGCAGTAGGTGGACCTTTGGGCCTTCACCATATATATTTAGGAAGAGACAGCCATGCACTGTTATGGATGCTAACACTGGGAGGGTTTGGGTTGGGATGGGCTAGAGAATTCTTACGCATCCCTGCTTATGTTGGTGAGGCCAATCAAAATGAAGATACGAGTGAGAGAAAACAACCCCCTGACAGGATCCCTCCACCTGTAAGTCCCATAAGATTTGCTGGTCAGGTGTGTGTTGGGATCTATTTTGGCGCCGTGGCCCTGATCGGACTCAACTCCCTCAGTTTCTTCTACTTGATTGTGCTGCCGTTGAGCGTGGGTGCAGGGGTGCATTTGGTGTCCAGCGCTGGCCACCAGACCTCTGACCTCCAAAAAACTATGACTGCTTGTCTCATAACTTCCCCAATATTCTATGGCAGCACCTTGTCGCCTCTCCCCATCAGCCTGGCTGCCAGTGTCACTGCTACTCAGCACCGCAGGATCAAAGCCCAGCGGACACCTCAGGGAACACAGAAACTAGGTGAAAACATCCTCTGGTTTCCATTTGTGCATTGATGAAAACAATTCTCGTGATTATTAGAATTGAACTAAAGTGTTTAAAGTATTTTTTCCCTCTCTTGTCCAGTGCCACGACTTTACAGGCTGGGTCTAGCTTGGCTGGCCTTCTCTGCTCCATTGGGTTACTGTATTTTCCATAACACTACAGCAACACTATACTACTTGTCCGACTGCGTAGCAGCACTGCTGGACTTTTTCTGGTTTCTGCCTTGGCTCAGAGGTGTGCTTGAATACGTTCTTCTGATGCCCTATCACATCTTTTGTACTCTAACTGGAGGCGGCTACTATGAGGAGGCTTGGAGGAAGGTGCTGGAAATTTTGCTTAAAGAATACACTGAGAAAGAGAAAGAAGCACTGAGGGTAAGCATTTGTATATTGAATCTCTGCACAGGGTTCAAGTGATGCTAGGGCTGGATGACATAAATATATATTAAATAGACGTATTTTACAAACCTGAATTTAAAAAATATATACATATTTTTAAACATATTTGTAAACTGTATAATGAACCTTTGTTATTATTGCTATTGGAGAAAATTATATCAAGCGGATGTTGTTATAATAATTAAAACAAGCTTTCTGATTTTTCAGCTTCCTAAATGTGAATATTTTCTTTGCTCCATATAAGGACGAAATCATTAGAACTGAATACATTTTGGTCTGTGGACATACAAGACATGTGAAAGCTTTGCTATTTCCAGGTTTGGGAAACAGTGATTTACATTTGATAACATTTAATGGACCAAACAAGTACTCGAAATAAGCAAGACAATAATCAACAATGTAAAAATAAACCTTAATTGCAGCTTAAGGACAATTATTGTTATTGAATTATTGACCTGCCAAGAGGGATGTACTAAAATAGTTAAAGTTTGAGGTGTTTTTTAATGTAACTGTATAAATTGTTAGCAAGTAACTCATAACTTATGACCTGTGCGTTCACTTGTGTTGCAGGTGTTGTTAATGGAAACAGACGCCTCTTTTGCAGAGATAACTCGAAGCTATAGGGAGCTGGTCAAGATTTGGCATCCGGACCAAAACCATAGCAAGGAAGCTGAGGCAATGTTTCTAAAGATTCAAGAGGCTTATGAAATTCTTCAACAGAGACACAGGCCCCGTTCATTCAAATAGCTGGCCTTTGTTTCTTGCTGACTGACCTGAATAGTTGCCGAGTGCAAGAGATGTGAGTCTCTTGACTGCTTTGTATTTCAGTCACCATTTTCTAAGGCACGTAGTCAACTGTCACTATGGCAAACGTGCTCCCACTTGTCAAAAATCATTTTCAACAACTGCCTGATACTTGTAAAGACATTGCTGCCACCTGGAGGAGCTGTCGGTGTCATGACAACATGACACTGATCATTTTAATTTCACAGCATAAAACTTTAAATTAAATGTAAACTGGTTGTCAAGTAAATTCTACTTCTACTAAAAACGGTTCCTTTCAAAATGACTTGACTGGCAATTTCCAGTATTTGTAAGTACCATTATAGTTCCAATAAACTATCATATTTCATATGATAAACTAGCTTTTTTTTATTTCATTTGAGAAATACAGTATGTGAGTAATATTTATCAGAGGTGGAAAGTAATGAATTACATTTACTCATGCTACTGTAATTGAGTAGGTTTTTGTGTACTTGTAATTTTACTTTGATTTTATGAAGTATGAATGACGAAGACAGGTGAATGATGAGGACAGGTGAATTGGCGTTAATTAAGGTTCTTGAGTGAGTGAGAAAGTTAAAGTTTTTTTGTCAGCACTTGAATTTGTAAAGGTTTACCTTTAATTAAAAACAATTCATGTGAGATTTGTGTCCCCTTGTCCTTTTTGCACAACACAAGAAAGAACCCCAACCTTATTTAAAAAAAAAGGAGAAAAAAAGAGTACATTTTAAACAACCCCCTTTTTTGTAACTTTTACGCAAGTACATTTTTAGACCAGGACTTTTACTTGCACTTCAGAAAAATGTAATCAAAATAGTGGCACTTTTCCTTGAGTGGAATATTTCAGTACTCTTTCCACCTCTGCTATAGCATCTACTGCTCTACCTTGACATTTGCAAAAGAGGAATTGTTGACTAATCCGCCCTCTTCATTCTCCACAAGGCTTTTTGAAGATGAAACAGAGTCTGACATGATATTATTATACGATAAAGCAGTTTTACTCATCAGCTCCTACAGTCTTTTGTTGACGATCACCGCCACACTGGTGCCACCTGCTGCAGCCGCCGCCGCCGCACGGCTCTGACATGCATCGATGCGTTCGACAATCAGCGCATCAATTAGTCGGTCTGAGCATCCCAGCATGGGCCCGGAAGTTGTTTGGGATTCCCAGGTAAAGAAAAAAAATCCCGGAGATGCTGTCGTCGCCTGGGAAAACAAACAGCGATCCAGACACATAAAAAGGATAACGCCGATCGGTGGCCAGGTAAGGCGGAGGCCCGTGGACTTCACCGCGGCACTCGGTAAGATCATCCTTTCGGGTTTTAATTAGGAAAGTACGGCATGTTTTTGAGTAGTTGGTCGGGTGAATGCCAATTGTCGTGTGGTCGGGTGCCATAGCAACGGCTCATGAGAAACACTGTAAAGCCCATAGGCCAGTTCGGTGTCGGCGGACAGACAGCGGCGTTCATACGGACTGTCTGCACGGCACAGCGGCAACTCTGTGCAACACATTGCCGCCGCGTCGTCGCTGCTGTCTCGCCCCGTGTCTTTATGAGCCGACTGGTGTCAAGAGCCACCGAGCAGCGGAAACAAACAGGCGCGGACATTTACTACGGAGAGGCTTGACAGTTTTTCATAAATGCACAGGTTTTACTGCACAGAAAGGAGTGTCAGGCTCAGGCTAAAGGCTCTGCGCTGGTGCGCTGGTGTGCGCCCCCCCGTCCCCCCGCCTTTTTCAGCTGCTTTGCACTGGTGAGACTGGCGCGTCTCCTCCCGGCTGCACCAGCGCCTGTTGCTCCCCATGCGCAGCCAATGCGAGGCAAGCGATTCATATCCCAACCCTGTCTCCGCCCTCCACAGTCTCCTCCGTCCACTGTTGTCATCCATTAGAGCAGTGCTTCCAGCCCGTTATCTTTAAAGGAAGGTTTCTCTGTGCAATGCATTTCCTTCTTTGTTGTCCACATAATGACAAACTCACAAAAGTCAGACGAAATAGATAATGATAAAAATAAAAAAGAACACACAATAAGGTCAGTCGGCAGCATGTAAAAAAAACTAAATAAATACACATCAGATACACTGTATATGTAGTAGAAATATAACAGAGAAATGTCTCCACCCAGGTATCAATCAATCACTTTACTTATAGTGTCTTTTGTGCAGATTAAAGTTCAGAAGAAAAACTACAGTAATTGCTAAAATATAGAGCAATAAAAGTAACGATAAACATTATTGTATACATGAGGTCCCCCGCCTATGTATCAGTTAATCTAAGAAGCTGCTTTTATGTGCGTATAAAAAGGTGAATTCAGTTTGTTATTTGCCAAATATATAACAATAACAATTTTAGTTTAGTTTTTGAAAGATCTATGTATGTCTAGTTTTGCTGGTCTAATAAATGTATTAAGCTCTGTATGTGTGTTTAAATGTGTATTATGCAAGAACCTGATGATATATAATACAAACCATATATGAATCATATCCTTCTGTAAAAGGCCTGTATGACACAGACCATAATGTAAATGTAAAAGGAAATGATATTGATATATTTTTAGATTAAATTGAAAGTGTGGGAAGTGGTGATGTTGCATTGAATTGCTTTGTAGTGTCAAGTTTTCCAGCTATTTTGTCCACCCCCTGAACTTTTAGCTCCTCCTTCAACTGAGTCACATACACAAATAGTGGGGAAGAACCCAAGTTCACTAACATAGTTTATTACCATGAACATATTCTTAGACACTTGGAGGTGAAAAGATAAAGTTATCTGTGTCCTAGCCTCTTTCTATAATAGGTGGTATTTTCTGTTGTTTGTATTGCATGTATAACTTGCAATTTTCCTTCTTTTTTTTTACAATGATGTTTATGAATGAGGTGACGTGTAATCTTTAAAAAAAAAAAATCATACTTCTATAGGTATCTGGCAAGAGAATGAATGCTGATGACTGCAATGGGCGCGCATACACACAAGGTAGGTTTATATAACAAGGTGAAACTGCTACAAATGTGTGTGTGCATACTTATTTCTTTTATGTTTCAGGTAATGGAGGAGAGTCATCGATGGTACAGGACTTTTACAGCACATTGCAAGGCCCTTCAGCAAGATCTCCAAACAGTCAGCAGTCCTCGCCACGCCGCTCCCTCAGTGGTCAGTTATCATTCCTTTATTGCTCTGTGGCCACACTGTCTGGGCAGATTTCATCATGTATTTCCCCATCCTCTCACTGCGCAGCAAACTCCATCAAGGTTGAACTGTGCAGCGATGATGAGTCACCAGGTGCTCCACAGCCAGAGAACAGAGACGGTGTGAGGGAAGACAGTGGGAAGGATGACAGAGGGAACCTCATGGAAGAAGGGAGTGCAGAGTTCACTGGCGCTCCAAGAGACGGAGTGAGCGCTTACAATGAGATGGCCAGTCCAAACTCGGCTTCACCAGGACCTATCCGGCTTCCCAATGGGAAGCTCCAGTGTGAGGTTTGCGGGATGATCTGCGTAGGCCCCAACGTGCTGATGGTGCACAAACGTAGCCACACAGGTGAGAACAAACAAGCTGGACAGTATTTATGCCAATAAACACCAACGTATGAAATGGACAAAAGTCTGAATGATGATTAATAAATACTTGAATTATTATTAATTAACTCTAAAATTTCAATAGTTGGGTGATACTTGGGTGTCAGTTCAACTTGTATCGCACTTGTGTTAAGTATTGTGGTAAAATATAACATGATTGCGATTTTCTTTTCCTCCTTAAACCAAAATTGAGTATAAAATGTCATGACACAGTCATATTTCCTAAATCAATCACATGTCAGTCTGTGTTTATTTTATTTTTATCATATGATTGTTAGAATTCATCAACTGGAGGTTTAAAAAAAAAAAATAATAATAACCCAAACCACATCGGGCAAAAAAAGGGCTTTTATATCGGCCAACCAACTGCACCAATTTCCAAAAAAGTTTAAGTTCAGTCACAGTCTATAGAATTAAGACATGGAAAAAAGTAGTCATACAATCATATAACTTCAAAATCTGAGTTCCTAGCTTTGCCTACTACCTAGAAACCTAGAAAATAAACTAAAATGGCCTCTCAGAACACAATAATCAAAATAACACACTACAAATTAAGCAGAAAAAAAATTGTCTTTTCAAACCCTGGATTGCAGATAACGTTGATAAAACAGAACTTCAAATATTCTAATTTTGAGGTACTGCTCCTTTTAGCCGCTTCTGTCCATCAAGCTAGTAGAAATAAATAAAAAAAAATGTGTGTGTTCATAGGTGAGAGGCCTTTCCATTGTAACCAGTGTGGAGCTTCCTTCACCCAGAAGGGGAACCTGCTGCGTCACATAAAGCTGCATTCAGGAGAGAAGCCTTTCAAATGTCACACGTGTAACTATGCTTGTCGCCGGAGAGATGCCCTGGCTGGACATCTGCGCACACACACAGGTGAATAAGTGAGATTTGTGTGCACTATCACAGAACCTGAAACACTGTCATTCTCCATGAAAGAGATGTTTACTTACTCAGATATGGGTCTTTATTGTTATGGTTTATTATGTGTGAAAGAATGGTTACAGGTAGAGGTGGGGATTCATTAGAATGGTCCACATCCTCCTTCTGTGAAGCTCAGGGGAAATGAATCTTCTTTAGCAGAGTGTACAGTAAAGCACAGGTGACATTTGAAATTTGGTGAAAACAGGAAATCCTGTCAGGTTCTCTCAATTTTTGCGAGCACACGTTCAATAAGTCTTCACACACAGCATTAGTACAGTAGGGTCACACAGGTTCATTTTCGAAGAAAAGATTCTTGCAAAGTGATTACAGCGAATTGACGTCAGTCTTTCTGGCAAGAACCTGAAATGGAACGTTGCGGTGAAGAGTTGGGCGGATTTTGTCACTGTTGAGAAACGTACCACAATATCTGGAATTGTATATTAACGGGGAAATCCGCGCGTTTCATTTATGAACATAGCCCCCATGAACAATTACCACGTTCATAAACAACACTATGGCAATCTGCCGCACAATTTGTGGAATATATTCAAGTAGTAGAATCGGTCATAGGTTTAAAAAGGTGGCCCTTTCATCTAACTTGGAAGAAATCAGGACGGCAATACAGTTTTTTTCCCCTTGCATTGCAGTCTCTTCTCAAACGGTGGGAAAACCTTTCAAGTGCAGCTACTGTAGCCGCAGCTACAAACAACAAAACACACTGGAGGAGCATCTGGAGCGCTGCCACAGTTACCTGAAGAGTCTGGACCACCAGGCAGCCGTCAACACACAGACAGCACAGGGTAACGCTTCACACGCTCCTACATGATTGCACATGCAAGTATGCAGAACCAAGCAACATAGATGTTCACATCGTCTGTATGTTGCTGAGTAAGGGCTTTATGTTTGCAGGTGAAGAGTCGGGAAATATGGAGATAATTAAAAAACCTGTGCTCCAGCTGTCCAGTGAAAAAATCCTACCTGTGGATAGACTGGCTATTAGTATCACCAAACGCAAGAGGTCAACACCACAGAAGTTTTTGGGTAAGTAATAATAATAATTTCAACTTACCTACACATAATAAGATTTGACTGATTGCCTTTTATTAATGTGCCTACTTTGAGGGTGAGGGGAAGCATTCCTGTTCTTATTTGAACAAAAACTCTCTGTAGTTTCCTCACCTATTATATACAGGTTTCATTCAGGTTAAATTATATTGTAGTTATAATGATACTAATAAATATTACATTTAAATAATAAATCTTTTTTTTGTTATTTTCTTTTTATTTAGAAAGTCAAATTTCCATTACAAATAATGACAGCGTTTCACAATTTCTTTTGGTCCCTTGTCAGTTATTTGTCCTCTATTTGTCCTCTCTCTTGAGATAAGGTTTTTTGAGATATTTTTACTTATATACCTAACCAAACAGAACAGAACCGGGAAGCACACCACCTCTGACTTTCTAACCATCACCTGGAAAAGAGGGTAGATTTCCACAAGATCTAATAAGATGTACTCTGTTAATTTGGTCTAAATCCTTTAGAATTTTTCTTTTTCAAAAATAACATCTTCTCCATAATGTAAATCTCATATTATGCCAATCCATTCATTGATTGTGGGCGGTTCTACTTGTAACCATTTTTTTGTGATAGATTTCTTGCTGGCTGACAACAATATAGCCAATTTAAGGAGACTCTGGCTTAATCATTGTTTTGTCATCGCTGTCATTGTCATAGGTGAAAAGCACATGCACCTTGATCTACCTGAAGCACCTTATGAATTATCCTCTGGCTCTGAGAAAGAGGGCGACCTCATGAGCTCTCAGCCTGCAGGAGATTCTGCTGGGATCGCTGGCTCGCACCTGCAAGGCACCAGGGGTAAAGGTGAGAATCATGAGGCACCTATACTGTCTCAGCTCAATCCTGCCTTTCTGACAGAGCTCCGCACAGTTATGGGCTCCATCAACAGCAACGTGACTCCTCAGGGCCCCAGAGCCCATGGTGGACGTGGGCTAGCGGCTATGTCTTTTGGGCTGGCAGGGCGGGAGGGAGGCGAAGGCCGCGTGGACCAACCCTCAGCTCATAGCCATACCACCTCCCCCAACGGCTGCCCCGACTCTACAGACACAGAGAGCACAGCAGAGGAGCAGAGCACAAGGGCTACAGCCCCAACAAGTACCTCCAACAATCACCACCTCCACTACCAAACCCCAGCACTGCCCCGTGGCCATCCCACTTCCAGTCCCAGCCAGGGCAAATACTTGGACCCAGAGTGGGAGAGAGCATGTCCTGTGCCCCCCACCACAGTAAAGAAAAACCCTGGCTCACCCCTTTCTTCCAGGGAGACTGCGCAGGTGTTAGACAAGGATGGTAGGCCTGTGCGCTCCTTCCACTGCCGGCACTGCCGCATCCTCTTCCTGGACCATGTCATGTTCACGATCCACATGGGTTGTCATGGCTTCCGCCAACCCTTCGAGTGCAACCTCTGTGGCCACCTCAGCCAGGACCGCTACGAGTTCTCGTCTCACATGAGCCGCGGAGAGCACCAGGTGGGCTGAGGGAAGGGGCTCATGGCTGGATGAAAGGAGAGGTGGCTGCTGCTTTCTAAAGTCGTGGACTCATGTTTGTTCTGCACCAGATGAATTGCTTTAAAATCCCTAGTGTAAGTAGGTTTTAAAAAAAAAAAAAAGATTTGTGGTTTTATTGTGGGTAGATTTATGAAACTACTTAAGATACAAGCGAATATTTTCACCGCACTTTTAAAAGTTTAGTGGAGGCAAATTACGTTTTATGATTGATTGCACTCCCATATCAAATCAGCTGGCAAAACCAGTGGTTTTGCTTCAAAAGTGCCTTCTTGGGGGATATCCTCTTAACTAAAAACTGGGGTGGTGAGGCAGGTGCTCCAAAACTTTGACTAGCCATCTTTTCCTAAGTGATTTAGTTAGCACTTTTGAGAGGTCATGCACACATGCATTTAAGAAAAGCATGGAATTAAAATTTTCAGAATTGTATTTGGTATGCTTAGTATGCACTAGGGCCTTTGTTCTTGTGGATGAAGAGGGTAATTTGTCTCTGGTGTCAGGTAAGTGTTACATGCACGGCGAGCATTGTGCTTCTGGGTCTTGCAGAAGCTTTTGTCACGGACAAAGCACTGGAATGGATTGCCTTAACTCCTACACTGGTATTGTTGATGTAGGAAAACACATTGTTTACAGCATGGTTAAAAAGTATGTTCAGTCACCTCAGAGGAGAGAACATTTACAGCTGCTCAGTGAGGAGGACTATCAGGACAAAGAAAAATCATGAGGGAAGTGACCTTGAAAACAATAACCCGAGGGTGAAAAGAGTCATTAGTGGCTCAGATGTAAAAATAGAGTTTTGGACGTTAAAAGGGAGCCTTAGAAAACTGGTGCAGATCAGACCATGAGTAGTGTAATGTACAGTAAGAGCCTGACTGAGATGGCCCAGGGTGCTATACCTAAAAACAGGATTGCACTTTTAGGTTTCCTGCTTATATATGAACATCTCTGCTGAAGCACTTTTGACAGCTTTGCAATTTTTGTTTTTCTTTCTGTGATTGTTCTACTGCACTGATGAAATCACACCATACTCGCGACAACTGATCGTTTAATTTGCAACACAACTGTATTTTTAACGCAGCCGGCCTTCTTCTACGTAGGTCTACACTGAAGTTTGCTGCACAATGTGTGAGTAAGACTTCAAGTCAGTTCATCTGGAATCATTATTTTGTGGGATTTGCTGAGATTTTTTAAACACTTTCCATAATGCAACTTAACAAATTATTTGGAAATTAACAAATCAGTTTGGATCTGTTTAGTTATCACTTGTGCTTATCTATTTAGTGTTGTTTGTTTCAGCCTTGGTGTATTTAATCAGCTATATTCCAAATCTTATCCAGCATATTCCTCAAGTCCATGAAATGTTACCTCCTGCTTCTTTATAGCACCCAAATACCTTATTGCTACAGTATGGTGAGTTATCTGATAATGTTGATATTGGAAACATGAATGAGACCAAACTCAGTATTCTTACTCGTTATTGTGGGTTTGCTGCTTCATAGTTTAACTTGATTTCCTTTAATTGCGGGCAAAAATGTACTTGAAACCGAGAAAAAAAAAAAGACATCTAAAAATGCACTTGGTTTGACAAGTAGAGAAATGTGTGTGAATGGATTAAAGCATGTGTGCTTGTCATTTTCTGCTTTTACCTGAATTGTGAATTATTTTTGAAATGTGAAGTAACTTCAAGAAGTGAAAATGGGGCATGGGTTTTTGTCTCCTCGTGTGGACTTTTCAATGTGATTACGATATTTTGTGAACAATGTAACACGACAAAACTCTTTACCTCAAAGTCAAAGATGTACAACTGCCTCATTATTTCAAAAAAGTCATGTTGCTTTGCGAGATGTTCTTGCAGTTACAAATGCGTGTCCCTCGATATTCTCAAAACTTTTTACTGTCAATAAAGTTAAGTTTATTGTAAAACTGCTTTTCTCTCGTTTGACTATGATGCCGTGACGTCTCACAGCCAAGTGGGACAAACAACTCGACTCGACCGTAAAACCAATGACAGACCGCAGGCCACCATGCACCATGTTCACATTTGAATCTACATTCAAATTAATTAAAAAAAAGAAAGGAAATGTTGAATAAATAATTGTCAGTGACATAAATGTCAATAAATTAAACAGGAGGATAAGTTAAAAATCGCACCATACATTCATTTTTATAAAGAAAATCCACAATTTTCAAATCTGTCCCCCAATAAAATAACTGTAGCCTCAATAATTAATAATAAACTAAAATGGTGTGCATAATGAGTGATTTCAGAGATAAGCTGTATATTCCTCCTGAACCCCAACACATTTAAAACAGCCACATGTTCACAAAGAATGGAGTTCGTCTAAAAGTCAGTCTGCTTTATTTCTTTGTGACCTTTGAGTCTGTTTATGGTTAGTTCTGACCTTTGTTGCCTCCACAGTGGAAAATGTTTAGTTACTCCTACATACATCCAGGTGAAATTCAAGAGGGATATAAATAAACCCAAATCCTACAGTGTGAATGGCAACGGAAAGATGTCACCGACGAATAAACCAGCAGCAAAAAAAAAATCCCTGACTATGTTAAAGCCAAATATGTACAGTACGCTTCCTTTTTATTTTCCTTTCCCTTTTGCACACAAAGTTATCTGCAGACGAGGTTTGAACTTCAGTGCAAACACCACCCCGAACCAAAAACATCTGGTTCATGAAGCATGGAGTAGATTTGTTTTCGTTTTATAAAAAGTTACAGCCTTAAATGTCAACGTCTCATGAAAAACAACAACATAATCAACCACACCCAATGCACTGCTTCTGTGTCAGTTTACCGTTACTGTCAGTCTGGCTTTCAAAGTCTTAAAAACAATTTTTTTTTAACCAAACTGATTTGATTAAAAGAAAAACAATGCAGTGCACACAGGCTTTTTACAGCTAAATGTAATGTAAAGACTCTGCAACAACTTGAGAAATGTTCGTACTTGTGGCAGGTGCAACTTTACACGTGTGAGAAAATAATCCCAGCTTGCTTATCCCAGTGTGAGAGGCACATGTCAATTTACATTCCCAAAGAAGTGAATAACACCTTATCTTATCGTATCTGCCGATATTCACATGCTGCATTCAAGTTCTACTGGAAAATCAGACATCTGAGTGGTTTGCAAATTTCTAAAACAGCTGGAAATGTTATCCAGAAGTCAAAAAATGCGATCACACACATATTACAAATGGATAAAGCAAATATTTTTAAGCATCAAATTAATGTTTCACTTAACTTGTAATTCAAAATAAAGTTTCAAAGTCACTTAATAGTGATCAGTTTCAGTTTGTCAAATGGCTCTCTGTTTACAGTTATTTTAAGTGAAATGGTTTGTGGTTTTCGACTACTGCTGATAAAATGGGTATTCTCAGACATGGCACAGGCATTTTTCACTATTTTCAATCTAATACTGACTTTATTTATTTTGTCAGAAAACATACTAGCTTTCATAACACTAAAATAAAAAACGTCAATTTAAAGACGTTGAGCCTTTTTGTTGGTTAAGGCATGTTCACCCACTCTTCCTGCAAGTCACCTTAACATCTTCCCACAGATTACTTTATAATGTTCAAGTCAGGAAAGCAACAACTAAAGTGTGTAAGTGAATAAATAAATAAATAAGAAAGCAAGTTCACATTAGACAATTTAGAATAATAAGAGGTAGAGGACTGGTCTGTAAATGTGTTTCTAGAATGTTTACATATAACAGTAAAAGTGGCATCACCTTTAGACTTTAGGTGGGTGTCTGGAAAAGAGGGGGGGCCTAAGGTTAAGGATATGAAATGGTCTGGAGGTGCAGTAGGGTTGGAGGTTCGAGCAAGAGCATGGAGGGATTTATGAATGTTATGAGCAATATTTTGAAGTCACCTCCGGATCTAATAAATAGCCACTGGAGGGATGTGAGGATGCACAATGTGGAGAAGAGAGAGGGCTATACATAGATGAAAAACAAGGAGGCAGAAATCTAGGAAGGAGAAGATAAAAGTGTGATTTAAAGACAGAGATCGAGTATACTCCCCATAAGAGGGCTCGTGAACATGTTTAACTGCTTTGAAATAAAAAGCCTTTGGTTTTCCAAGCCTTGAAATGAGAATGAAACACACAGGTTTACAGCAGCTTAGAACAGTCAAATCAGCGAGAGTGTGTGTTTTTTGTTTTCAAGTGGAAGCTTCCTTTGCAAGCATAGAAGAACAACATCCTTTCTGGTGTGCGAGGGCAACCGTAGATTCCTGACACACTTTGGAGAGGAAGGACTGAGCGGAGGAGTCACCAATAAATGCCACAAATTCTTTCACACTGGACAGTTGGCAGTTGAAGGTCTCTGAGGGGAAACCATGGGCGTTTTTTTTTTTTAGGCCAGTCAGGTATATGAATTAATGTGGTGGTTTAGGTTTTTACGTTGAAATGTATGATGTATGAAACTGAAGGAAACACTTCACAACACCTTCAAACTTGGTGAGGTCACTGTGGACAAGTTGAGGATCTAAAATGTCGCATGGCATGAGATTAGCCAAAGTTTGCGATGATTCAGATTTTTCACAACAGACAATCTTATAACTTTGCAATGGAAGGTCCGATCCCAACCAAACTAGCTATGATTGATGATGGGTCGTTGCTGAAGACAACTATGTAGCTGAAAACGGTACATTTTGAAAACAGCGCCTCCTGGTGGAAGCAGAAAACACTAAAAAAATAAATTTTAAACAGGAAGTACCCTCTAACATTGCGCAGGGACGCTGCTGAAAATAACTAGTACCTCAAGCAGCGATTGAACGGGGGATGACTAATTTCTTTGTGCCATATAACACAAATCATTAAAACCAATTAATTTTGTGGACAAAAGACATTTGAGAACATCATTTCCAGGTTTGAGAAACATTGATCAACATTTTTCAACATTTTCTGGTCCAAGGAATCGGATGAAATAATTGACTGTTGAATTGATTTGAGAGAAAAAAAAAAAAAAATCAGCCCCCTTCTCCACAAAAGCATCATCACACAACCAAAATGTCAGTCATCTCTTCTTCCCGTCAAATTCATGATGCACTGGATGCTGAGACTGGAAGAATTGTCTCCTCGCCCCTCTCTCCATCTTGGGTCACCAGTGTTTGCAGCTTGCAACAAGCCACTGACTTCTTTTGACCGTGTGGTTGTTCCAAGTGTGAACATTTCGTACATCTGTGCCTCACACTTTGGTGTTTTATTTAACTGTTGAATATTTTCCTACACTAATGTGTGGAGTGTTATCTGGCTGTGATTCATCACATCACGTACCTGAGAAATATTAGCATTGCATGTGTGGCTGCTCATATTGCTGCTGGTGTTAATGGTACTGCAACACTGTTCAAATAACTATACAAAGTGCTTTCCATAGTAGAAAAAGACAACCTTTAAGCGTAAAATGGAAATGACAGAATTAAAACATAAAATGAAAAGCCAGATGAAGTAAAATAGTAAAAATACATCTGTAGTTAAAAGACGGCATTTTAAAGCAAAGCAGTCTAATGTTCAGTGGCATATTTTTATGCATTAGCCATATTAAGTGTTAGTATCTAGACGTAAGGAAGTTTTGAGATGGGGGCAAGCATCACTATCCACTATAGCATTCCCTGCTTTAGAGTCCAATTTATTATATTGCCTTTAAAACCTTGTACAAATCCATATAGGGTTTGAGTTTTCTGGTTAAAATCAACACTTGGAGCAGTGTCAAAATAACACTCATCACATAATCACTGAAAAAATACAAGTCAACCATAAAGTTAAGAACAAATGTTTTACTTGATATAAAGAAGACAATAAATACAAGTTTTCAATGTTTAACATTACAGACTGAAAGTAGCAGTGTCTGTACACCACCACCAGTGATGTGATGTGATTTACACTAAACCTGTCCATTCAAATCCTTTGTTTCAGAGGAAGATACATGCATATCATGACAGGCCGAGTCACAAAATCAGATGGATCCTTGTCTGATTTTGGAAACTGCACAGCCATGGTATGCCAATCAGTCACGATCCGTGGCCAGATTTCCTCACACACAGAGAAGAAGGGGAAGGACGAAATGCCTTACCATGTTACGAGTCGACTCAATTTACCTTGTTCTCTGTTGTGTGAAGAAGACCCAGCTCATAAAATCTTGACTGATTACATAACTCAAACATCGATGCTGTTGGGTCATGCAGAGAGCTTGCGATCTTTTACAGACTGAAACAGGCTGTATTTTAGTGTGGTGATGCATCACAGCAAAGAAATCTCAGTGACCATGTCCTGTTGGGCAGAGTGACGTAGCAGCCATTGAGGCATGTGTAGAGTTAGTCCAACATCTAACAAAAAAAATAAAATAAATAAGAGTGAGCACACTTTAGTATTAAGTAAATATGGATTAAACATATTGAGTATCATCTGAAAAAACGTACCTGAAGACATCCTGTGGAAAAGGTCGGTTCATCTTGGGCGAAGTCCTCGTCGCAGAAGGGTCGGTTCATCTTGGACGACGTCCTCGTCGTAGAAGGGTCGGTTCATCTTGGGCTAGGTCATCACCGCAGTCGTCCAGGACGGGACTTCTCCAGGTCGTGATGTCCAACATGGTGTCCTCTGATCCAGGAATGTGTTGCAGCACTCATCTCTTCAAAACAAGGAAGAATTTGATAAGTCACAAGAAAAGAAGAAGTAAACAAATGACAAATCTTCAGGTAGCTCACCTGGTCAAGTGTGACCGGTCCTCACATCCAGTCAGAGCTCACCGATTGATGGCCTCCCTAACCTATACCTGCCTTTCCTGTCCTACACTGACAATTACAGGCAATCTTTGCCAGCCATTTGGGATGATGCTAACCCCAATGTCTTGATTGGCTGCATGAAAAACTGTAAATCTCCCAGTTGCCCAGACAAACGTTCCTTCTGATTCTGTAGCCTCGCTACAAAAAGGTCCTCTGCTAAAACCTTCATTTTGCTAAGCATGAAATCAATTCCACTTTCCTGTCCTCAGATCTCATTTTCTCTCCCAGAAGCCTTTCAACAGCCATTGCTGTTGTAACATCTGCAAGAGGCAGCAGTTTCACAATTCAGAGCTTCTCGTGTGTTTAACAAGACGTGGCACTAGAGTATTGACAAGGCAGACACCTGAAAATGCTTGACCACAATTTAACTAAACGCTTCACCATCTACAAGTGATGTGATGTGATTTACACTACAAACCTGTCCATTCAAATCCTTTGTTTCAGAGGAAGATACATGCATATCATGACAGGCAGAGTCACAAAATCAGATGGATCCTTGTCTGATTTTGGAAACTGCACAGCCATGGTATACCACTCAGTCAGGATCCGTGGCCAGATTTCTTCACACACAGAGAAGAAGGGGAAGACGAAATGCCTTACCATGTTACGAGTCAACTCAATTTACCTTGTTCTCTGTTGTGTGAGGAAGACCCAGCTCATAAAATCTTGACTGATTTAAAAATTGAGCAATTAAATAACTCAAACATCGATGCTGTTGGATCATGCAGAGAGCTTGCGATCTTTTGCATGGTGTTCCAAACATTTAGAGATCAGGTTACTGACCCCAAGAAAGTCAAATTCAATGATTTTGTGTCCTAAACTGATGAACCATTTGAGTAAATTAGGTCAAGCATTTAAAAGGTGTTTACATTGTTAGTAGTCTAATGACACTTCTTACCCAACACATGAAGACGCAGTGAATCAGGATACGGCTACCTTTAGCAGATGCAACAGCAGCAGTGGGTGGTGGAAGGCTGCAGGAAGAAAAAAATTGATATGGAGACAAGTTGGAGGAATCATTTAATGCATAGCTCAACAAGAGTTAAAGCGGAAAGAAATTTTAGGGCAAGTCTACAAAAATCAGAGGAGGAACTTCGCCAACACATCTAAGAGATAGCAGTTTCTCATGCAACCAACCAAGACATTGGGATTAAGCATCTTCCTAATGACTCTACAAGCTGCCTAAATTGTGAAATTTGAAAGAAAGTAAATAACGGACTACAGACACTTGTTCGCTGAAACAGCTAGTGTATGGTGAGGTGTTAACTCTATGCTCTATCAAAAATCCCACTTTGGGCAAGCCATAAAGTCCTATCATTTCAACCAGCTGCCAGCTTCGCAAATAAGAGGCAAAAGACCACTTGTGTTTACACGTTTACATGATCACCGTTAAACACAAAGCTCCAGACACCAAGTCAATCCAAGAAACAAATCAAATAACGAAAAATAAATTAAAAAGCTGCAGCTGCTCACTCCTGCTACAAGAGGGAACTTGAACAGTCTTTAACATTAAGCCAAATTCTGTCTGATTTCTGTCTGAATTCAGCCCACAGAATAAAAGTTTTATTTCAAGTCATCGTATCGAAAGATAAAAAGTTTGAACATTTGGCGCAACTTTCACTTAAATAATCTGAGTTGTCTCTCTGCCAAGTTTGTGTCCTCCTAAAGAAAAGAAACGCGCTCTAATCCTGCAACCTACAATCTAATTTATGAAAGAAACTATGCAGGATAGCCCTGCATCCCTAAGGCGAGTAACGCATAGTTTTGCAGGGGAAGATAAAAATCCCCTGCTGGGAGGCCTCCCAACATGACACGCAAAAAGACTATGAACACAAAAAGGTTCAACTCCTTTAGAAGGAAATAAACTTGGCAGAGTGAGACAAGTCAGCATTAATATTGAATGCGATTTCAGTTAGCGACTACAAAGGCTGATGGCAGTGCGTAAAGTAAAGTTTAACTTGAATAGATATCAAAAGTGTGCCAACAAATGCCAGATTTAAAGTATATCATAACATTATCCAAGGGCTGAATAACACCTACAATCTAATGTGACTACACTTGCATATAAATCAAAAGTCTAGCTTCATAATCAAATCAGGAACCAGTTATCTTATCAAAGCAATTACCAGTTGAGAATAAAGGAAGACCTGGTCTAGCTCATCATAATCAATAACTACATTTTTACAGCACTTTGAAAGAACTTCAGACAACTTTAGACAAGCTACAGTAAACTGATGCATTTACTACATGATTCATCAGCTTCCACATTTGGCAACAGTCCAAGTTGCAACTATGATAACTGACATTCAAGACCAAAATTACATTTTTAAATTAAAGCCATTTCAAAATAAGGTACCAGTACCATTTCCTGCAGAAATCAGACACCTCAAGACTAATCAACTTTAAAATCATTCATTTAAGACTAAAAAAGTGACTAAATCCGACACACAGGACAGACAGACGGATACCAGACACACAGGACAGAGACCATACACACAAGACAGACACAGTACAGACAGACGAGAGACAGTGACACATGCCATGACAGCAGTCTTGGCATGTGTCAGTGTGTAAATAAAGGCCTTTGCACTCAATAACGCAAAACAAAAAAATTCCATTACTGTAACGCCACTGTGTCAGGCATTGTAAATGTTTAGATGCAAATTAACTTTATAAATTGAGTGGACACGATTTACCAACAAAGATCATGTAGCAAAGGCCTTTAATACTTACCTGAAAGGTAAAAAATGTACCTGTTTTTGAAAGAATTTGAATTTGCTTGTTGTCTAATTGGTGCACATCTTGTCAGTCTTCTAACATAAATTTTGTTCACCTTTCTGGTGCAGTAAAGTCAACTAGAGTGTTAGTTGTGGTCGAAAGGTCAGATTAACGTCAGTCCAAGTCAGTCGCACACACACACACACAGTCGCAGTCTCTCTCGCAGTCGCGCACAGTCGCAGTCTCTCTCGCAGTCGCGCACACACGCAGTCATACACACACACTTGCAGTCGCGCACACTCGCAGTCACACACACACACACACTAGCAGTCACACTCACACACACACTCACACTCGCAGACACACACACACTAATGGCACAGCGGCCAGGCAAGAAAGAAAAACTGCACTTAACATTTGAAATTTTACCTAAACTTAACTAAAACGCAATCTAATTAAGATGGACATGCAGGGATGTCGGTGCTCCTCTTGACTGATGCTAGAAGGAAAGTACAGGTTAGTTCACTTACTGTGCATGGACGCGGAAGGCACCCATGTTTGCCTATGTAAAATGACTATACGCGCAAGGCCAGACGTACAATAACACAAGTAGGCCATGAAGGCGCGGGCACAGTTAGCGATCATTGCCGACTTGCATCAAGGGACGTATGGCCATACAAAGGCAATGGCAGGGCTGCCATCTAAAGCCAGGTACTATGTAGATCACCAGGATCTACTTTAACGTTCTAGGTCTAATGGTAGATTAATGGCCACGATCGAAAAGAGAGAAAAAAAAAAAAGGCACAGCGGCCAAGAAGTCTAAGCCTTGACAGAGTGTACAAGGCACAACATTACATTTATTCCAACCATCTAGCTTTAACTGTACACCAACATCCATTTAAACCTCATTTAAGATCTGGTCCTCCAACATCACTATATTTTAGTGCTAAAGAAAACAGTTCAAGTTGATTTCTTTTTTCCCTTTTAGAAGAGAGGAAAGGCAAGAAAGCCAGGACAGATTGACACGGCGGCCGGAAGAGCGATGGCCCGCGGCCTGTGTGTCACATAGTGACTTGAGAATCAGTTGGAAAGAAAAAGTGTTTAAGGGCACAGACAAGAAAACGCCTCCAAAGAGAGTCGTGTTCTTACCTTTGCATGTAAATTGTCAGTGATTCAGTAGTTAGCTGTGGGCAGCGAGACGAGCAAGTCAGTTGCCGACACCTAAGTACTTTCACTTTCAAAAAACACAACACACAAGTTTTCTTTTGTTTATTCCCCTACTCTGCAAACCCTACCACACATGGAGGCCAAGACGGTAGCCCCCAGAGAAGAAATAAAAAAATATGGACTCACCCTTTGTAGACAGACCTAAAAAGGAAATGTTAGTGCATTATAACTTATCAAGCATCTAAGCCCTTCAAGACACCACATCTACTTTCATGTGAACTGCTGAACATAATCATATTCTCAGACCATCTTAACTATTCAATCCAGGCATCTTAGTCACACAAAACCCATTCAATCAGAGAGAGAATTTTAAACACTCCATCAGTCACCTCATTCTTTCAAATCACTCGTTCAGCAGTTTCACAAAAATATAACCAACAAGGACCAGATTTCAGACCACCCAATAAAGTGGACAGGAACATACAAAACCAACCTGTGGCAAATGCTCCATGTACAACCCTCAGCTATTTGACAGATGGAAAGCAGGAGAATAGAAAGACCGTGGCCATGTTGGACAATGCAGAGAGATGTAGGCACAGCGGCCAAAAAAGAGTGGGGACACAGCGGCCACCCAGAATTAAATCATGACACCTACAATTTGACGATCTTCATGAAGATCAATCTGGGGGAAAAAAACAAACAAACAGAAAAATGTTTGAGTCCAGTCTCCAGCCTTGACAATGTTCAAGTTCATACCATTACAGGTGTAAAATAACTAGGTAAGGTGTTCTAGAATGTGTTTGTATGAGGTACAGACATGGTTCACCCAGCCTGAGATATTAAGACTCACTTTCAGTGAAAACATTGCTGCCAGCACAAATTCTATTCTAACTGTGAATCAAAGAAATTAACATAATCACAAGTGATGTACAATAAAGTTGATTAAGATTTAAGGAATGCCTTTTAAGTTCAAGTATACAAACGTCAATACCTCATACAGCCACATTCTTTAAAAACACGAAAAAAAATTATATTATAACTTATATTATACATGTGTGATTAAATTAATGATATATTGCCATCAGTTAAATACAGTTTGAAAATTAGCCATAACATTTTCAATGATGTAGGAAATTATCTCTAAAGGTGTCACTCACCTTTTTTTGACAGCCTCAGGCTTTTGTATATGGCGGGTCCGACCAGGTCTCCGTGAGCAGGAAGCAGGTTGTTCCTTTAAAAAAAAAAAGTTTGTATTTTAATGACGACATTAAAAGTTTAGAATTATAAAAAAACATGCATAACCCTGAATCTCTTTTTAAACTTTTAACATAAAAAAAACCAAATAAGTCTTTCCAGTGAAAAACTAAATAGTAATGACCATGAGTGGAACGATGAGCTAACATAGCACAGCAGCCATCTTAACTTGTTTTTAGTCTTGTTTTGTCTATTGATAATGGATTGGTTTATATGTAAGCCCATTTCCGCCAATTGATGAAAAAAAATTATGAGATACTAAGTCATAATTATGAGATAAAGTCGAAATTATGAAATAAATCGAAATTATGAGATAAAATGTCGAAATTAGGAGATAAAGTCGAAATCTGATCAAAAGTCGAAATTAGTCGATCAAAAATCGAAATTAGGAGATAAAAAGTCGAAATTCGGAGATAAAAAGTCGAAATTCGGAGATAAAAGTGCGCATGCGCCTCAATGGCAGAATCCACAAGCAAATGAAGGATTTCATTTGTTGTAAAGCCACGTTTGAAGTAGTCCTCAATATACTCGCAATCCATGTCAGTCTGCCCACACCACACAAGCTGCTATTGAACTGCTGACTTTGTATCTCATAATTTCGACTTTACCTCATAATGACTTTTTTTATTTCATAATTTCGACTTTCTATTTCATAATTTCGACTTTTTTTATCTCATAATTATGACTTTATTTCATATTTTCGACTTTCTATTTCATAATTATGACTTTTTATCTCACAATTGATACTTTTTATCTCATAATTTTGACTTTTTATTTCATAATTTTGATTTTTTTATCTCATAATTTTGACTTTTTATCTCATAACTTCGACTTTTTATCACGTAATTCAATTAATTGGAGAATTTTTATTTTTGTATTAAGTTTTATCTTTTACAAAAAATAAAAAAATCAGAATTTTGTTAAATATTTCCTATTTTTTTGTTATATATTATTTACTACATGAAATATATATTATTTTGTTAAATATTTCCTAATTTCTTTTCTCTTTTTAAGCAATCACTGAATCCAAATAATTTAAGCATATAACTGAATTTAGAAACCGTGAACAACATTTAACATTTTATGGACCAAACATGAAAATAAATCACAGGTTAATGAAAACAGAAATTAGTTGCAGCCCCATTTAAACCAATGATTTAACTGCTGTAACCAGACAAAACGGCTGCCAATTTAGATAACTGGCTGACAGGGAGGCACAGCTTGAGCTAAGTTTGAGCATAGAATTCAGCAAACAGAGTCACCATTAAGATAACTTGACAAAAGTTACTCACCATTCTGGACGGGCCACCAATCTGGACCAGGCCGAACACGCCATCCTGGAGCGCCTTGCTGAGAGGAGCTGATGCACGAGGCCACCTTTTCGGCGTCTGACGTCACGCCGCGGTAGTTTTTCTTTTTTATTTCTCTTCTTTTTTTAAAGTTTCCTCCTTTTTTGAGGTTTTATGGCGGTTGGTGCATTACTGCCACAAGTTCCCTCCTCCCGGTACAGTGGTACGGTTTCAGTGGTTAAGCAGCCACACTTTTTTCGCGTCTTTTTTTTGGTTTCACAGCTCGTGCAGCTTCTCTTCAAAGTAGCATCACGGGACTGTTGGCTGGATGAAGATTAAATAGGAAGAGGAAGAGGAAGAGGAAGCAATCAGCAGTCATCAACTGACTGAAAAACACCTGCGTGAAGATGAGCAGGTGTGTTGTGTGTCACCAATCAATCAGGCTCCGCTTTATGCTTTTTCTTCTTCTTTTCTGAGGTTTTATGGCGGTTGGCAAACAATGACTTGGTGCATTACCGCCACCATCTGGTATGGAGTGTGGATCTAAATGTTGACCTAACTGAACTAATACTTAAAAGTAAAAATAATAAAATAAATAATAATTATATATATCTATATATACATATATGTATACACACATATATATATATATATATATATGCACACATGTATACATACAGTATATATATACAGATATACATAGGCAAGGCAGGTTTATTTGTATAGCGCCATTCTTACTCAAGGCAATTCATAGTGCTTTTCAGGAGCAGGTAAATACATTGGAAATTAATACAAAATCAATAAAAAAAAGGAAAATAATTTTGCTGCATACTATAAAACACAAAAAAACAACAACCTATATATGCATACACCTATTCATACACACACACGCACACACACATCCTATATCCTCCCAATCAACTTTGTGTTTTTAAGAAACTGGAAACTGAAGTAATATCTTGTAACACTCCGGTACATCTACCAACTCCAATCCCTCTTCAAGGTCTCTCATCTTTTTAATCATTACTTCTCTCTCCCTTTGGTATTTCTGACATTGTGTTATAACATGATGAATGGAATCCTCCTGCCCACAGTGATCACATCTGTCTGTATTGTGTTTATTGATGAGAAATAATGTGTTGTTCAATTCTGTATGGCCAAATCTGATCCTCGATATTATATTTTCCTCTTTCCTGCTTCTTTCTGTGTGCCTAGCCGCTCCCACTTTTCTTGGATACTGTAAACCCATCTTCCTTTCCTCTCCTCCTCCCATTGTTTTTGCCATCTCTCCTTTAGCTTTTGTTTAATGATGCTGTTCATTTCTGTTTTGCTTAATTTTATTGCTAAATCTATATTATTATGTCCTGTTGCTGCTTTTGCCACCGTGTCTGCTACTTCGTTCCCTTTAACCCCAATGTGTCCTGATATCCATAAACATATTAGCCTACTGTGAGTCCCATCATCTGAATTCTATATAATGTTTGTTGTATTTCTATTATGAGGTCTGCTTTGGACTGTAGGCTTTATATACTGTATTACGTACGTAATGGCGTTATTAGTAACGCCATTACGTAACGTTGTTGTATTCAGTAACTAATAATGTAACGCGTTGTTTTTTTTAATTCAGTAACTCCATTTCCGTTACCAAACGTTACGTTACTCCATTTCTTTTGGTGAGGTTTTACCATGGCACACAATTCCCATATCATTTTAGCGTCACTAAAGTTTAATTTAATTGAAAAAAAGCACTTGTCGCCCTCTAGCGTCCCACACGTAATCAAACACGCGCCATGAACAGGACTGGACAGGTCAGGGCACGGCATGATGGCGAGCGAGAGGGGAAGATAAGTTTCTCCTCGTGGAGGTATTCAAGTTATTTTCAACTGGAGAGCAGAGGGAAAACAACATTTCGGTAACTTGTAGACTGTGTCCCGGCTCAAAAATACTTTCTACGGCGAACAACAGCAATCTGCTGAAGCGGCTTTGACAAACGTAGTTAGGTCATCTGCTGTTGGGTTTAACGTACATGAACGAAACTTGGTGGGGACGGTCAAAAAAGTCGTGACGACTTTCCTGTGACTCCTACAATTTCGGGAATAACCTTTACACAGATTATCATATCAAACTCAAAATTGGTGAAAACACTCAAAACACATGGTAGATGGTGCGTGCTGGACATGATGGCACAACGTTTAACGGTGCTGCCATGGCAATGATGCATAGTCGGACTTTGCTCGACTTATTTACACCACCTAGTGTCCATAATATGAGAGGTGTCCCTCTTCTGTGGCTCTTCCTGTAGTTTGTCCCCTTTATTTTGTGTTTTTGTAGTTTTTCTTTATTTAAGGTTAGAGGGTGTGACTGTAAAGTTGTTCAAGGCAAATTAATAAATAAAATTGACTTGTCTTGCTTGTACTGTGCTGCTGCTAACTCTGCTTTCAAACTGCTCATTAAGCAGATAATCATAAGTGCATTCCACTGTTTGGTCTACATGACCTTCCTTCTGATGCATTCTTCAAAATGCAAAAAGTAAGTCAAATTAAGATATTCCATAAAATATAGATATGGGAACTCACAGTAGATGAGTGTGAAGAATGAGCTGCTAGGAACTTTTGAACTTTTTTGTGTTTTGTTTAACTGAACAGTTACATGAAAATCAAACTTTTTGTGCAACATTCAAAAAGCTGTGTTTGTTTAACTGTGAGCTCTTCATTGTTTAATTACCTCATCTGTTGAAACCAGACACTCCCCGCAGCAGTCAAACTAATCTTCAATCTAATTCTTCATGTTTGCAGCTGTGGTACGTGTCTACACTAAGATCACAATGTAAATGAGAAAATAAGTGATTTAAGTTCATCTCCCCCAAACATTTATAATTATATAAATTTGCTTGATGAGCGTTTAAAGGAAGACCGACACTCTGCTACGTCACGACACACGAGCATTCATCTGAAATACCTCCAATGTCGTTTATTTTCGGAACACATTTAAAAATATGACTAACAGCACAAACATTTACCCCAAACAGCAAGGACTTGCATGAAAGTAAAAAAAGAAAAGAAATAATTATGGAGAAACAAAATCTCTTTATAAGGCCATTGATTGAGTTGTGTATTTGTTGGTGTGAAAGTCTAAATCAGGTACATGCACACACATACACACACGCTTCAAATGACATTTTACTCAATACAGTGAAAAAAAAAAATGGTTTCAGATATCAGATCCACAGTACATATTATTAATAATAAAATTGGTCAATTTCGGGTGTGGAAGTACAAAAACAGGAATATTCCTTCAGAGCGGCAGGTTTTAGTTTCTAATTTCCGAGTGATCCCTCTTTTTTTTTTACAGCTTCAGGAAAAACAGTTTCTTCCTGGTGAAAAAAAAAAGCTTCAACGAGGGACACGAGCCGCTTCCACAGCTTCACTCGAAGTAGATTTTAGATGTTGTCGACCATGACTGGCTACACTGATCAACCACAGTCCGACATCACAGTGTAATGTATTTTTTTTGTCTCGGGGCTGATTGAAGGCCACTGGTATAAAACAGTGCATCTGCCTTAATACAGACTTTTCCCAAAAAGACAAATACATAGAAAAACTATCATGCAGTCTCAAACTTAAGATTTTTTTTTCTTTTTATGAAAGACTGGTGTGTTGATCAAAAAGGCTGCCGTCTGCAAAACTTCAGACGCTTCGTCTCACGTCAACTGGAAGAGTAAGCCACTTTCCTGGTTTCAAGAAACTCACATTTATAGAGCATGACATGCGAGTACCACGTTCAAGTGGGAGAACACTGATGCTGAGAGTTGACAGCAAAGGGAGAAAAGAGTGACCATGTTAACGTGAGAAAAACTGAAGAGAAAACAAATATATAAAGAGGTGAAAACATGACAGACAGGTGCCCAAAAGGTTTTTAAAACATAGAAGGGAAAACAAAAAAAATGGGGAGTGGGAGGAAAAAAGGAATAAAACAGTAGCATGAATTTACAAAAGCGCTTCTGAAGCTGGACAGGATAAAGTGAAGATGGTGTCCTTGGTGGAGACAGTTAGTCAAAAGGCCAAGCGAAGACCCGACTGTTGCCTTATCCCAGAGCGAAACCCTGACCCTTCAGCTGCTTTTTCCTTCATATCTGTCAATGTGGTTCACACAGTATTTTTACTATTTCAAACTGGAGACAGGTGAAAAAGATTTAGTTGGTTTGAAATGTAACCCTTTGGCCGGGATTGTGTGGGGCACAGAGCTGTTTGCAGTGCCCAACACGCACCAAACTGCCAAGGTTAGCCGGGGGACAAAGTGGTCTGTGAACCAAACAGCCGGGTTTTCAGAGGTTTGTCATGTTTGATTTGTTTTAAATTTTAACACATACAACCACACACATGCATACACACATTCACACACACACACATACATACACACGCACAGAACATTACTGTTTTTTTCCACACTGAATTCTTTCACCAAAACCAGATATATACCGCAACTGTCTGGTTTTGGGAAGGTTGGAATTGAGGGTAGGGACTGGGACTCTAACAGACTGGTAGGTGTGTAGGAAGTAGCGGCAGTGACCATGGCTGGATTGTTGTTGATTATTGGTAAAAAGGTGTTTCAGGGAAGCAGTCCGAGGAGGAAGAAGTCCAGCAGGTTGGGATTCAGATTCAGGGAAGTTGTTGGTGGGAAAGGGGACACCAATCAAGATCAAGTTTGGTGTCAGATATGAAACCAAACTGGCAGCCTTGGCTTGAGGACAGATCTTGTTTGCAGACCAGTAGCGCGCAGTCTTGAATACTAAAACTCCTCTTCCTGCGGCGGCTCATCAGCATCAGGTATGACAAAACCCTCCTGCAGAAACACAGAGGGAGATGGTCAGTGTTAACATGCATGTTAAAAGTCCAGTTTCAGTTGGACGAAGACAATAATTGGGTTTCTCATGTCATGTAAACATGTTAGTCCAACTAAAATTGAGCTGGTCTTAGTCAGACTAACATACCTGGATAACCATATCCTCCCTAGCCTTTGACCTGTAAGTAGAAGAAGGAGATGACTAGAGCTGAAACAATTAATCGATTATTAATCTATTGTTTAAGCTTCTTAAATGTGAGTATTTTCTTAATGTCTTTGCTCTGGATAACATAGAAATCATTAAAAATCAATCATTTTGGTTTGTGGACAAAACAAGACGTTTGAGAACATCATCATTTCTGGGTTTGACGAACACCAATCAACATTTTTAAAGGTTTTCTGATATTTTATGGACCAAACAATTCAAGAAAATAATCGACAAATGAATCGTTAGTTGCAGCTCTAGAGATGACGCAGGTTGTCATTTTATGTTACTAGTAACCACTAGCATATTACCTATGTATTAACTAGCTACAGGATTGCTGAAGTTAGTCTGGTGCAACCTAAATTGATAAACTAGTAGTTGTGCAAAATAGTGCATAGCCACCCAGATCACAAGACACAGTGCACAGTGATCCTCTGGTGAGAAAAGATTGTCATGTAAACTCTTGTTACCGTGTTGTTCAGGTTGCCAACCATTGCCTGAATCACCAACTTAGAATCTTACATAAAACTAAATGCATATTGCCATTTGAGTAAAATGACCTTTCATTTGTCACTTCTTTGTCACAAATCTCATGGTTGCCTCGCCTGAAAAGTGAGGAGCAAGCAGAGGTTGCAACCACATTTGAATTCTAAATGACAGCTTAATGGGTTAATGTTTGTAGCCTCAGTGAATGAACTGCATACCATTCCTCTGCAGAAATTTACAAAGGCATCAGCAGTTGTTGACTGCAGCACAAATGGGATTTAATGAGATGCCAAACCATGAACATCACAGATCATGAAGGCTTATTGGAAACTATTCAACAGAAGGAGGCTGGTTAAATTCTATATTTCTATCATCTCTTCACACATTTACAGTTTTATTTTGTAAACTGTTGCGGTTTGTTTGTGTTTTTTAATAAAAATATAAACACTGTCTGGCAACAACAAAAAAAGTCACCCACTGGAATATTTTATTTATTATTTACCATAAGCTTGATTAGACAATGCAGTGGTGGCGGCATTGTTTAGATAATCTTGAAACATCACAACAATTTTTTGCTTAAATCTGGTACTGGTGATGGGAGATTTGCACTGCTGCTGTGTTTACTCTTCAGCACATCCCAAAGATTCTCAGTGGGGTTAAGGTCTGGACAACATGGAGGCCAATCCATGTGTAAAAATTAAGTCTCATGCTCCCTGAACCATCCTTTCACAATTTGAGCCCGACGAATCCTGGCATTGTCATCATGGAATGTGCCCTGAAAAACTGAGTCATTCAGTATTTTTAGGTCAGTCAACATTTTTGTCACCTTTCTGGCCACCTAATGCAAACCCAGATCATAACACTGCCCCCACAGACTTGGACAGTTGGCATCAAGCACAATAATAAGAGTATGTGACTTGTTTTGGGCCAGGCAGTGGCCCAAAAGAGTTCACGGTGATGACGGCGCATGTCACCCATTGCCACAGTGTGTGTCACTGCTGTGTACCCAAATGATTAAATGCACTTATTTTTAAGTCGCTTTGGATAAAAGCGTCTGCTAATTGAAATGTAATGTAATGTAATGTGTTTCTAATGAATTAGAACAATAATGGAAGAGCTGTCCTTCGAGGACAATGCAAGTGGCTCATTCACTCCAGCTTTTTGTTTATATATTGATTAAAAACATGATGAACAATCTATCAATCTTTAGGATCAATAGATACAGCCTCATAAAACAGACTTGAAACTCACGTCTGTGGCGTAGAGGATATCCATGATCTTCAGCAGTGTGGGGTCGCCCTCTTCTTCCTTCTCCTGGCAGATCAGCTCAATGTTCCGCAGCTTACCAAAATAAAAGTCTCTCTCCTTCTCCATGTCATGAATGGTTGATTTCAGGGAATCAAGCTATGGACAAAAAGTTAGGATGGAACATTAAGTTCTTTCTACTTTGACAAATGACTTGAGCGCGAGCTCATTTCTTTTTCATGGTGTTGTACTGACCTCGGTCAGAAGCTCTGCACGCTCCTCATCGACTCCTCCCGATCCTGACTTTTTTGCACTGACGGGAGCTAACTTGGGTGCCACCTTGGCGACGGGTGGCCTCTGTGGGGCTGAGAAGACAAAACAACAAAACATTGCTGAAAAAAACACTTCAGGTGGACTTCGTCAGCATTTTCCAACTATAACTCAAATCACAGCTCTGACCTTGATTTAAGGCCTTCTTAGGGGGTTTGTTGAGAGCTGATGTGGCTTGGGTGGGTGTGGGCATGGCGTCTTGGCCCTGTCTTGCTGCCACGGGATCATACTCATTCCCATCATAGTTGGCGTCAAAGAACTTCTTAAACCACTGAACAAACTCAAAGTTGTCCTGGAACTTCCCCTTAACCAGTTTGTCCACTGGAATGATCTGAAAACAGAAAAAAACTATTAGCGTTAACTCAACAAAAACCCCATCCGGGTTTCTCGGTATAGCAGTGTTATAATCTTGTGATGCCTGGTGTAATTCCCATTGCAGAGACAATTAGTATTTGTGTGCGCTTGTTGATACAGGAAAGGGGGTGTGGCATCACAATGGTGACTGCACAGCATTATGTCCTAAAGCCATCTGCAATTCTGCCCAACCCTAAGATGCATTTCATATCAATGTCAGTAACACAAAACTGTTACATTCAGATCACAGATGTAAAGGGATATGCTTCTTTAACAGCTGACCAACTGGATTGAATTACAAAAACTAATGTACTCTTTGTGTGGGAAATCTTGGAAAAAAAGGAGACATTTGTTAATATACCAAGATAAAAAATAATGCCTTCTCTGCTTACACACACACACACACACAACTTGAAGCAAAATTAAAGCCAGTAAGACAAAGCAGAACAGCCAGAGACTAAGCAATGACGAAATCTGACATCATCAGACAATACACACCCCCAAAGCATGATGACCCAGTAGACAACGCAGACACACCTGGGATTATAACCTTCATCGGTTGAGAATGTATTGATGTGCTCTATGTGTTCATGAATCAGTGACACAGATGTGAGGGTAAACGCTGTGTAGGCATTTGATGTCTGATGAGTTAACAGGGAGGAAGTTGAGGCAGCTTTGTCAATAATCCCACTAGCAACTGCTGCATGTTGAGTGTGAAAACAACATTTCTTAATCTCTGCTGGATTTTAGAATGAATTGGAGATTGAATGAATTCAATCTCCATTTTGGAAAAAAAAGGAGACCTCAGTGAAGATAATTTTTCTACTGGTTAAATAACAAATTAATAATGATGGCGAAGACAACTCCCATGATTCAATGTATAACATTGCCATTTATTGTTCAAGTTTAATGAGAAATTTATTGCAACAGAAATACAGTTGTCTGGCCTTTAAACTGATGGTTTTCATTGTGAAAGATCATTACAGTTGCAGTCTCAGTGGAAATGAGTGCGAGTGCTTGTTTTAATATATTAATTTTTAAAATGAAACCAAAGTCCAGTTGAACTCTAACCCAAATTGTTTTTATTAAATGATTGGCAAGATAATGTAAATATGAAGGCCAAGCACAGAATGTATTATCAAAATTTTTTTCTTTTTACACAATGCCTCCAACTGTGCTTTGTTCCTGCACGGACATTTTAAAGTGTTCAATAAATGAAAGGGGAAGGAGGTAATATAACCCTCTCATTGCAGCTGCATCTTTCAGCAATACAGAGATTACAAATCAACCTTATCTGTTGTCAAGGTAAACCACACCGTTTACAGAGCTGTTCATATTGTATTGAACAAACCTAGCACATACAGGCTGCATACAACTTTGCTGCCTGCTTATAATAAGAAATCCCCAGAGCTTCCATGCTTACATTATATAAGATGCACTATGTAATTTGATATCGACATGTACATGTATTACTTACTTTGTCTACTCCCAGCTTTTTGAAGGAAACTTGCAGAAGCTTGAAGTTGTGGATGTACTCATGCTCCAGCTTGGCACCAAATTTTACTTTCTTGAGGGGCATAGAGTTGAGAAACAGCATGTCCATGAACTGGCAGTAGACGGCACCTGGACAAAAACATGATTTCAGTTTATTTCATTCAATTCAAGTCCTCATCTTCATTTCATTAAGAGCAGAAGAAGCCATCAGACATTCAATGACCTGTGTACTATCAGTAAATGACAGCTGGGTGTTTACCACCTTAATCGAGGGTGAATGAGCAGGACTTACAAACAAGTGTGTCACTCCTTCAGTATCTTTAAGTTACAGAAGATCCACTATGTAGAAAGCTTTTATAAAGTTTGTATTGTGAAAAAATATTTTGATAAACGCCTTAACTGCAGATAAAGTTGTGGGATTGAAGTGAAATGTCTTGACACATCTTTTAACTAAACACTGTAAAACTAAGGATTTAGAGGTTAATATCTGTAGAGACAATACATACAGGTGCAGGCAGACGGGTGTGAAACAATGGTCATGTGATACAGGCACATGGACAAAATGTCTGCATTTGTTTCTGTTGCCACTGTTTGAGTTTCTTTCCCTCACTTCTTAAACTGGAGTTATCGCTCCACATCTGCAGAGCACTGTACACTAACCCGTCTACATGGCCATTACAGAGAACCTAGTCATGTAAGCGAGTATGCCAACAACACTCATGAGCCACTTTATTAGGTACATCAGCCAATCACATGGCAGCAACTCAATACATTTAGACATGTAGACATGCTAATGATGACCAACTCAAATTGGGGAAAACAGGCAATTTAAACTGCTTTGAATGTGGCAAGTTTGTTTGCACCAAATGGGCATATTTTTGCAACTGCTGCTCTACTGGGATTTCAGTCTGATAAGTCAGTATGCAGACAGACTGATAAATTGATACTTCATAAATGTCAGCACAAAATTCAAGCATCCAGTAGTAGATCAACATAACATAAGACACAACATAAACCAACAGATATGTAGATAGCAAAATATTGTACTTGTAACAGAGACCAACCGCCAGCAGTTCTATGTTGCTGTTACTGTAATGAAGCTGAGAGCTCCATATTAGCATAAGGGGTGTTGTGTGTTAGTGAAGTTTCAGAGAGGCACTATGAACTGCAAGCTCTGTATGTCCTGTCATTCCTCACAAGCACTGCTAACTCATCTTTCTTGTTTGTTAGACAGTTCAACAACTTGTACTTCTATCACTTAGCCGTTAAGTTAGCCTTAGCCTACACTCCAGCTCTGCAGCTACAGTACTTCCTTCTATGGGGTATGGGTGATGCCAGCTTGTCCCATAGTTCTGAGTGAGAGCAGCTTCTCACTGGAATAAATCCTTTTTTCTCCACTTTGTTGCCAGTGAGATATCATATATAATGGACAGAAAGTACACAGCTAGTGTAGTGAAAGGAACAAAAAAGATCAGATTGTATTTAACATCAGAGAACACATGACAGAGACGGATCTACTGGATGGGCAGCCTTGTATCGACACCTTGTTTGTTAAAGACCATCGCTGAACACAAAATACGTCAAACCTTACAGCAGACATACTATCTGCCACTGCAGCAACTTTATTAAGTATCCTCAGAATCTAATAAAGTGACATGTAAGTGTTTCAGTTCAAATTAGTTTTAAAAATCTGCGCATAAAATGTCGCTTTTCCTCATGGATATCTGAAGAAACAAATCCTCAAACTGAAGGAACATGTTTTATTGGTTCTATTTCACCATCAACGTAGTCAGCATCAGTCACGCACAGAGTCATGCAGTCAAGCAAGTGTCTCACATGCTCACACCAGGCCATTCTTCAAACAAGAACCCCCTCTCAGGACTGTTTCAGGATGACCCTTTGAATCACAGGGAACAACCACCAACACACATTTCTTACCTGAACACAACATTTCAATCTTGGTGAGGTTCATCTGTAGAGATTCATTGATCCATACCAGCATGTCATGACGACTTAGGTTTTCACTGGTCACTGAGGTCGAGTACACGTTCACAGCCATCGTCAGTCACGTTCTGCCATGGAGAAAACAATACATTTACATAATGACAGTCTGGTCCTGCTTTACCTAACCAGACACAGCCAAACGATACCAGGGCAAGAGATAAAGAGAGTTCATTTGCATCTACAACAAAATGCCATTGTCATGAGGCAGTTTTCACTTCACACTGGCTTGGGGAAAAGGAACATGAGTAATGCACAGTGCCCTGCAAAGCAACTGCAGTTATTGCTTCAGAAATTCTGTGTGGAGGCAAATTCTTAAGTAGACAAACAAAGGATTTTAACTAGTTCATTGTTTATTTAGTAAGAGTTCCAGACCTGCTCTTAGATTTGTAAAACCTTATTTTTTTAGTAACAAGGAAAATATGACAGTTATTGTGCCTTTTTGTAACCAGACCAGATCTAGTGTAAAACCTCCACCCTAAACCTGGACTGACTGATGACTTAAAACCAACAACAGTTTCTAATTGTGTCCATTAAAACAAAGAGGCCACTGCTTCCCTATTTAGCATGCATTTGACTAATTAGGACGCTAAAATAGTTTCTGAAAATCCTGCCAGATATTTAAAAACACGTGCATATTAAAGATGGATGGAGAAATCTATCATTGGATTATAGTGAAAATTTCGGTTTGATAAGAATTACAAGAAATGTGACGTCAGAAAATTCAAGAAATAAAATGTTATGGCGTTAAAATAAACAAAATATTGACACACTAGCTGTGTCAATTTGGATTAGATTGTGATTACTAAAACATTTAAGATATGCTATTATTTACTTGGCACAGATTAAAAAAGCAAAAAAAACGCAATGTGCAACGTAACACTCGGCTGATTATAATGATAAAGCGATTGACAGTTGTTATTCCCCCTGCTCACATTGGTCTGATAGAAAGCGACAGCAGCTAAATGCAACAGGGCCCGTTCCAGAACTTGAAAGCTAATGTTAGCCGCAGTTAGCCGAGTCATGAGCAGCTTAGCCTCCTTACGGTTAGCTAAGCAGCTACCAAATGGGTGTCAATGCGCAGTAAAACAGCAAGCTACAAGTTGACAAGTGAAGGTGCTAGCCGTAAACTAATTGTTAAACGAATGTTTAATAAAGACTGGCTATGTTTCTAACGCAGGCTAAATCACTGGCTAGTGTGAGTTTATTTCAGGGATAAAGCCGTTTCCCCGCCCTGAACCATTGAGTTGCCCATTCCGTTAGCTTGTGACTGACAATGCGACAAAATATTTATTCAGCCACGACTGAAGCTACGTGAATCTCCGCACCAAACAAAACGGGATCTACACCGAGAGCCTGGTCTGAGTTGTTCGGTTTACTTAGCAAATGGTAAGGGCGCATCCCGGTTCCTGCGTAATCACAGGCTAACATGTTAGCTAGCAGAGCTTAACCGCCTCCTCACATGCCGGCTAAAGGACACCGTTAAAGAGAGCACAATTGAACCTACCACGAGTCGATTGACTTAAACAAATCTCGAACGCGATGGTTTACTTTTCTCGGCAGTAGTTCTGTGTCGTTAAATGCCAAACTGCAATTGATTAGGCGCTATCGACACTTCTGCTTTCTCTCTTGTTCTTCTTGGCAGATCACGCTCACTCTACCGGTAGTGGAAAGACCTACTTCATGACGTAATGAAACGGGTAACGCCCTAAGCCAACGACAAAATACAATTAAATGTAATTACATTTAAATTAAGACTAAATGAGAGAAAGAAATAGTGTTTTTTTTAATTTACAAATCTGTTTACATGGCGTAATTTCTGAAACATGATTTGATGTAAAAGCAGTGCTGCATGACACCTGGGAGTGACTAATGGATTTGAATTCATAACAACAATGACTATAATGACACTGAAAATCAAGCAAATTAACAGAATAGAGATAAATATATTCACTGAGAATTTCAGTGTCTCATAACTGAATGTTAACAAATATCAAATGGAAGGACAAAAGTGCAATAAAGACTCCATCCGCAAGATTATTCAGATTTTTGTTCTACTGTTCATCAAAGGTTCCCTATTTCTACTGTATTGTCAACAGACAAAATGGGTAAAAAAAACAAGCAATTAACAGTTTGTAATGCAGCACATACATCATGGATGGGATGGATACTTCCAAGCATCAACTTTCAAATACAATTATGTGCAAAAACACTGTGCGGACCCCTGATGCCCCTGATGTTCATAATATTACATTATTATTCTATACCAGAGTCAGTTTGAGACATATGCCTTGATGGTCTGAAATTGTTATTGACACAAAAAAGAATGACATCTTAACATTTAACACATATTCAAGGATTCAGAACACTAGTCAGATAAAAAGTCAATACAATTCAAAAATAACAATAATAACCATAAAAATGGCAGCAATGTAAACAAAAACTCAGCTGTCAATTATTAAAAGAATTATTTAAGTTAACTTGCTCACAAAAGAATAATCCTCAGATTGTACAGAGACAGATATGCCATATACACAATGCAGATTATTATTATTTATCATTTAATGTCTGTTTTGTACCAAAACATCCTAGAATCATGAGGGCATTTGCAAAAAGCACTAAAGTCAATCAATACAAACCACTGAATCATTATTAATAGGCATGAACAATGTTAAAAACTTTACAATTTTTCACATGAACAATTAGTTAGATAACTAAATAACTAAATAATCACAATAAAAGTAATAGGTAGTTTTGAATCAGCAAAGAGTTAAAAAGAATTAAACATATTTAATGTTCTGCATTTGTCCAGGACACATCAAGTATGATCTAAATATGACAACAACTCAGCGGTGCAGTTCTTATGTCTTCAACACAATATCAAACAAGGCAAACCAAATGATTAAAATCACTCAAATGTAGCAGCACACTAAAAATACACTTTCGGATCATTTAAAAACGTTTTAAAAATGAAATGAAAAGCCCCATATAGACATACATTATGTACAGTACAATCTGTTAACACCACAAGCCATTGCATGCTGCACCATGAATTTTGATCCTTTACATGGATAGCTTAGTTTCCTCTGCTTGTGCACAAGTTTCAACCAAAGAAAGTGTTAAAAGCAAATTTTCAATGTGAGTGAATCTCACAGTAATTATAAATTACCGTTCAGGACAGATGTGTTGCGGATTGCAAGCTAATAGTAAAAGTGACAGTCAAAACTATAATATAACTATAATAACTATAATAATAAAGAAGTTGAAGTGTTCAGCCAAGAACAAGATGGAGCACAATCTGCCTTCTCAGTTTTCTCGAAGACAAAAAGAGGCTTTGGGGCCAAAGTGGCTGGTTGACACACATACTACTTGTGTGACATAATGCAAGAGACTTGTGGGTATAGAAGATAAAATGGCTCTGTGTCAGTGAACAACAAAAGCTTGTTTGTGAGCTGGAAAATAGTAGAGGTCATTAATGCTCCGGCAAGTTCTTAAAACACGGGGAGGAGAAATCCTGGCATACACACACACACACACTGTATAAAACATAACCAACCTCCCTCTATCTGAGTTGCTGTAGTTCTGGGGAGGCAGGACAGGACAAGGAGGAATGGGGAGTGGACGAAGTGGACAAATTGGGCATAGTGGACATGTTGGATGTGGTGGACATTGTCAAGACCTGCTCACAGGCAAAATAATCCTTCAGGGGAGCAAAGAGGTGACGAACGACCGGCACACTCCAGGCCTTCCCCAGTACTTTCTGCCTCTGCTGTCGGTTCATGTTCCGCACATCCGTGTAATGTTTGGGGAAACCAAATATCCTGGTGAGAAAGGGAGAAGACAGCATAATGTTAGCTAAAACCCAAGAAATATAGACTGCTGTTGAGCTGCTTGTCTTATTTTACGCATCCATCATTTATTTAGTTATAAGAATTACTGCTAAGCCACAGCTGTTGTTTCAGTCTACACTATTTTTGTCCAGACTTGTATAACATGTGCATGTAATGAATTTAATTTTAAATCTTAATAGTAAATCTGTGAGTCTGAGGGGGGGAAAAAATCAATAAATGTAATCAGTTCATGTTTGAGGCCAGAATCAAAAGTGCTGAGTTCTCCACATAACGTAGTATTTTAGAAGCAACAGCAAACACACACAGTGTAACATATTTATGGATATTTATGAGGAAATATGACAGCATGCACTGTGCAAACAGCAACATAGCAAAAACATGCAAGTGTTACATCTGTAGAGAGAGAGAAGAACACAAAAATTCTGTTGGGGACTGGTGCCAATGACTTTTCCAATTACCGTCATACTGGTTTAAATGTAAAAAGGTCAGATGGAGATATGGTGCGCAAGTAAGTGGATAATGTTAGTGACATGGATGTTGTTTAATGTTGATGATAGGGGTGGAGTGGCTCAGTGGTTAAGACCGGTACCCTGTGTGTGAAAGACATCATGGTCGCAAGTTCGATTCCACCCCTGGCTGATTGTACTGCTTTGGATAAAAGCGTCTGCTAAATGACATGTAATGTAATGTAATGATGCACAGAAACACACACACAAAGAGCCAGTGTCATTATGCTCACTTTTCAAGCTCTGTGATCCACAGGTTGTCTTCTCTGCCGTCCTGGAGGACGGGAAGCTGATTCACGTATTTGCCCTGCTTCAGCGAGTTTGGATTGGTGGTGATAGTCCTCACCTTTGTAACCTGAAACAAAAATACTCTCCATTAGTTAAACAAAATGGAAGGATGGTAGATGAAAATAAATAAATGAAACTGAACCATTTACTGACCTGGGCTTGTCTACCAATCTCTAAACAGTCCTGGAGAGTTAGCCTGTCACTCTGGGAGGCTATGATGGGCCTGATGGGAGATACAGAACAAAATTACATCACATGGCATTTCTAAAGCGCACAAGAGAGAAAACAGATTAACACTGTCAAGAAATTAGTAAAAAATAAAAGAAACAATTTTGTGACATAAAATGTTACCTTACTTTAATTTTTAAAACATTCTACTGCAACTACCAATGATGATGCTACAGGAATATAATATTCCAATCAAAAACATAGCATGCATCCATTCATTTTGAGTAGTTTATTGGACATTATTCATGATGATACTGTATTTCTAACCTGCTCATCCCTGGAATGTTTCCCCAGAAGTAACGGGCTCGGTGGGCTGGACTCACTTTAACTGCATCCACCAGAACTGGGTTGCACTAGGACAGAATTAGTAAAAATGCTAGAGTGAGTTCTCTGCCAGTCATTTAGAACATGATTGTAAAAAAAATACAAAAAAAAGTAAGTGAGGAAGGAAGAAGCAGGAAAGGTAGCAAGGCAGCAGGAATTCAGCAAAGCAGAAGGATATGGAAATGGACGGAGAATAAAAAAAACATGGGACAGAGGGGGGAAAAGGGAGAGAAGAATGCTTGAAGGATCCTCCATAAACCAAACAGAATTTGACCAAGACAAACCTCAAGGAAGCGGCAGATGTTGACTTTGTCATGTGTGTTCATGAAGACGACATTCTCAAACAGCCAGAAGAAGGGCCTGGGGTCTTCTTCTTTGGGCTTCAGCAACTGAAGGATGCGGTAATACTCAAAGAAGAGCCTGCCGGTGCCCTCTGCAGGGGGATTTTTAGAACAGTTTCAAACACAAATACAGTATACAGCAGCTGCGTAAAGCCCCCAGAGTACAGGCATGTGTTAGGCCTGTGTGGCAGGCTGAGGCCTGGGTATAGCAGTTATTAATTCAGGCCTGTGTAAAATGACTATTTCCTATTAGGGCTGCATGATATTAGGAAATCATGCATTAAGAGATACAAAAGTTTTTGGGGTTTTTTTGTATTGATATACAATAAACAATAAAATGAAACTGGATTACAAATTAGATTACAAACAAAAACAGACAAAAATATTATAGATTAAAACCGAGGAATTTTATTTTATTTTATTGCCAAGTGCAAAAGGTTTATACAGAAAATTGTTGTACCCGAAACGAGTGGCTCTTATTTTGAAGGCCAGGATGAAAGGAAGTGATGATGTGAAGAATAATAAAGTTCGGTCAGCTGATGTTCATGCAAGGAGTCCCTTGTCTCTTTTTATTTTTTCTTTAGCTGCACAGTATAGACGCTCACTTACTAGTATTAGTACTATAATATGATGTGCAGATGCAGATTAAATAAATAATTTAAATATTCAAATGTTTAAGATAATGCAGTACAAACGTACGACAATAACTTACCATAGATGCCTTTTCTGAAAGGGTTGACAATGGACAGGTCATTACAGGGGCTTCCACCAATCAGCAAATCAAACGGACCCCACTCTTCAATCTGGATTTACAAAGAACAAAATACTTCAAATGGCTGAACAAAGAATATTTTTAAAATTATATTATTAACATAATCGTAGAATGTGTGTTTGGTGTGTGAAAATACCTGTTCCTTGGTAATGACACGCACATCACCAACTTGGATTATTTTAGCATCGTGGTTAATGGTCGCCACAGCAATTGAGTCATCGCAGACTTCTGAGGCGAAGTATTGCTCTACCCTAAAGCCAAGATCCTTCAGCACCAGGTAGCCTGAAAAGATTCAAACACATTTATTCTGTGGGATTGTATTCAGAAATGTGTCGAAAATAAATATAAGGCTGTCGCAGGAGCCCCTTTAAAATGCTCGGAAATGAATCCAGGTGTGTCGACTCACCTGTTGCTATGCCATCAAACGGTGAAAGAACTCGAAGTGGTCTGCGCTGGTTGGCAGGGATGGACGGGTAAACTCGGTGTGGCTCCTGCAAAAGAAAAAAAGGTCAGTCAGTCTGTACTTCAATTTTTCCACATCATGGAATACACGTATATATATTTATATATACAGTATATATGTGTATATATGTATATATATATGCCTGGCCAAAAAAAGGGTGACAGACTCTAATAGCCTAATTTGTTTGTTTTGTTTATTACGATAAGCTTCTGCAATGTCATAAGATTTATTTCCGTCCAGTGTTGCATTCATTTTTCACCAAGATCTTGTATTGATGATGTGAGAGTCGCACCACTGCGCAAAGCCTTCTCCAGCACATCCCAAAGATTTTCTTTCAGACTCTGTGGTGGCCAATCCATGTGTGAAAATGATGTCTCATGCTCCCTGAACCACTATCACAATTTGAGCCCGATGAATCGTGGCATTGTCATCTTAGAATATGCCCGTGCCATCAGGGAAGAAAAAATCCATTGATGGAATAATCTGGTCATTCAGTATATTCAGGGAGTCAGCTGACCTCATTCTTTGGGCACATAATGTTGCTGAACCTAGACCTGACCAACTGCCAAGACTACCAACAATAAACGGCTACTGTAAAAACATGGCAACTTTTTTTTGACCAGGAAGTGTATATGTGTATATATTTGCTCTAGCAAATGTCTTTTCTTATTTAGTTTAATATAGACTTCAAATTATCCTGAAATTATCCTTGCACTGTTTTGTGAAATAAATATGATGTGTGTGTGTGTGATATTTGCAATATAATGAAAATAATTCAAATCTCACAAATGCCATGGCACTGTTGTTGGGGAACAATCCCTGAACTCTGATGCTCCAGTCTTCCCTGGGGATCAGAGCACCATGGGTTTTGTGAGGCTGACACAGGAAGCAGATCCACGGATCCACCTGTGTCAGTGTATCAAACGTCCCTGGACCGATGAGGATATTTAGACAGTCATTACAGTAAGACCTGCAGATGGAAAACAGAAGTGCTGGAATTAAGACAAATGTGGACTCTTCTAGTTACCCTGTTTCTATAATTACCAATGCAGAGACAGAAATGATCAGACCAACCTGCAGCAGCTGTCATTGCCACACAGTATGACCTCCATTCCATAGCAGCAGATGGTACAGTAGGACTGATATCCATCTTCATCGTAGCGATACAGAGTTTCTGTGAAGTTATCCTACCGGGAAATCAAAGCTAGACGTTAGGGGACATTTTAAAACAGCTGCATAGGACAATAACAGCAATGTAAACACCTCAAGGAAAACTGTGACATTCAGAGTTTTATGTGGGATTTTCTTTTAAAACTAGTCCAACAAACAGTGAACATTAATTATATCTGTGTCCACAGTTTACCCACATTTACAGAACACTGCAATGCCATCAATGTTTGTCACTGCTGATTGTCATACAAGTCGTTACTTGTTTCTTACTTTACACTTTAAGCAGAGGCTGCCATTGAACAGCGGGTGAGATATCTCAATATCTTCAGTGCCACAACACAAACAGAAATCTGCAAAGGCAACACAAACAACAAGAAGCAAGTAAGAAACAAAAATGACACACATTCAAAGATCATGTAAAAAGGAAAGCTGTGAAATATTTTAGTTTTAAAACGCTGTATTTTTAATAGCTTTATTCCACAAAACTTAATCCACAAAGATGTGGTCCTTTCTGCTCATAAGGGTTAGGCTGTTTGTCAATAAATACTGTCCATCACCATCAAATGCATTCATAACATAGGTGGGAGAGAGGGGAATATAGGGAAAAAACAAGTATAACTGAGTCAAAAGAGAGCAGCTTCTATGAAGAGAATTTTCTTTAATACTGTGCATATGTGAATACAACCATTAATTAAAGAATGTTTATAAGAGACATTCATTTCTTTTAATAGATTAACAAGAAAAAGATTGTAATTGACACAGCTGAGCACTCACCCTCAATGTTCAGTTTCATGTCATTGATCCTAATAATGGTCTCCTCTGCAAACAAAGAAACCAATTAATGCTTAATTTGTTCAAAGTACAACTCGATTATATGATGAAAAAGATAACCTTTGGTTTTGTACCTCTGACTTTCTGGTCCGGCTGGGTATAGACGTTGGTAGACTGGTTGACTTTGTTCAAAGTTTTGACAAAGTTCTTCTTCTTGAACGGCACAAAGTCTGGTGATGTGTCGTCATCAAACCCATCAAGTAGACTGCTTTTCTTCCTTTGTCCCTTACCTCCTCTCCATCCTCCCCTACCCCTCCCTCTACCCCATCCTCTTTTCAACTTCTCCCACCCTCCTCCTCCCCAGCTATCTTTCTCCTCTTCCCATCTTTCCTTGTCATGTTTTGCAGAGGCACATCCCCCTCTGGATACCTTCTCCTTCATCCCTCCTTTGGTACCTTTCCCCCCAAGATCAAGTCTTTCTAAAGCAGTTTTTCCATTGCTTATTTTGAAGGAGGACTTCTTTGAGGAGGCCCACGACTCTCTCTTTAAAGAGACAGTCACGTCTTTCATCTCAGCACTCGTATCGCTCTTACAGCCCGCAGAGGTGGAGTGTGGAGAAGAAGATGCTTTCAGGAAGAGTTTCTTCTTCACCTTTGGCGCGTGGCTTCTTTTATCATCACCTGGACAGACATCAATCAGACATGAGACCATCACATTACATATGCATTTGTGAGACTGTATTAATAGTATGCAGCTGTGTATCAGATCTTGTGAACAGAGCAGCACTGAAGCTCCAGGGTAAATATTTGAACTCCACTGCCTTAAAGCTGAAGGGCATAGCTTTTAAAAATAAAATAATGTCTGCAACTGTCAAATGAGTTCACACAATACTGATAAAGTCTATCATCTCCACGTGACTCTCTCTGTGTGACGCGCTCTCTCTTGGTATAGCAGTGTTTTGTTTTTTAGGCGCCGGAGGCTTTCCCTTGCTGCAGACAGCGTGACACATTTTACATTCTGACTGATAAAAATAAAACTGAACATTCAGTAGGATTTCACAATCATTATTTTTCATTGTTCGATATTGAAAATGTTGGCTCCACTGGATAGAATAGAACACCAACCAAAATCAGTACCTGGTACCTGTCACTTACAGCTGCTGTTCTGGAACTATGCAGCTCCAAATTTCCTGGACGAGTAAAACTACTTTTAAAGAGAGATATACAACACACAACTTACTGAAGTACCACAGAAACAACAGGCGAAGCTGAAGAGCATTGTGTGTGTGTGTGTGTGTGTGAGAGAGAGAGGGAGAGTCTACAGAGGGCAAGAGAAATTCCACACTGAACATTAATTTACATTTATTAAAGGAGCTACATCTCTCACAGGATATACCAAGTGAGATAAACAGTATTATACTTTCACTCTACTAACTTTTATATTCTCTTATATGTTCATACCATTTATGAGAGCTGTTGTTTTGAATCCGTCTGATCCTGTAGGTAGAAAGCCTCCAAAAGCCCAGTGCAACATCTGCCTTAGGAGCTCATCTCTGTCCCCTGGACTCGCAGAAAACTGTTTCTTGCACCGAAGTGCAGCTTCCTGGAAGACAAGACCGTACTGTAAATATATAAGCAGGTGGACGCTTTTTGATCATTTTAAAAGCAAAGGAGTAGAAACTGCGGTCAAATATAATATAAAGTAAATCAAATATCCTAGGTTTTGTATATCAAAACTGTTACAATGCAGTTACAGTATAAAAATAAACAGAGGAATGCACAAACCTCCAGTGACAGGGAAATGGCTTCTTTATAGGTGTGGATGGTGGCAAAAGAGTTGGCACAGAAGAACTTGGCAAAGGAAGCATATGGTTTCAGAGTCTGCAAATCGACCTGGAATCAAAGCCAAGAAATCAAGAGAGGATAGAACAACATATATGAATAGATCAGTAACTCAGCAAACCACAACTACACTCAAACTATATAAAAAAAGAGATGGCTCACTTGAGAGAACATTTTCTGTCCGTACCACTCTACCATCGTCTTCTCTGGAGGTAGAGTCTGTCCCTCAGAGGTCATGGTGATAGCTGGCCAAAGAGAAAAGCCCTCCACTTTACCCCAGACCAGATCCCCCTTCGCATTCTATACAACACAAACAGTATATGCACAATGTTTTCTTTCTGACAAACACCTTTTACCTAATTTAATAAACACACTTTATTAAATTTTGTAAACAAATGAGTAGATTTGAACTAATCTTTCACTTCACATTACCAAAAATACCTTTGAGTTGCACTGCTCGCTTGTTGAAACCATGGCGTCATTGTCGCCATCATCATCATCACTGCCCACAATGTAAACAAACTCTGACGGTGGATTTTGTTGACCTACAAAACAGTAAACAATGAACTACTGGCACATAAAGTGATATGGAAAATATGTGAAGCCTTAGGGAAATCCTGAATTGCAGCTTAAATTAAAATGTAAAATTCCTATCAAAAAAGCTGAAACTGTTTTATTCACAGTGAAAGACAATACAAGACTCAGTACACTAGAAACAATATTATACATTCTTACTCTGTTGGTTTTTTAGTTTGCTGGACTCGGTAACATCGACCACATCTGAAAAAGAAAAATCATACTCATTCTCATTATCAACATTAAAAATAGTGTGCGAGTTATAACGGTAAATAAAATAAAATGTAGATGATGTAGAAATATAGAAACAATGACAACTAACAAGGTAATATTAAAGGAGCTGTATGTAAGACATGTGTTATTGTATTTCTGATGATAATCAGCAGAGATTAAAGAAACACTAGCTTTTGTGATAACAATAGTGCAAGCAGTTTATTGAACAAATTATAATTTAATTCACAGCCTGTCTGTTTATGTTTATGATATAGAAAAGGTGTCTAAATACAGTCCTAGTTCCGTCTTTCAGTTTGTCAAACTCATGTTACCTGAGGAATTATCTGTGTACTCCGAATCCTCCATACTCGTGGAGTTTATGGAAGGAATAATTCGACTTGGTTTGTTCACAAAACCAGAACTTTCCTCAGACGAACTTCCCTCATCCTCTGTTTTTATCTGGCCTCGGGCAGGAATTTTGGTTCTTCGGTAGTGGGATTTTCCTGCCAACATCTGTGGTTGAGCCTTGACCACCTTGTGACAAAAAAATCAAACCCACATCCAGATGTCTTTATCGCCTGGTAGTATGCAAAACGTAGTGCACACAACACAAAGTACAGTTTAGAATATTAGAATGCTACACACATTCGGTCAAATTGGTCCCTTGTGGCAGCACGTTTAGAAGCAGTGGATCTGGTCACATTTCCACCACCAAGTCGTGCAGCCACTGCCCAATGTCTGCCCAAAAGGTTCCCTCAGACTATCCCTGTCTCAGTCACCTGACGCCACAGATACATCTGTTCCTGTGTTCCTACTGATCCATGTCCACATAACACCCATTTCCACTAGTACAATTCAGTTCAATTACCAAAATAACTGATCATTCCATCCCACTTTTTGGGCATCCTTCTGTTGAGGTACCTAGCACAGTAGTCCAGCACCAATAGGGTGGAGCTAGACACACTGCAGCTTTTACTGTGTACTTTTCTTCTTTGTTGACTTAATTGCAAACTATAATGTCATGCCATTTACATGGTTGACATAGCCTTCACACCCCGCAGTAGAAACACAAACCAGATCAGGGTTTCAAACACGCCATGGTGACCTTAACTGCACACTTTTAGTGCCAGCTACGACGATTGTCACTAGTGCCACACCAGCTATGGAGGATAACTTTAGTGCTACATCCACGTCTGCTCCAAGTACAACTGCCATCCATGGTACCCTAGTGTTTTAGAAAATCCCAAAAATGTAGAAGTTTGAAAATGCTGCTGCTTCAATTTTAGTTTGAATCCTGCAGGTTTGCTTTTTAGTCTGAACAGGCAAAGACAAAGAGAAAATGATGATGCACTTAACCACATTCACTCCCTGTTTAGTTCTTCTTTAAGTCTTAAATTTCCCCTCAATGTCAGACTAATTAAATCCCTCTGCCCAACTGACAACAACTTCCTGTTCAAACTGGCACTTGCATGCCCTTAATGTCCCATGATACACTTTTCCAGGAGAGGCAGGAAAGATGCAGATTACTTCTGTTGCACAGCCCAAAATGTGTGTCAGAATGCAGATGTAGTAGCATGGATGTAGCCTAGCTCTCACCATAGAAAACACCTGCTTCCTGTTGAGAGAGTCTGGCAGGGCCAGGAGGGTCAGAATTAATCTGCGCAGTGTGGAGTGCTCTCTCATGCTTTTCAATGTCTGTAGAGAGAAAAAGAAAAATCCTGTAATGAAATTTAATATTAAACTTAACATCTCTACAGGAGGTGCTATCTTAGCACTAGTTTACCTTAAACACTATTCAATTATTATAATATTAGTAAAAAGATAAATTATTAACAGATGAAGTATATATTGTTTTATTTTAGGTGTATCTCTAATACCATAATTACATACAGATTAAAATGATTTGGATTTTATTAATTTCTCTTATCTCTTTGGCTAAAGAGGATTTTCCACTCAGCATAAATACAGTTACACATTTAGATTACCTTTGTCCAGACGTGGCCATCTCCTGTTGTGATCCTCTGTCCCCTCCTCAATGTCTTCCTGGACGTGAAGAAGTCATGTCCCAGCTGGTGTGTTTCACTAGAACTGGCATTACACACACCCAGTTGATATCCCATCTGTGACAGCATTTGTCTGGACAACCTGTCCTCCTGGAAGGAAAACACAAACATAATAAAAGGCAACATAAAGAGTTAGGAAACAAAAACATGTTTTTATTGTTACAATAATGAACACAGTTAGTGTCCCGTAAATGTTAATATATTGCAAAATGCAATCAATTGAACACAACAAGCACCTCTCAGGTTCTAAACATTATACATTCCTATTTTTGTCCATCAAATCCACACAGAAACATAAGTATCAAAATATATCACCACCTTTTACGTGTGTCGTGAGCTGAACTTTTTCTAATCTGGAAAGAGGATCCAGATTAGCTCTAATGAGGATACATTTTTATTGCATCATGCTTACTGTAGTTTATTCATTTTGAACACCGGCTCAAAAATACTGTAACTGACTGCATTCTTCCTCACTTAAAAAAACTGACATACAGCTTCTTACCTGAATGTTTTCTGGGTGTTTCAGCACAGTGACAATGTTCTTCAATTCCACATCACCAAGCTGCTCAGGTACACTCTCCACTATACTCTGTAGTGCTGCTTTATAGAAAGCAAATACGTCCTCCCGGAAGTCACACCTCTCCTGTTCCCCCAGATCCACAACAGCAGTGGCACACAATAAATCCCAAGCTCTGGAGCCTATATTGATCATGATTTTGGGGAGAAGCTCCTTATCACTGTGGAGGAAATGAAGCTGTCGTCTGCTGAGGAAGCTCTCAACAACTGAGGGCTTCAAGATGCTGGCTGCGTACGATTTAATCAGTATGGAGGCCAGTTGAAGATCCACTGCAACACTCGCACGGCCAAACTGCTGTAGTTCTTGAATAGCTCGAAGGGGCTCCAAAGATTGGGAGAGAAAGAGGAAGCGCAGTTTAACTTTATAATCCATGAGCTGGGTTCTAATGTGGTGAGCATCCTTGGTTTCACCCAGTGACTTGAAATACTCCACTAAATCCCTCCAACTGACTGCTATCTTCTGCACAGTGCGGATAATAAAAAGACACTGTGATGAGACAGGATGGGATGGGTCATAATTCTCTGCGCCAGCAAATATCTCTTTTAGACTGTCATTCACAGAGGCATAGGTGGTGTAATGATGATGGACGTCTTTCACAAGGTCAACCACGCATTTGAAGGAGGCAGATAGTGCGGCCTGGCAGGCTCTTCCTGCGATCCCAGGGAGGCCACAGAGTGACAATAAGCTTGGGTTGTATGGCCGGAGCAGTGACATAAACCTCTGGCTTAACCCCCGGTGTGAGGCGTCACAATAAAACACAGCAAGGTTGGACAGAGCGAGACCCCATGTCTTCAGCATGTCAAGAAGAAGGTGTGCATCAGAGTCTGCTGTGACATTCTCAGTGTCGCTGTCTGCCGAGGATTGCGAATCAGCTGTGTCGACACTCATCTGCAAAGTGTGCAGCAATCTCACTGCACTGTTCCCAAGGTTCTGGTCAAAGTAGCCAATCAGGACAATGCTTGTGCTCTGTCCTTCACCCAGGTCCACTCCCATGTACAGATAGAGGCAGTATGGTGTGTTTGAGCAGACCTGGACAATGTCTTTCAGGTGGAATGTACTCATGAAAGCAGAAAGTGAAGGGCCAGAAATATTGCTGTCAGTACTTGTGCTCAAATTTGAGTCCACATTGTCAGAACAATATCTGTTGATGAAGCGCAGCAAGGTGTCACTGCTGTAGAAACAATTTGCAGTCCTTCCCCTGTCCACTGCTGCTTCTGGTTGCTCTACTGTCTCCTTTGCTTGTTCACAGTCTTTATTATTTGTGACATCCATTTTGTCTTGTTTTGGCTCGATTGTCACGGCCATCACATCATCCTCATCATCAGATATCAGCACTATCAATTCAGAAATCCCGTTCAACATCTCCCTTGATTTCTCTTTCCTTTGTTCTTCAGCTGTTTTGCCATCCATCTTCACAATAATCTCCAGTTTCTGATGTGGGGTCTCAGAGGAAAGGTCATCTGTACAGGAAACAGAAACACAATAAGAATAGTGTCCCATCCTGCCAACAAATTCAGTGCAAATTGGTTCAGACTATATATGTGTAATCCTGCTGACAATTTCACAACATCACAGATTACAAATACCCTTCTTGATGGAGGCAAAGGGTTCATTGGCACAGGGGAGGTAATTTTCCATACAAAAAATAATAAAATTAGCCAAGAATATTTTTATTGAATCAAATTGTAACCTACATAATACTCCTAAATAATAGAAAAAAGTGTGATGCATTGATAATCCTGTAGTAATGTGCAATCATAATCATAATCAAATTTAATTGTGAAATATCCCAATATTTCCACTCCATATGTACATACACACAGCTCCCACCTGAGTCATCAGGAACCATTCTCATACTCTGTCCTCCTCTGGCCTCCAGTGCATGATACTCCCTGCCTTTGTAGTTCTTATCAAAAAACAGCTTGAACCACTTTAAGAAGGTCAGAGACACTGTTGGGTTCTTCTTCATCAGTGCCTCAATAGGGATGAACTTGAGAGACAAAAGAGAAACAGACAGTCCTCTTAAAAAATGGCATGAACAATTAACACAGGAAATCATTTGGACAAGGACCCATGAGCTTTTTGGTTCAACAACAAAGATGGGACACTCTACAGATGCATAACAAACATCAAAACTAATGTTAGTTGTCCCAGAGTGACACAAATATTTTATCAAGAAATAAAAATCATCACTCACCCGGACGACGCCAACTTTTCTGAAAGCAGCTTGCAGTAAACTATAATTGTGTATTAAATCCACTGTGTTACTACTTTGAAACCGGACCCTGGAAAGTTCCAGAGACCCAGGAAATAAACAGTCCATCAGCTGGCAATAGGCTGCACCTGAAACATTGATATAAACACACAAACGTGAGAGGAACTGGTGGCAGGCACAAGCAGGCACATTTGACAGTACTTAATTAAAGTTTGAAAGTATGAAAAAGTCACATCATACGGGCACTGCAATAACTGGGTTTCATATTATGTCACAAAACTATGTGAGAAAATTAAAGCATATTAAAAGACACAAAAAGAACATACAAATGCCACACAGAAAGGCCCGGACAGGAATGCAAACTGGCAATCCTGTGTTATTCTATTCAGTAAGAATGCTTTCACAAATACAAATTGTACTTTGTAGAGTGAACAATTTCAATTGTATTTTGTAAACTGACAAAAAAAGTGATAGTTTTAGTTTCAGATAGTTGACATACCTGTATATATCTGCTGCACCTTAGTGAATCCTGTCTGTAAAGTTTCATTGAGCCAAGCCAGCAGCTCATAGCGGTTATATGAACTCCCAGCACTCAGAAACACATTAACTGCCATCTCTGAACGGGGTGATCCTGCACAAACACCAAATACATATATCTTTAAAATAGAGTAAACAAAACACTGATTAGTGAATCTGAAGTTGCATTCCTAAAACTGAAAGTTAAGGGGGGAAAAAATAAAAGTATCTAGCACAAAAATGGTACTGCCCTCCTTTCCCCTTTGTTAAAAGGATTTGTCATGCTAGTTTGCATCACAAAACTGGAAGTGTTGCATTGCTTTCAATGTAAAATTAACAATTCAAGAGGACTATTTCACAAAAGCAGGGTGAGGGAACCCAGGAATACTGAGAAACTCAGGCTTGACCTAGTTAGGTTTGTTCATCCTGGCTTTCTCTGTTTCACATAGCCCATCCAGGGATTAGGAGAGAAAGGTAGATTTGAGGTAGATTTCTCAATGCTTAAATGCATTAGGCAGTGCTGCATATTTTATACCAAGAAGACATCAACAACTGGTGAAGGCAACATTTAAGATGTAAATGAGTGGCAACGAACAACAGACTGACTAAATGTATTATGTAGACATGTGACCACTGATCTTAACTGAAATAAATAAACATTGTTATACTTTAAAATGATTAATAGCCTATTGAATTTTGTCTCTAAATTACCATGAGTTTCTGATCAGGGTTACACAGAAGTCACAGACTGGGATCCATTAAGTCTAAATATACATTTGTTGTGAAGCAGGCAAGCTGAACAAAATACATTTCCATGGCTTTTATGTGCCACTGCTTTCATGAAACTGAATCCAGCTGGCTTAATTAAGCCAGGATAACTGCACAACCCCACCTTATTTCTGTCTCAGTTTTGTGAAACAGCCCATGACATCACATTAAAGTTCACAGGGAACTATAATGAAATAAATCACGTTAAGATGTTGTTTCTCACCTTTTCAGTAAATGATAAAAGTGCAAGCAAGCATTGTATGGCAAGCATTACAGATATCTGTGATGTCATTTTGACTAGTCGTAATTTAATTGTGACTAGTATGAATTGTAGTTGTAGATATCTGTTGTTCTTACTTGTCAAAACTAGTGTCCGGTATCTGCAACTCAGTTTTTACTAATCAAAATAATGTAACTTTTACCATTCATAAGTATATATCTAAAACTTCCTTCTGACTATCTGAAACTTAAATCAAGTATTTAAAAAGGACAGTGTAGATATCTTCAATTGAGGATACTAAAGAGAACTTGAATTGTGACTAGTTATAATGACTTTGTAGATATCTGAAACTGGAATTACAGATATCTAAATCTGTAGATACACATGAACGGCAAAAGTGACGCCATTCTGACTAGTAATAACTGAATTACAGATATCTGTAACTTAAGTTTTGACTAGTAAAAATGAAGTTGCAGATATCGGCTGTAAAAATATCCTGTCTGTCGATTAAATATCAAAACCGTTTGCCATACATGTGTGTCTACCTGTGTGTGTGAATGGAGACGCGAACGCAACAATGTCTGCACCAATCGCATTTAAGCGGGCGAAATTCTGACCAATTACAATCGATGGGGGAAGTTCTTCAAATCAGAGACAACTGATCCTGGATCCGATCTTGTGCCGGTGCTATGCGAGACAAACACAACTTGATCCGAGCGCAGATCAGCAGTTTACAAATACAGCAAGTCTTTCAACAGTGGCCGGAAGGGAAGCCATGATGGCACGTTTGAATGGTGGAAGAGCAAGCAACGTGACAATGTATTATCCTAGCAACACAACATAACCAAAGAGCAAGTTGAAGATGTCTTTATTAAATGTTAGGTTAGAAAATGCAATTATATAAAAAAAACACGGCGTTGATTCCTTCACACTCGTATAAAACATTAAATCACAGTCAGATATAAGATTATGTCGCTTATTTTAAGCATTAATGGACCAGATACGCGATTTACTTGAATATAAGGATTACCCATTTACCAATGTACGAAACTATAGCCGAGTTCAGACAATTGCCGGTGAAGGTACGTTGCGCACGGTAAACCGTACGCGAACATACGTTGCGGTTTTACGTAAAACGCGGTGGGAAGTTACCGAAAAGTTGCTAAGTTTCTTCGCGCTGAAGATAACTGCGGGTTTGTGTTATTAAGCTGCTAAAGTGGTCAAACGCAGTTGATTAAACTCACCCTCTTCACTCCAGTCCATCACGCGTGGGTATTTAAACTGTTTACCATCTCCAGACCCGTGTAAGCTCTGAACCCACCCAAGTTCCCGGGTCAGCTGCACCGCCCGCCCCCGCCCTCTCCCCCTCACAGCTGGCGGTGCCGCCGCCTTTCTCCGTTGTCAAATAAAGCGATTGCGAGTGAGATCCACAAATATGACGAATTACATGTATGTACCAGTGATGTGGTATTAGAAAACAGCAAAAGAGAAAACTAACGTGACCACTTTTCACACGATGAGCAATTTACAATGGGCTAGCTCGCTAAGCTAAGCGGTGCTAGCGTCCATTAGCCGCTAGCCGACATGTTAATAAGTGCTTACATTTGTTTTACACCAGTTATAGCAATGTTTTATGCATAGTAATTTAAACGTTGATACATCATTCAAGCAAACGAAAGTGAACAGGGACGTTTTAATCTGGAGAACAAATGTCTGGACCATCATTCTTGAAGTTGGGAAATGTGAATTGGCTGGAAAGACATCACGTGGGAAGAGACACGTAAATACCAAGTTACACAGGAGCGACGTTTCAAAAATGTTTACTACTGTATGTTGACCTAAACTGATTTGAAAGTAATTACATTTTCCCACAATGGTCAGATTCTCATATGTTAAATGTTACTTTTACATTAGCACTTAATGAGTGATAGACGAAAACAACATATTCCAGTATGTGTAATGTACTGTACATGGCAGGAATTTTCTTATGATTCATACTGGTAAAAAAAACTAACAAAAACCTTGGTTAGGTATTTTGTACTTTCCTCAAAACATTGGAATTCAAAATTAATCCACACATTTCAAAATAATTAGGCAGTTATCATGCACTGGTCAATGCTGTGAGCTTTGCTCACTGGTAAACATATCTGGATAACACCAGGGGGCTGACTCATCATTATTTGTGAATATTGACTTATTTGTTTTATTCTGTCATTTGAACCCTTCTAACTGAGATGATTTTAATGACAATTCTTCTGAATACCTTCTAAATTTGATAGCCATAAACAATATAGTCTAAAGATTCCTAGTTTGTGTTTGAATGGGGCCTTGGATACTATTTTAATAGCAGGTACCACAAGGCTTAGTGTTAGGGCTGCTGCATTTATTTTATTGAATGGGTTCTCCACTTGCAACATCCCCTATCCTGAACCATGGGACACTCATATTTTGCATTCTCAGCCCATCAGTAAAGTGATTATTGTTGAAATTTAACTTGGGTTCTTGAAATGCTTTCCAAATGGACACAAATTAAAACAAAGTCAAGTTACAGCATGCTTTTGAAAATATCAAATACTTCAGAGATTTAAAACATCACCTTTAATTGTAAATATAAAGAAAATCTCATTGTTTTAATGCTGTTATGCATTTTGTAACAATTGGCCACAAAATATACCACTCACAAAATTTCAGTTTTTAGCAGTAAACTGCCTTTTATTGAATAAAACTTATACTGTAGGTTGCTATAGGAAGTACACAAACCTAAAAACAAATGAACCAATGTTTTTCCACTACAAGTCTGAAGTAGTATAAAAACAGTAAAGAATCGGGTCTTTAGTACTGTTTTTGCACTTTGGATTCATTAAAAACAAATAAACATCATAAAAAACAAAGGAAACAAAATCCACTAGAGATCCTGATAAAACAAAACTACAGCATGACAAACAAACAAAAACTTCTCAGAACTTATTCAAAAATCTACATATACATAACATAAGCAAATTGTTTACATCTAAACAAAATGTCAAACTATTGGTTAATATTCTCTATGTCATGTTAAAACATTACAAATTTCAAGAAAGCTTTATACTGTGTTAATATATACTGTATGTGTTCTAAATATACATAAGTCTTAAAAGAGCGTTTACAAATTTCTTTTTTTTTTACTGTAGTCAAAATATACAACAGATTCAGAAGTGTCAGTGAAACATGATGAATGTAAACAATCACCTTTTTTATAACTTTAAAAAGCAGGCACTGAAAAGTAAAAAAGAAAAAAAAAAAGATAGAAAATAAACAGGCTCCTGGCAGCACTTTAAGTGTCTTTTTGAGCACCATAGCAGAGTCTTGCATTTCAAAGTGAACTTGTCATTTGAACATGATACATGCATTTTTCTTTTTCTTTGCATGTGCATTTTGTTTAAAGACAATGTAGATTGTAAAAAAAAAAGGAACAAGAGACTCAAAATACTTGTAAACCTTTCTATAGATACAGTACATAAAACACTGTAAAACATTCAACTGATAATATAAAAGTACGGGCACATTGGAGCAGAAAACTACAGTATGTATTCACACAAGAGGGAGTGGCACACAGTTGCCTCCTTTGTCCGAGGTAATGCCCTTTAAGTTTTATTTGGTGACAGCCAACAAGATTAAAATCTTACAGTTTCTAGATTTAAATTAAAAGGACTACACCAAGTTTTGCAAGTAACATCAAAGTAAACTGTCTCATAGATTCCTGTCAGATGAATATGCTAATAATAAAGCATAAAGCAAGAAAACAATTCTGAAATTGTTGAAAATAATATTTATGTCCTTTTCTTTAAAGGAATAATCAAAAATCTAAAGAAAAATTATACTCCCTGCTAACCAAACAGAACTAAATATCAACCAGCATGTTACAGTTATTTCTATGGCAGTCTCTTTGTCAATGTAATCCAAAGTAGTCAGTGCTAGTTTTTAAAAACATCATATACATCTTTAAGAAAGGAAAATACCTTTCTTAAACAGACAGTTGTAAAATCAAGTGTATACAAAGTACTCTTATTCTCTCTTTGATGAAAAAAAATAAAATAATAATAACCAAACATCCACAGTAGAATATAAGTCGTCTCTACAATGGTAAACAAAAGACAAAACCCATCTCTCATACACCATGTCTCTGTTTTTGCATTGGCTTTGTTTCAAGTATTTGTGTGTAGCTCTCAGTGAAATGTGTTCATGCAATCTTTTGAATAAAAATGTTTTTTTTTTCTCTTAAGCTCGGCTGTTTGGCTCATGTGAACGAATTCAAAAAGATAAAAATGATTGAATATTACAATAAAGACTACAAAACAAAAATAAAAACGGATCTGAAGCATAAAACCACTAGTTTCATACCCAGGTTAGCCTCTGGTCCACTAGCGTCAAATACTCAGTATTTTGCTGGTCTATTGAGCAACTGAAATATGACACATTTATTTTCATATTTAGTCTAAGTAAGTTCTACTGTGCTGTCTGGTAAAGTTAAAACAGATAAAAGACAATTTTGTTCACATCTTATAATTGGAGCTCCCATGAGCCTTTTTTGAGGGGGTATTTCTTTTGCTAAGACTTGTGGGGTATGGTATGCAAAACAACATCATTATTATTCTACCTTTGAAAGATCAGTAAAATGTAACTAAATAGAAAATTGGTTGTATTAAAAAGACCAGAGCAAATACCCTCTGGTGGAACAGCAGGCTGCCTAAAGAAGGGAGCAAGACTTCAGCTGTCTGTTGTGTGACTTTGGTTCAACCGAGCTTTAAGTGTTTTTGTTCAGAGTGCGTGTCAGCACCCTGCCTGTCACACTCTTAAATCACCATCGTCATTACTGAAGTGGCGATGAGGTATGTCTGAAATGTGTGATACTGAGCCACAGTTGTGCTGTTATCTATTTTTCTACAGCAAGAAAGTGTTGTCAAATAAAAAATAAAAAAAGAATGCCTTCAAATGGCATTTTAATGAACATTTGAGCATTCTTTAACTTTTAACCCTGAGGCTCAGCACCTTATTGGCCTCGGATACAGAAGATATGGTCAGTGACACTTTCACCTAACCTTTGAGTCTCTCTTTGTCGGATACAGTGATAACTCACAGCTGAGATGCTGCAGTTGTGTATGTCTGTGTTAGTGTGTCTTTAAGGCTATAGTGCATTATAACGGCGACCCTCGCTATTCTACCAGCTACTTGAGACCTGGCTGCGTGACAGAGTGAATGCCAGATCTGAACACGGGGTGTTTCTGGAAGCCAGTATCACAAAGCTGGTGTGTGTGTTCACCGGTGGCATCGGTTGTGCTAGTAATGGATGTTTCTTCTATTCACAGGCAAAGTAGTCTTTGAGTGGTGCGAACAGATGCCTGATGACAGGGACGCTCCAGGACCGGCCCAAGAGCTTCTGTCGGGCCCCACGACCCATGTTGGACACGTCCGTGTAGTGAACAGGGAAGCCAAAGATCCTGCAGGGTAAGAAGTGCATGACTGCAATTAAGATTTTGAAGAACCTTATTGTCATAAAGACCATTCATGTATATTTGACCTTGAAACAAAAGCCCAAAAGACATTTGACTGTGTGTTCTCTCTACCTCTCCAGCTCAGTGCACCACAGAATGTCTTCCTTCCCGTTCATCAGCACAGGGAAATGTTGGTCTTTACCCTGTTTGATGGAGTTAGAGCGAGTGGTGATGGTCCGCACTTTTCCAAACTGTGAGACAACAGATACACTTTTCTTCTTAAAAATGCCACCAAAATAATCACTGTGGAATTAAGATCTGTAGAGTGACCTATTCCTTATTCTGTGGATATCTGACCTTTGCAACTCTGCCATGTTCCAGACAGTCCTGCAGCTCTAGCTTGTCCATCCCAGAGGCGCACAGAGGCCTGAAATAAAGAAAAGTAAGCTTTACATTTCCATTTGCTGTCATTCACCACACTTCTCACACAGAATACCAATATAGATATTTGATGAAGATTAGAGTGCATATATGAGCCTTTAAGTTTGTAAGTGTTCAAATATTTGGATGGTAAACGGATCCTAATGTGAAAAACTTGTGCCATCAAACACATTTTCAAATCAACTGACCAGTGTAATGAGCTGTGAGGAAATCACATACCTGTTCATGCCTGGCAAGTTTCCCCAAAAGTATCGGGCACGATGAGCAGCAGAAACCTCAATAGCATCGATCATGACAGGGTTACACTGCAAAAAAACAAAACAAAAAACCAAAAAACCTGTTATTATAAAGCAAAGAGCAATGAAAATGGAACATTCCAACAATCAGTGGCCGACAAGTGCTGTCTGAACATTTATGTTTATAGGGCTACCAGACTAAGAAAAATGTGTCTAAAATTTGGACCTGATAAAACTAACCTCCAGGAATCGTGAGATATCCCTCTTGTCATTGACGCCCATGGCGACCACGTTTTCAAACATCCAGAAGAACGGCCGGTCCTCTCCTTCTTTGGGCTTGGTTTCGCTCAGCAGACGGTAGAACTCGAAAAACAACCTCCCTGTGCCTTCTGGAGCGACAGAACATGATCAGGGATCAAGTAAGCATCTCAAATGTGACTTCCATCAGTACAGTTTAGATCAATTACAGTTGTATCCACAGATTAGGAGAACAAAAAAATCATAATATTGATTTTAAAGACTTAACAATGCACCGTTAAACCACCCATTCATGATGCCTTTAAATAAGTAGTAATTAACTGAAATTAAAATGCATTTAAATGATTGTGCAGCATCATAAACATCATCTACAAGGAATTTAAACATAAACAAATTAAAACACAGCCTAGGATATCATTTCCTCCCTCAGGTACCTACCATAGAGGCCTTTCCTTGCAGGATTGACTATGGAGAGGTCGTTGCAGGGACTTCCTCCTATCACCAGGTCAAATGGGCCCCACTCTTGAATCTGAGAGAAAACAGCACCACCTAGTGTTAGACTGAGTCACAGCTACTGACTGAACAAGGCAAGTAAAGCAAGTGAAACGTTTTATAATTTCATTTCAATTTACTGTATACAGACTACATTTAACTAAACGGTGGGTGCAATTTCTGTCCTTACATTCTTCTTGGTGATGTTCCTGACATCATGGACGTATTGGATCTTTCCTTCATGTCGGACTACGCCCACAGAGATGGAGTCCTCACACACCTCAGACGCCACGTACTGGTCCACCTTAAAACCCAGATCCCTCAGAACCAGGTAGCCTAGGAACAGACACACCGCCATAACTCCCATGATGCTCTGCTGCACTTGTGTTGTGTATAGGCACGGATACAGAATTCACATGCACGCTCAATCTCACCTGTGGCGATGCCGTCAAACAGGGACAGAACTCGGATTGGTCGTCTCTGCTCTGCAGGGACAGCTGGGTAAATCTTTGGTTTCTCCTAGAAGATTAAGGAAAAAAACGATTGTTATTGTGATTGCACAAACTGAGGGTTTCATGTAAAAGGCTGTGAGGGTGAACACGATATGTTGACAGTGAATACAAGTGTTGGCAGATTTTTCGACAGCAGACTAGATCCATGTAAGTGATTTTGTCCTCTTCACTGCTGGAGGACTAATTATCTGCTGCCAATTCCCTTTTGGACGGAGATGTTACATGATGGTTCAGTCCATCACAAAAAAATTGGGAATAAATTGGGAATAAATCCTACATTTCCAGGGTGCTTGCACAGTTTTAAAAAGGTATGGATATAATACATTTAGCTCATAGTAGAGTCTGCACAAATGCAAGTTAAAATGATAAGATACAAACTAGGACAGATGTGAGTGAAAAGATTGTGAACTCTATATATATGCTATGTAAATGTTTTTAAAACATAATTCACTGTGAATTCTGCATTCATGCCTTTATTGAAATTTACTTTTCTACCAAACACAGCAGGTACAATCTCAACAAGAAAGTAGGCACGCAAGTACAACACCTGGAGTTTTGATTTGGGATATAGGGCAAGCACCCTGATTTTACGTTCATAACAAATATATAAGAAATGTAATGCCTTTGGTAACACATCATACACCATATTTTAAAATAGGGTTACATATATGATTGTTATATATGACTATCTATCTATAAAAAAAAAACGAGGAGATTACACCATGTAAGTTTTTCTTATTTTTAAACATCTCGACTTACAAACTCCTGTCCGTAGTCGTTGGCGAATAACTCTTGCAGCTTGAGACTCCAGTCATGGCGGCGTTTAAGGATGCCGTACTGCAGCAGTGGCTGACACATGTAGCATCTCCACGGGTCCTGATAGCGAGCATTGTTAGATGTTCCTGGATTGACCAGGATGTCGAGGCAGTCCACGCAGAAACACCTGGACGAGGGCAGACGAACAGATGTGAGAAGATGCTCATAGACATTTTTTTTTTTTTCCCAGGTTTTATCATTTCTTTGTCGTCTGCATCGTCTCACCTGCAGCAGTTGGCATTTCCACAGAGCAGAACCTCTCGACCACCGCAGCAAATGGTGCAGTAAGACTGGTAGCCGTCATCGTCGTACATGTAGGACATCTCCAGATACACATCCTACAAAAAACACATCTTTTTTATTATTTATTATGTCTTCTTTTGGTTCAGAGGAGGTTTGACAATGGCGGGGGGAAAAAGAACCATAATAATAGTGTTTGTGTTTGTGTTACCTTGCATGTTTGGCACAGGCCTCCTTCAAACAGCGGGTGGAAAGTAGCTGCTCTCCCATTCCCACAGGAGAGACAGAACTCTGTGGAAACACACACACACACACACACACAGCAGTCAGCAGCAGGAAAAAGTAACAAATGAAAGACAAACACACACTGGAAGACGTGGTGAAGACGTGTCTTTACCTTCTATACTACAATTATTCTTCAGAACTTCATTCACCATTTGTTCTGAAAGAAAGAGGAAATGCAGTGTTAACAAGTAGGAATGAAAAAAACGGACACACGTTTCACATTTCTCGCGCACAATTTGCACAGATTCACAGATTCATCTATCCGACAGTCCTCAGAAGCACTTTGCGGCAAGTTTGACTTTAACGCTCTACCTCTGCTGTAGGATTCCTCCGGTGTGGCCTTGTTTTTACAGAGGCTGACTCGGGGCCGTTTTGCACTGGGGAAATAATCTGGCAGCGAGACGTCAAGGACCTGGTGGTCCAGAGGATTACTTTCTGCAAACACACACACACACAGAACAGGTATCTACTTATGAGTTGTTCGTGGAGAAAGGATCATAATAAAACACACACACATCAGTTTTTAAATAGTTGTCAGAAGCAAGGAGAGTGCAGTGTGTGTCAGTGCAGAACAGTCAGGTACTGTGGCTTTGCTCACCAGCGCTGTGTGTGGGTTTGAGTCCCTCCTCTCCTTTGGGCAGGAAGCCCCCATTAGCCCAGTCCAGCATGGGTTTGACCTGGTCCTCTGGACTGTCTGACTCACAGGGTGGAAACGTCTGCTCTGCCCGGATACTGGCCATCTGAGTGAGACGGGTCCACAGTGTGAGTAACAGTGATGCGTGATATATGCAAATAAAGCTACACCCTCATTTAAAATGTCTCAAGGGAATGAGTGATGTATTTACTTAGAATGTATTATATGCAAAGGAGGAAGAGTAGATACATTAAATACAGCCCAAAATGACAATAGTGAGAGCATCCAACTCTACTGCACCTCCTCATATACACAAGCTATAACTCAAACATGACATTCACAGAGACAAAGAACATCTCAGTTCTCTTTACTGACAGGCCCTGACCCATTTCACCAAGTAAAGTGATATTGACTTTTCAGACTTTCTCACGACCTCCTATAGTTCAACAGTCTGATTGTTATCAACCTTCCCCTGCATCGCCCTCATTCAGGTGTGGAGATGAACAAAAAAGGGACCAAAATAAAAGACATTATCTGAGACCTGATAAACATGTCCCAACCGCCCTTCTGTGAGTTTTTGTTCAAGCCAAACAGGAAGAGAGGAAAACAATAAACGTGAAATATGTCGCGTCTTAAAGGTGAATTGTAACCAGAAACCAAACTCTAGGGGAATCAATCCTTTGAGGGAGATATTATTTATTTAAAATGCAAATTTAAATCATTAAATCACAGACCCATCAACCACATAAGACAGTTTCAAATTGCTTCCCCTAATCCTTTAATAGTAGGGAAGAGAAGGAGAACCTAAATGATGGTGGCAGCGTTGTGAGTCAGAAGACACGGCAGGAGGACAGCGACACCAGAGCACAGACCGATGGCAAAAAGTAAACAAGGTGAACGAGGCAGACAAAACAAAGTCGCCACAAGGAGAGAAGAGATGTGTGGTTTCATGGGTTTAATGTCTACACATGAGCCACTGAAGAAAACAAACAAGACAGAAATAAATGATGGGAAAATAGTCACAGATGGAAACGAGAAAAGCAAAAGAGTTTTTCCAGAGGGTTTAGAAATGTCCTTGTCCCAGAAAATCGAGTTCTTATTTATTTATTTATTTCATCTAACACTAATTTACTAAAATAAATGTACTAAAAACATTGCTTTGCTCAACATTCAGAGCGTCAACAGCACTGATACATATACCTTGATTTTACAACCTGACAGACACACACAACTGTGTTTGCTTTACTCGGCTACACACACACACAAATGCACTTCCAGTGAACCAGTGTCTTCTTGGCAGGAAAAGCACTCAACATGTTTTTACAACGGTCTCCAAACTTGACACACACACACACACGCACACGCACACGCGCGCGCGCACGCACACACACACACACACACAAACTTCACTCTCATGTGATTTGGATGCAAATTATAATGATCACTTCATGAGCCACCTTGAAAGTGCTCTGAGAAATCCAGATCAAAACGAGGACCTGCATCTAGTTAAACATATCCATCGATGTTAGAACTCCATATTATTAGTCTTAAATCCGCTAAACGATCCCTCTCCCTTATGTGAGTTGATAAGTCGCTGCTGCTGTTTAGTGCTGCTCGAGTGTGCAGCATGAAAATTGCAGTAATTATCAGATTTTAGGGCGTTGTTCGTGAATCACCCCTAATACTTACCTCTAGAGCCTGGAAGATCGCCCTGCGGTAAGAAGCCAGCTTGGTGTAAGACGTCTGGCTGAAGAATTTGGGGAAGGCAGTGATGGAGTCCAGTTTGTCTGCAGAAACCTGGGCACAGAAAGCGTGGCATTAAACCAAAGGCAAGATGTACAACTACTATTCCATTCCTCTCCTTCCCTCCGTGTATTTGTGATTTCTTTTCATCCTCACCTCTGAGAATTTGCCATCTCCAAACCACTGCAGCCACCTCATGCCCAAGCTGGCCTGCCTCTTGCCTGTCGCCCGCCACGTCACCACGATGCCGGGCCACCAGGAGAAACCCTTGATCTTGCCCCATACCAGTTCGCCGATGCCAAATCCCTTGTTGTCCTGGTTGCAGAGAGGATGAGGATAAGGTCACTGTGTTGTCCCAAGTTTCTTTTCTTTTCTTTTTTTTTTAAATAGAGTTTAAGACATAAAATGCTGGAGTTGACACGATGAGCAAATGTACTGATGTTCCGTCTTTGACCCAGGAAAACATCACGTTAAAGACTTAAGTTACTGCTTTAAAGGCTTAAAGGAAAAATACACTCCTGTCTTCTTCATGAGAGGAAGAACGAGTGAATGCATGGTGCAAAAGAGGAGAAGAATGAAGATTGGTGCTTTGACACGACGGTAAAAGTCATTTGTCTGTATAGCGCAAAAGGTGACAACCCTCTTCTCCAGTTACAGCAAAAGTAACAGAAGATAGAAAGTAGAGGAGATGACTAGAAGATAATGACATACTAAAGTCGTTTGTCAACGCTGAAAACATAGATCTGTGAATACAAGAAGAGGAGAGAACATCAAAGAATAATAGAGAGACAAAAGAGATAGAATGTTTGATTTGAAGAGTCTTTTTAAAAACCACTAAGACGATGAAAGCAAAGGATGAACAGAGGGAATAGAAGATGGGATGAACTGAAACATCTTTATTGCGTGAGCAAGCATCTATCATCACCGATGAGGTGATGCGGTCTCAGTTTCTTTCTCCTCTCCTCTCTACTTAAAGAGATCGGCGTGAGCAGACGGCGTCTCTTTCAGTCCGTCTTTGAGACACCGACAGACGCAGAATGCGCCAGGGTCAAGTGGGAACATGCACACATGCGACGGGCCGCAGCGATGTACGCAGAAGCATGTGAAATGTGAGGAGGAGGCACAATGAGCGATGTAGAGACACGCAAAGGAAGACATGAGTATGTGCAGAGTGCGTCTACACACATATGCATGCACACACAGGCCCTGCTGTGCTGGTCATGATGACCTTAACCATGACTATTGATACTGGGCAAATACAGCCAGTCTGTGTGTGCGTGTGTGCGTGTGTGTGTGGCCAGGTGGAGGTCCTGTGTTGTGTGAAGGGAGTTACCCTCCTCGTTCTCTCTATCGCTGCCAAACCACCACTTCCTCTTTTTAAAATACTCTCCCTCCTGTACTGATTCCGATTGTTAACCCTTTCTCTGCTCATCTCGGTTTTTAGTGACTTCTTTCTGAGTACTCAACAAGGCTATTAGCGTTAACGAAAACCAAGGAAATAACGAAAACTGAAATTCAAAATGCATTTTCGTTAAATTAAATAAAATAAAAAAACGATACCTAAATGAAACTGAATTGTAGCGAACAAGCGCTTAGTTTTTGTAAATTCATTTCTTACATCATCCTTTTGGGTTCATGTATTTATTTTTTCTCTGGCTGCAATTTTGAAAGTTACTTTTAAAAAGTACTTTTTTTATGATCACCCGTTTTAATCTTGCACCTGGCAAATACTCCATATTACAAAAAACTAAGACTAACGCTAAAACGAATAAAAACGAAGCATTTACAAAAACTAAAAACTAACTCATATTAAAAACAAAAGGTCAAAACCAAATAAAAACTAATACTAATGAGAAAACCTTGGTACTCAACACTGTTTTCAAGTCAAGTGACAGGCCACAGTAACATGAAAGTAGAATTAAAGACCGTCAGTGATGACACAGACAAAGATCTTACATTGTACTCTGGCTGAGTTTCATAGCTTAACGAGGTGCTGCTGCTGCTCTGCGCCGAGTCTTTGGAGTCTTGTTCCATCAGCTCCAGACGGGGCGCCTCTGGGACGCTGCCAGACATGACCGCCAGGACACGAGGACCACCAACGCACTGGCACAAAGCAAGAGAAATAAACCTTTAGACCCAAATACATGACTTGTTATTAAAAAGGAGAAAACACAGAAGCTACATTAAAAAAAACAAACTAATAGGTGTCAATCAGGAAAATGATCCAGCTGTCATCACTGGTCCACCCATGCCACGTTAACACTGAGTGATGAGTGATTTACAGAGAAGTGATGATTGTTTCTTCTAGTGCAGATAAAGCACTGCAGCTTTTCTGTCTCTGTCTCTGAAAATAAGAGAAATTCACCAGTAACAGGCCGTGCTCCTGCTTGCGATTCTGTCTGCGAGGCTTGTTGAGCGCGTGTGGGTTCAGTCCGGCCTGAAAGATGGTTCTGGGTGGAGGTCTTTGTCTTAGACCCGACTGAGATGCTCCTGAATCCTTTTCCTGTACACACACACACACACACACACACACGTCGACGTTTGTAAATATGTCGGTACTCTCCCCCCAAGACAGTTTATTAAGCATAACAATAGACATGTATGAGCGGTCAAACCTCGCTGCAGGAGGAGTCCCAGGTGCTTTCCTCCTCCTCTGACCTCTTCCTGCTCCTTTTCCTGTTTCCCCTCAAACTCTCGTTATCGTCTGAAGAGAGAAAGATGAAGAGAGAGAGAGAGAGAGGGAGGGAGGGTGCAGGAGGTGAACAGAAGGTTAGACAGATGGCAGAAAAGAAACTTAATATATCCATGCAGCGGGTTCAGTTGCTGACACCAAGTAGCATGACAGGATTAGACTACAATATTTAAACATGCTGTATGGAAGAAATGTATTATTATTCTTATTCTTATCATATTTAGTCATAAAATGACCATGATGTGTCATCAGAGATTGAGGAAATGTGTTAAACTGACACACTAGCGTTGGTGCAGCCAGTGTATTCACAAAATACATTTTCATTTAGCAGTTCATTTTTTTTTTTGGCCTCTCATCATTTGATAAATCTCAGCAATCTGATGCTTTAAGGAAGATCCACTTTCACCTTCAATCTCTGCCTGTCGTTGACACACAAAACCAAATAGGTTCAGTGCCTTTTGTAAAATCTTAATAAAAGAGTTGGAAAAAAGAGTTTCATTAGAGTTTCAAACTCCCTCAACATTTAACCAAAGATTTAAGTTTTTAAGTTTAAGTCATTTTAAGTAGTTTCCCCCCCACATTTAATAAATTATATGTCTAACATGAGAGAGTGGCGACTGACTGTCGCTGAATAGAAAATGAACGTGTGCGTTACCTTGAGGCGAGGCAGCATCTCCATTCTGTTTGGGGCTGAAGGGGGACGGCGGTTCAGCCGCGGTCAGCGGGCTGTTCTCATTGGTCAGCGCCACACCGCTGTTGTTCTCCGACAGGCCCTCTGCTGGAGGCGTGTCTCCATTCACTGCCGCCTGAGGACAGAAGGAGAACAACATGAAGGCATGTGGACAAAGACTGACGGTGCTCAAGTGATGACAGAGAAAATGAAGGAAAACAAGAAGTGAGGAGTTAGTGTTGTTGTGGGAGTTATTATAAATAATGCTGCTTAAAGGCATAGACACAGCACCGTTTTGGTGGGATTGGGATTACTCGTAAAAATCCCCCGTGGACGACAGAGGTTCCATACTGGAGCTTTAACTCCTAAATCAGTAATTCTTACACCTTTGATTGAGTCTTTAAGTGGAAGTTCTTCCTAAAGATTCTGCAATTGAGAGTCAACGACTCATGGTCCTTCACCTCCACCAACCAAGCACCATATGATGTTGATGTGAAATTGACCTTTTTGGATAATGAATGAATGAATGAATGATTGAATGAATGAATAAATTAATTAATTAATTAATGAACGTTTCAGTTGAATTTAATCAGAGTTATGTATGAGTCAAATGTTTGTTGTTTTAAGGAGGCAGTGATCTTTGACCTCTGACCACCACATTCTAATCAGTTTACCCTAATATTTAGTTGACTTAACTATGAGTTACCAACAAACCATAGCTGATGGTACATGTGTCTGTATACTGTACCTGCTGTATGTATATTATTAAATGTTTGTGTCTGATGCCAAAACAAAGTGCTTTCAAGCTTCAAGACGCAACGTTCAAGCTACGTCTTGCAAGAGAGGAGAAGTTGGAAGTATGACTAACGTCATGAAAACTAAGTTGTGTTGCCCAAATAAAAGTAATGATCCTGTTGTGTTTTTGTCTGTCGGGTATTTGATTTTGATGTTCGGTATATGATATCACTATGTCTGGGTGTGTTCACCTGGCTGCAACCTTGTGTCTTTTGGAAAGAAAGCAAATTTGACTTTATTTGGTGTCTTATCAAGACGGTTTCTTAAAGGATCTTCAACTTTACACTCGTGAGAATTTTGAGAAAGTTTGAGCCAAACCATCCCTTCCCTCTGGGCCTTACTTTCCATTGATGAAACGGTCTCCCTCTCTTTCTCTCTCTTTTCGCTCGACAACAGTGAAGTCAAACATGCAGCTTGCGATCAAGCAACATGAAACAAATTGTCAGACATGTCTGCAGCTGGTACAAACTGCAGCTGCCCGCCTCCTCACTGGCAAACATGACCACATATCCCGTCCTAGCCTCGGTTGCTTTTAGAATAGATTTTAAACTTGTATTGCTTGTTTTTAAAGCTCTTAATGGCTTAGCCCCCCAATACTTGACTGAGCTCCTCCGTATTTACGCCCCTGCCAGAACACTGAGATCTGCCAATCAGCTGCTACTGACCACCCCCAAAATGAGGCTGAAAACCAACTAGGCCCCTAGGCTCTGGAACAACCTAACCTGTTTTTAAATCCTCATTAAAGACCTTTTCTCCCCGGCTATTAAACAAGTTTAAGTGGACTTCCGGCAACATTTTAAATCTAATTTTAACTTCCTTATATTGCACTGTGTTTATGTATTTTGTTACCTATTTATTTTAATTACTGTAACTGCGGCTTTGTATGGGCCATCTGTATTGCTTTATATTTAATATGTACAGCACTTTGGTCAACCCCGGTTGTTTTAAATGTGCTCTAGAAAATAAAGTTTGAGTTGAGACACGCCCACATGTCCAAGAGCAAGTTAACTGTCTGACTTAACACGAGCAACGACTGTAGGAACCATAAAATCACAACACAGTGGGTGATGAATGTGCGATTTGTCACTGGGTACAAATGACAGTGAGTCATTTGTTATAGTAAGCAGCTCGTTTGCCAGAGGGATCAGGGAGGGAGACAGAAAGCGAGACATCCGCTCAGGGTCCAGGACATCGTTTATTAAAGTTTCACTCTTTCAGAGGTGAGAAAGAACCGCCAGATCAGCTCAGATCAGCTCTGTTCTAACTTGAACTTGTACCATCCACCCATGAGGCACCAAATACCCCTCTGCCCACTCAGATACACAGATAGCAAAGTACTTGTAACACTTGGGAAAATGAACACATGTGTATGCATAGCCATTGCAACAGGTTTGGTTTTTACAGAAACGTTGTAATATTATGCACAAATGTATATATATATATACAGTATATATATATATATATTATATACACACACATAAAACGAAACCATACACCATAAAATAGCACAGGTTTTTTCAAAAAAAATTATTCTCTTTAGAAAAAAAAAAAAAGTGGTGAGATTTAGATTTGGTGTGTCACATGTAATACGGTACATTAGGCCTTTATGTTGAGTTGAATTGAGAGTGAAAATGTAGGAATGTCTCCGAAAAAGACAAAGGTGAGAGAAGTGGAGAGGGGAAAAAAAGCAGCTGTGAAACAGATGGAAATCACAGTTAGACGGATTTGTGGCTGTTTGTAACTGTTCAGCGTCATTAAATAGGCCGCGCGTGTCTGTGTGTGTGTGTGTGTGTGAGACGAAATTTGCGATCTCACCAGTAGTGAATGAACTCAGTGAACTTGTGCACAAAGTATGTGCTCAAGATGGTAATGAGTGAGGATTGTTGCCAAGGGTGAGGAGAGGCCAAGAGGGACTAAAGCGGTTTCTTTAAGAAGTTCCTCTTTCACACATGCACCGCACGACGTGCTGGTCGCGTTCTAGACCAGCGGAAATACTCTGGCTTTCTGTGAACAGCGAGACCCAAACTGTCCGTACGCTGCTGAAGTCAACTTGTTTGCAGCGTGTTGCACATTGTTCGCATGATAGAAATGTCACGCCCTCTCGCTCTGCCAGACAATGTTTCTATTCACACGCAGACATTACACGGACTTTGTGTGAAGACTCCGTCTGTCAGCCCAAATGATTCGGATATTTGCGCTCTCGCACAAGGCTTTCACCGACTTATAGTGAGAAGGATTCAGGGGTCTGTGATTCTCCACATCTCACCTGTCCACCACATTATTAAGATTCAAAACATGCTTTAACTCGTTTTTTTCACATCTAGTAAATGTAGTTTGATGTTAGGTGAGGAAGATTCTCCTCCGCTCACCCCTTCCTTTTACAATCAGGTGGCCTTTTTTAGATTGCGGTGCTCTTTTGTTTGCATTCAGCTTCTGCTACAGATTTTGATGACTGTATTACTAACACTGCAGCTCAGAATAGGACAGTCGGGTTCACTTCAGCGGCCTCCTACAGTGTGTCACGTTCACATCTTGGCAGTGTGATGATTTGTTGTTTACACTGAATTGAGGCCCATTACAATCGAGTCAAGGCAGTGAACCATTTGATTCAAGCAAACTCTTTTGAGATTATTAAACGTGAAATAAATCCACACGCATGTTTAAAAGATAAGATCATTAGAAAGGCATATGTGACAATGGGATTATTCATGACTTTAAATGACACTATGTTCTCCTCAGGGACGCAATGCTTCCTGAATGTCAACAGATGGTTTCTTTTTCCTAATGGCTAACAATCTCATGTCATATTACAGAGGTGAGACTGGTGCATTGATTCACTCACCTCCTGCAGACTCTTTTTGTTCTTATTATCTGACACACACACACACACACACTAAATGGCAACAAACTGTACAGTCCAGATGTCTGTATGGACTTGTGTATCATGTGGTCACAGGAGATGCATTCAGAACATGTTAATGCCAAGTGTGAACATAGGGATGGGATTCGCTCATGCGGTCAGTATTGGTCCGATACTGGTCAAAATCACCGGATCAGATATCGGACAGATAAATTAAAATGCAAAATCACTACAATCCAAAGAAAATCCAACATACATCACATACGTGCATAATATTATGCTGTGAACAGCCATATTTAGAGCGGTCCACTTGTGACTGGAGCCGTCAGGTCTGAACAGGGCAGGCCATAATCCCGCGTCAACAGACATGAGTGGTCACTTGAGATGCATGTGGCGACCCATTCTAATTCCAGGTGTGAACTGACATACCTCCGAGCTGTGTGAGCAGATGACCCAAGAAAGGACATAAACAGAGAGCCTCTCCCGGGCGTGTGTCCGGAGGAAAGAATCAGTTGCAGCTAAGGACACACAAACACACCTCTTCACTGACTTCCAGGCTAATGTGCATCTACAGGTACTTATTTCACCCATAACTCATCCACCACGGAGCCTCACAGACAGACCAACAAAAGCAACACAACCTCAGGGCATCTCCATCCATCTCCCTCTCTACTTGTAGAAAGAAGTGTCATTTTTACCTTCCACCTTTTAGAACTGTATACTATAAATCTCTACCTTTGTTTTACAAGCGAAGGCTGGGAAACATGCTTTTCTCCATATCAGAGCACGGCAGAGGTGATTTATGGCAGCCGACGTGTTGACAGAGCAACAAGGACATATCGCTGAATGTGTAATGTGTCTTGCCAAAAAGTACGTACTTGTATGCGATATTTCTGGATTTGCAGGCTTTTAAGGAGGCTTCTTAACGAGATAATTGAAATAAATATGGATGTTTTCTTTAACCAAGTATCACATTTCACTTTTCTGTTGGAATCTCAAGGAGTTGAAAATGAGAACGCATGTATGTATGAGTCTGTGGGTGGTAAAGCAAAATGTGCAAAGTTGTGCCTCCGTCAGGCACACATTCCAGAGCAAAAAGACAGTCTGCCCCCAGGTGTTCTGACTGCGCTGTCAAAACATCTTAGCACGGCGTAAATGATTTAACACACTGGTTTCTCAGCTAACAATTGTAAAGGACTGTTCCAAAATGCAGCGTCATCGCCTGGGGGGGGGCTCTGAGAGTGTTTTCTTAACAATAAAAGCCCTGAGATTTGTTATTAAGTTCTGCCTCTGGTTATTTCGAAAAGGGCAGTTTTGTCCGTGACGCTGCAAGCTTCAACACAGAGAGGTGAGCTCACATATTACAGTTTACACAAAAGCAAAGCCTATTCATTTATTTAACCTTGTGCTTCCATCCTCTCTGACACTTTCTGCGCTGACTGAGATTTAGTCGGCCTAAGGGGAGCCAGTTTTATGAACAAAAGACGATTCATAAACAGAGGTAAGTTCAAGGTCATGTTGACAACAAATTGACATGGATAAGAAATTCAAGCTCAAAAGGGAGAATTTAAGAGGCTTATATTAGTCAAATGTGCACAACACTCAGTCAAAAGAATAGCATGAAATCTTAAACGAGAGTTTTAACCTCAAAATATTGATGTTCAAGAGAAAATTGTTCGCTTATTTCATTTACTTGCAGGTACTTTTGATAGGGTATGATAAATACATGGTAATGAGCTGAGCAACTCAAAGGATAGTCAGAAAAGTCCTGGGAACTCATTCAAATATTCAGCGAGCAAACTTTTCAAAACTTTTGTAAATAGAGTAGAGAGGCTCTGGAACACAGGAATCATGAGGATTATGCACAAGGACATATACACATATATATATATATATATATATATATATATATATATATATATATATATATATATATATATATATATATATATATATATATATATATATGTGTGAAAAAAGACAGATCATGCCACTTCAAGAGCAAACTTCAGCGTGCGATCTGAAAAGCGACACATGTCTGACACGTCAAGCTGCCGCCAAAACTCAAAATGAACATCTCCAGAATAGCACGGAGACAGCGAGACAGACGGCGAGTTGAGACTGAAGTTGAGATGGCGACTAGAACATGAAAACAAATGTGGCGATGAAGGTAAGGAGAGGAGGAAAGAAGGAAAGAAGGAAGAGATGGTTAAGAGAGAGAAACCTCAAGAGAAAGCGAGAGAAAAGCAGATGGTGGGGAAGGAAGGAGGTGTCGCTCCCAGACGGAGTGATATACGAGAGTGAGAAAGAGGAAGGAGCAATAACGGACAACAGGAACTTTGTGTGTATTGTGTATGCGAAGATGTGTGGTATACAGTATATACTGTGTGTGTATATATATATATATATATATATATATATATATATATATATATATATATATACACACACACACATATATATATACATATATATATATATATATATATATATATATATATATATATATATATATATATATATATATATATATATACACATATATACACAGCCAGCAATGTATCTAGCTCCGCCCTTTAAATGCTGAAACAACTGTGCTACATAATCCAGCAGATGTGCGACAAAAAAGTGGGACAGATGTTGGTTAATGCTTCACAACTTTTGAGAATAGAAACACACCAAACTGAACTGACAATGCAGCTGGATCCTCTTATTGCCTCGTTATTATAATTATGTGATAGGGTCTTGAGTTGTGTCTCCTCAAACACACACACACACACACTCCTTCCTCCCTCTCTCCCCTCTGCTGCCTACATCCTTCCATGTATCCCCCATTTCCTCTTTGTGCAGATGCAGCTGTGTGTGTGTGTGTGTGTATGTGTGTGCATGCCAACACATTCTCAATTAGACTCATATAACATGCTGGCACTCTGGGCATCTGCCTTGGCATCAACACACAGGCGCTTTTTGTGAATGTGTGTGTGTGTTTGTTTGTTTTAAACCCATCATTGTGGGGACATTTCTGTCGGCTCTCACAATTTCAAAGGCCTATAGAGAGTGAACACTTGGGGGTGTGGGGATTAGTGTTATAATTAGGTTTAGATAGTGACTTGGTGAAAGGAGCGAGGGAATGCATGTCCTCACAAGTAGAGAAAGACAAAGGGGGGGGAGAAGAGGAGAAAGAGAGAAAGAGAGAGAGAGACTCACAGTAGCAGTCATGTTGTTGCTCTCCTCCATGAGAGTAGCAGAGTACTTGTTGGTAGGCATTGCTGTCACAGTTGACTGGTCCAGTGTTTGTCCTGACTCCTTTTGAAACCTGGAAGATACACAGATAGGAAACAATCAGTCAGAGAGGAAAAACAAGAAAGAAAAAAACAGAGAGGAGTGGACAACTCTTCAGTCTTCTCCTGTTTCACCGGTCGGAGCAGAGCTGACATGTCTATACAGACCTGGTGTACACAGATACACAAACCTGTGAGCCAGTGCAAGTGAGTGTGAACAAAATAGATGAATCCGCCTTTGGCTGGGAATCAAGCCTGCTGTATTTCTGCGTTACACTTCTGCACAGAGCAGAACTTAGTTGCCTTATTTCACACACACCAAAAACCTACTTTACACTGGATAGAAGTGTGACCAACACTGTAACTTTATATCGCGGTACTTTTCAGAATTGCAACAGTTTTGTGAGAGTGAGAGTACTTGTCACCATCTAGTGGACGCTAACACACAAGAAGTTTAATGTTTGTTTGTAACATGAGTAAAAAACATGATATGCTAAAAGAAATCAATACTCATATCTCAAATATCGCGATATTTTACTGTATCAATTTTTCCCTCACCCCTAGTTTTCGGTATGAACTGATATACCACGCAGCCAGCAGCACTAATATTAGGGATGTGAATAATGAAACATTGGTCAATTGCTGTGGCGTCACATGCTGTGTGTGACAGAAGAAGCAGATTCTGAGCTCCGCCTTCACTGGTGCAGAGCTCCGCCTCGCAGGAAAGATATTATTGCAGCTACTTTGTGGACGAGTACTTTTCAATAGCACTTAACACAGCACTGAAACATCTTTTTTTTTTTTTTTTAACTGTGACAAATCCTCTTCTCTGGATGTAAATCTCATTGATATGTGGATTAAAGTGCCACGTTTCCCCACACAGTCACCTAAACTATGTGCCACTAATGTGCAACATTTAAGATCAACTGTCAGTAAAGGTGAAAGCATGAAATTTGCAACGGATGTATGTTTTTGTGAGTTTAAATGTCAGGAAAGTGACCGACAATCAGCTTTGTCCAACATGCCTGTGCAGACCCCAGGGAGCAGACTGTCAGTTTAACTTTTACTCTCATTATTCAACCTGCTTATGCCCAGAAGCAAATCACACACTGACAGACAAATAAGAAAGCAGAGGAAAACAAACAGACTTTGATTAATCTGACCTTAGACCACAACATTACATGTACATCTAAAACTACTGTTATTATTAAGCCGCTTTTTAAGGATACTGTAGATCTTATTGTGCTAATGTCGACCAAACTGTTGGAAACATGTGAATGCAGGTTCTGGTATTAAACACTAAAGCTGCGGTGCTGTCACAAGCCATTTCTTGCTCAATGTTCACTAATAATTGAAGATTACGTAATCTTGGACTCAGGAATAATAATAACGTAATTAACTAATGCAACAATTGATATCACTCGTAGCAGACCAGAATGTTAATCTCAAAATCTTTGTTAAATGAAAATGCACATTAATGCATGTGTCCATCCAGTGCTCTTAAGGAGGTAGTCGGAGTTCACGGAGGTAAACAGTAGGTGGTGCAAAAGTCAGAGGATTCATATTTACCTTTGATCGACCTATGACCTACACAAATGCGGTGATGTGGTGGAAATACACGGAAAGATTCTCCACACAAGAAAGACACAGTCATGACAATGACACAGCACCATTAACAAAAACAAAAAACAATACTGCAACCTTTTACTTTTTATCTATCCTGGAGATCAAGCCACGCAAATGTTTAACCCCAGTCTGCGTGCTCATGTTTCAAGATTTACCTGTCAGTAAACTCATCATATGTGTGATGACAGTGCCTTTAGTTGATCATTCCACCTTTCAGTGATGAGATAGACTACCCAGTACCAAATGGTAGATAGATATAATAATATAATATAAAGGGGCTGCTCAAATTGTGAAAAACAAAAAAAATCCATATCACAACCCATCAAATAAGAATTAATTTGTGTTCACAACATGATTAAAACTATTGAAACGATTGCAGCCGTCACCTGTTACAGTGTGAGTGCACCTGTGCGAGCATCGCGTGTCGCCTATAAGCTTTTGGCCAGAAATCCAATTTGCAGATTTTGAGGGTGTGAATCTGGCGTGAAATGTTCACTAACTACATTTCAGCAGAAACACGTTTCAACTTTGAGAGACAGAAAGGGAAATGAGAATGAAGTGGAGGAAGGATGGAGGGCAGGGAGTGAGGGGCCCATGAAGAGGGGACACAGAGGAGGGGTGGGTGGGTGCTTCACATCAAAGTTGTGTCTGGTGGTGAGAGATTAGGGACTGCATTGCAAGAGGGGATTGTTCGTGTGTGTCAGTTCCTCAGGGTCTCACTCTCTGGAGGCTGCATTCCTTGTCTGACATGTACTTTATGGCCCTGTCCAGCTCACATCGAGCCCTACACTTTATACATTGTCTACTTTGTTGCCCATTGTCAGATTGAACTCTGGAGACATGGAGACTCAGAACATACATCATCCGTTCAGCAGCCAGGACCGACAACAAACAGCCAGTTTAGATTATGATGCCTGAACTGTGAATATGACTACATTATTGAATGGGAATCAGAGCAACATTAGCAACAGAATATTGTGTTGCACCGACAACAAAAATACTGTGTTACATTGGCTGTAACACAAACCAATGCACACATCAAGTATCACATCAATTATGGCCAAAACAAGTAATTCTGTTAATAAATTCCCTAATTTATGTTTAATTCACATTACAGCTGCAACAATTATTCAATTATTAATCAATTTCTAAAATGTCACAGAATATTTTGATAATCCGTTGAACACTTTGACTGTTTTAAATAATGAAAATAAGCTCACTGATTTTATCAGCTTTTTAAATGTGAATATTTTCTGTTTTCAAATCTGGTTTCTTTGAACTTATGGAGACTGAATAAGTTTGTCCTTAAAAAACATTTGAGAACATTGTCCGTGTTCACATTGACTAGCGGTTTTATGGCAAAACTCAAATGCTAATGGTCATCTGGTGATGCACCCTGAAGGCTGGCAGGTGTCTGATGGGTGGAGCAGCTACAGCACGGGTGTTCACGTCCACATTCTCCAGTGAGGAGCAGGGTGAACCAGGAGGAGAAGCACTGACAGTCAGAGCAGACAAACAGCTGAGAAACAGCAGCATGTCCGTGGTTCCTGGTTCTCCCTGCTCCACACTTGCAGACGTAGCTGAGAAAAACTGAGGCTCCAGAGTTTACAAGTCCATGACCGCCCATTTCAAGAGGATCCGGAGTTCAGTTGTTTCGTCCTTGTCTACGTTCACACTGACTCAAATGAACTACACTGAATGGGGCTGGTGTGAATGCACCCCTTAGACTACCTGGGGGTCAGGACAATAAAGAATAGAACAATTTACCTTCAGTGTTAAAAAACGATAGATTTCACTACTGTCACTTCTACACTATACAGCTCTAACACGACTGTACGACCTGGTGCTTTTTTAGTATGATGTTCCAAGCGAGCTGAGCCGATACTAAAATGAATCACGTAAACGTGCGTTAATCTCCAACATTTAGCAAGAATTTAACAGAGGAGTCTGGTGTGTTTACTTGTGTTTAGTGGCGATCATGAGCCGAATCACATCTATTGGTCCAGCTGGTTTATCAGTTCGGACTAAACATGGCGGCAAATGGTGGCAGCCTCTGTAAAGCAAGGATGTGTAGTATATTCACATTCATTCATAAAGATGTGTGTAGTAAATTCACTGTAAACAAACACTTCTATATGTTACACACCAGGCTGGAGCCAGAAGTTTTGTGTTTGACTTGACTGTGACTTTTACTTTAAAATACATATATATAATTCTATACAACAAAAATGCAGTGGATGCACACAGATGTCCCATTTTGAGAGTTACACTGAAAAGTGTTGCTATACAAAAAGTGCATTGAAGAATTATTAATAGTGTGTGTTGTACGCGCCTCCTCTTCCACAGAACGAGAATAATGTGCGCGCACACTTATAATCACAGACTGACAACACATGACATAATCCTTGAAGGAAGTTCAGAGCGTAAAACCACCGCCGTCGGTACATGTTCAGAAAACCAGGAAACTACCACAGGCTGCATCAAAAAAAAAACACCTCATTCAGTTAGAGCGCGTTCTGTCAGGGCAGCATTGTTCACCACGGTTCACTTTTCAGCGCCTCACACACTCAAGACAGACAATAAACAGCAAAGTATTAAAAACGACCGTGTAATAACGCCTGAGTCGTCATTAAAACACCGAACACATAAAAAAAACCGTGCAAGAAAGTTCAGAAAACTCCTTCAGTATAGAAACAGAGTGAAGAACACATGCTTTCGAGTTCATCTCAGATTTTTTTAACTCCTCATATAAAGATTATTCAGATTATCCAAACACCTTTTATGAAGAAAAGCCAGATTTAATGTGGCCGCATCGGCTTCAGCAACATCTGTCCATGTGCAAAGACACGACTACCGACCTGCACACTCACTCACTCACTCACTCTCACAAGTGCACCATTCGGTGAAGCGGGAGGAAAACACAGCTAACAGCAACAGCGGGGGAAAAAGCAACTTTACGCGCAATAAAGCACATTTATGTATACACTAAAAAGAAGATAAATCACTCTTAACAGTGTAAAAACTTACATAACAACCCACGCTTCTTGCACATCCACGGCTGGAAATGTGAGGGAGGTGTCGGCGTTGTTTGCTGCAAAGCCAAATCAGGTTTTTCTCAAACCAAGTTTGTCTTTTTAGATCCAGTGGAGACCTTATTCTACTGGCAGGAGCTTCAGTCGTCCACACTGTCAGAGCACGCTGCACTCTTTCACTCTCTCTCTCTCTCACTCTCTCACACACACACACACACGCGCGCGTTCCTGGTGCGTGTCGATGTCTCTGTCTCGCTCCCTCTGTGCTTGTGTCCCTCCGCGGTCTGTGGTTCAGCCCTTCTATGGTCGACCCGCACACACAAGTCAAAGGGGATTGGTCGCTTCTAGCCGTCGAGGCTTTCCCAGGTGAGAATGTCAACTCCCACTTTCTGAGCCCTCGAGGTAAACCCGCGTAAAAGACAAAAAAAAAAACATAAACATGTGAGCAGGAACACCCCTCTTTCTTTACGCATGTGTGGTAAGAGAAGCAGAGACAATTTCCCCTTTCTCCATTTTAGATGGTGAAATGTTTTTGGTAACAAGTTTCCTCATAGACAAAAAAACAGTGTCACGCTGTACTGTGTTTATGTGCTAAATTGTCAGTAACTCCATCAATGAAAGAACATTTCCCCTAGAAATAACTCTCACTTGTACAAAGTTAATCACTAAGCACATACACTTTGTTACAATGTTACTCCATGACAAGTAGTGGAGTGAAAATATGAAGATTAGATCATGTTTTATTGGTCCCATTATGATGAAATGTACAGTTTGATAAGAAAAATAAAAACCACCATGCACCATGATGTTAACATAAACACTATATAAACAGAAAATATACATATATGTTAATAAAATGTTATTGTTACATATGTTATTCCACTTTTTACATCACATTTTATTGTTTTTGGACAAAAGGTAAATGGAGAGAAAAAGAAAATGCATTTTACAATTTCCATAAACAAATAATATATATTATATCATATCATATTTATGCAACATAATAGAAATAGCATAAATAATACATTTTAGAGAAGGAGACAGTTGTTATAGCAAATTGAGGTGGGGTATAGAATATATTAATTATAAAGAACATTATCTATATAATTTTATTCTTTCAAAGGAGGTGTATTTACTGATTAAAATACGCTTTGGTTAGTATGTTGTATAAAAACGCATTGTATTTACTTGTTCGTTGTTTATTTACACTTTATTTTGTTCACGTTTCCCCAGCGAGGCTGATTCTCTTTGTGCGCATGTGCGGTGAACAACCCGGAAGGAGTCCATAACACAGCAGAAGGGAGCACCGAGTGGTTTCGCAGGGATTATCAGCGCAGCTCTGTGGACTCAAAACAAACTAATTATGCAGCTTTACTTCACCAAAGACGTGTTACCGGACTCAGTCAGTACTGACTTCCAGAACCTGAATAAATTCAACGAGCAGGTACAGTCAACCGCTTTTGTTTTATTACTCCTGTGCGATGAAATAAAACGTGAACGTCAGCTGACTCCGAGCTCGGGTGATTCCTTTTTTGTTTTAACACAGTCGTCGCGTGAAAAAGTGTCTTAGTGCTTTTATTTTTCAGAAATGTCAGTGAAGAGTGAAGACAGACGTCATATTTATGATGATGTGGTGGTGACCGGTCATGTGAATCACGTGAGACTGAAATAACACAGACTTGTGGAGGGGCAGCCTTACACCTTTATGTTCATCCTGCTGGAAATTATTCGAAAAAAGAAGAAAATGTGGCGTAGAAACAAAAAAAGCTAGATTTGTGGAGTAAAAAGTACTCATATATATCATATATAAGATAATACTCAGATCCAGAGGCCCAAGGTTGTTGTTTCTTTGAAACAATATTACCCCAGATTATTTGTGATTATCTGTTCCATGCTTTTATAACATCTTGGCTAGATTATTCTCTGTATGTGATCTTAGACATACAGAGACATGTCTAAGACATCTGTCCAACGACTCCAGCTTGTCCAGAACGCAGCCGCTCGCCTTTTGACTGACAAAAAAAGAAGAGAGATCACATCACTCCTGTGTTGCGTTTCCTGCACTGGCTTCCTATTCATTTTATGGTTGATTTTAAAATGTTATTGTTGGTTTTTAAAGCTCTTAATAGTTTGGCACCATCTTACTTCTCTTCATCTTCACACTCCATCACAAGCTCTGTGGTCTAACAACAGGTTGCTTTTAAATGTGGCCAAAATATGGAATGATTTACCCATTGAAATTAAATCTGACCCCACCATTGAACATTTTAAATCACTTATAAAGACCCACCTCTTCTCATTTTTATTATTTTGCTGTGTTACTTTTATGTGTTTTTTTTTTTTTATAGTTTTTATGTTTTATATCTTCTTGTTGTGCTTTTTAGGTTGTAAAGCACTTTGGTCAACTCTTGTCAACAATTGACTTGACTTATCTTTTGTGTGCTGTGTAAAAACTGTTTAAAGACACAAGACTCTCAAAAGAAACCATATTTGATTTATTTGTTCATGGTGCAATTTTAATTTCCACAGCAGTTTCATCGCCTGATTCAAGTTCTGTTCCAGTTCCTCCTGGAGCCAAAAGAGGTGCATATCCACAGTCACGCAGTCTCTCTCTCTCACACACACACACACACACACACACAGTTTTAATGTTAATAGAACTTTGGACTCTGTTATTAGCCTTGATTACTGAACCGAGGTACAACATTGCCTGTCCCATTGTGTCTGTGTGTGCATATTAATGCATATGTGTGTGTGTGTGCGTGTGTGTAGACAGAGAGGTTCATGCAGCAGCTCACTGAGTTTGCAGGGGAACACGGGATGAGTGCAGGTCCTCTGAGGAACTTGATGAAGAGTGTCCTGCTGGTGCCACAGGGTGAGACCAATACACACTCACAAACACATGCACTGGTTGTTGTTAAAATCCCTGGACCTTCTGCTGTTAATGACTGTCCAAAGCTGTTGTTAGGGCGTTGTGTGCGGCACGTTGTGTGCGGCACTGACCCCTGTCTGCATTAGAGCATGGATACCCAACCCAAGCAGGCTGTGTCATGTTCAGACAAACATTTGTACAAAAATCTAGAAATGATTGTTGGGATCTACTTTCCTTTAGGTGTCTGGAACATACTCAACAATAGAAGTTCTGCTATAAAGTGACAGTGAAGCAGCAGCTGCGGGAAGGTTTCTGTCTAAATAACCGCCATCCCTCTGTTTTCTCCTCAGGGGCCCTGAAGAAAAACTTGTCAGGCGAGCAGATCAAAGATGACCTTGTTACATTAGGTACACATTTGAATTCTCCATCACTGAGGATGACTTTTAAGTCGTTATCATTCACTTTTAACACATGAACTCTTCTAACCTGCCATGACTCTTGTAGGACTCAACGAAGACAAGGCCACACACTTTTCACAGCAGGTATGTCTCCACGCACTCTAGGAGTTCTGCGTTGTTTGTAATTCTATGCTTTTAGATGCACGCCAACTGAAAAACAGTTTGGAGACAGTTAAGCAGCATTTCTGATCCTAGTCACCAAAAATTACGCATTTATCACTGATTTATTGTTGTGTCGTTATCGGCATGTCCGTGACAGCGCACAGCAAATGACTGTGTTTTAAACACAGGGGCGTTTCTGACATTTGTTTGTTATGTCTTACAGTGGTCGGAACACTATGCGGCACTGTCCAGACTTGCCGTTGCACACACTCTGATGGTAAACCAGCTAGTTGACATGGAGTGGAAGTTTGGAGGTGAGACAAACCCTGGGCACATCAAATGTAACTCAAGGTTTTTAGGTTTATTTCTGCACGCTCAAGGAAAGCTGCAGCTCTGTCTCTTTTTCAGAGTTACAGTGCATATTCATGGTCACAAATCCCTGGTCCAATGTAGTCATTAGCATAGCTTATGTCCTCGGATTTAGTCTCATTTAAACACCCCACTGGTGTAGAGCTGGTGGGTCTCTATCGGCCCTCTGCATTTATTCATACAGATTAATGACGACTCAACAGGTGATAGAGATGCTAATACACCATGAGAGCAGAGTCATTAGCATCAGGTTGAGCTATTGTTGAGCTGAATGTTCTGCGGTTTACAAAGGGAGTGCATTGCGTAGTTTACCTAACGGGCCTGTTGATTGAGATGCAAAATCTCCATTTACACAAAGAGACTGTGTCTCTGCATGTTGCCTCTGTGACTCAGTCAGCGGAATCCAGTTGGGCATTAAGAGATTTGACTAGACGCAGAGCACAAATGGTCGCTCTCTTTTCACACGGCCCACATCATACAAAGCAGGGTAAAGAGTCTTGGAGTCCAGTGAACTAGTTTACAGTACAAAATATAGCACCTCAATGTCTTTTTTTTAGTACAGTTTGTCTTGAGAGGCGGCTTTGCCCACAAGACATTTTTTAGAAGAAGGATAAGGAAACACTCAATGTGCGTGTATCACTTTCTTTACTTCAGTTTGAACTCAAAATACAAAAAAGGTCATAATCTAACTACGTCATTTCACTAATATGACAAACACACGGAAGAGTGGAAGGTGAGGAACCGCAGAATAAAAATAGAAATAACATTTACGGAAAGTCAAACAAAACGTGGTACGAAATGGGGATAAAGAAGTCGAGCTAAGTAGTTCTGGATATAAATGTCACATCAAAGAAGTCTGTAAGTGTGAGTTAAATGAATCACTGAGTTTATAAACACAGTTTTATTTATCTTATTCATACTTGTGTCCACCTGATAAATGAAGTACTCAGTATTCACTCTCCTTTTCCCTCTATGACTGTCACCAGCGCCTCCTCAGAAATGTTTTACCAAAGTTTTCCTAATACTCATAGCCCTGACTCATACAGACAGCCTGTGTGTTTGTTTGTGTGTGTGTGTGTATCACAAAGCGGCAGCATGAGATGTGTGTTCCATGGCTGTTTTTTGCTTTCAGCAGCTTGTTCTTCAGCTTTAGATGGCAGCTGTTTGTTCACCCTTGTCCTTTGACCTTTATAAAAAAGTATGTATGATACGTTAGAACCTCAGAAAGAATAGCCCAGGGGGAGTCACTGATGACAACAGGAGATGACAACAGAAAACGTTATTAATCACAAAGTTCTCTCACGACAAATATAATCCAAGTGGGGAGGGGTAGTTCACACAACCTCCTCTCCACCACGAAGAAGTGGAATGTGGACAGAACACAAACAGGTGAGAAGGCAGAAACAAGCACACCTTCCACAGCGAAAGACAACAGGAAATAGAGGCTCCTGTCGCACAAAGATCCAGACAGTGTGACCTGTGTAATTATACTGAAATGTCCAGATTTCATTGGTCAGGTTGTATGAATTTAAGCATCATAATGTGGTGTTTTTGTTTGTGTGCTTTTTCAGTGACTGTCGGCACCAGTGAGATTCAGAAAACAGGCAACATTTTTCTACAGGTATAAAAGCTGTTTACAACTGACTCTAAACACCACACACACACACACATACTGGCACAGCATTCATACAGAGGGGGACGCTCATAGCCATAATGCATCCTCTAGCCCCTTACCTTAACTGTCAGAACTAAATGGCTAACCCTTAACCCAAACCCACTTCTATACCTTAAAAGTCTGAACCCTGAAAAAGCCCTTTGAAGTTGCAAGGACAGTGTAAAACTTTCCCAAAATGTCCTCACAATTATACACATGCAAGAACACACAAAAAAAAAACATTTCTTTACATGTTAGTGAGGACACATCCATGGACATAGTGCATTCCCTAGTCCCTTACCCTAACTTTCAACATTACAACTAATAAGTGCCTAACTCTAACCCTAAAACCAGGTCTTAACCCCGGAAAAAGCTCTTTAAAATTGTGTGGCTCAGACAAAATGTCCTCACAAAAAATGGTAATACATACACACATAGTTGAGGGTGCATTTATTTCTGTTCAACATTGTCAAAAACTAACTTTGACTTATTGCAGTTGAAGCTGGTGGTCAGACGGGGGAATTCCACTGAAAATATCTACATGGGTGAGTGACTTTGAGCCGAATGTTTTTATTGTGTATCGTGTAATTTGTTGAATTTAGTGAGATAGAACCTGAATAAATTGATGAGGAAAATTCTGCCTGAATGATGCATACTGTATATGTGTGTTAATGACAAATGAGTCATGTGAACATGTTTGCAGTTTGGGAGAGATTTGAGAAAAATGTGGTGGAGACTCTTTCAGACCATTGAATCTCAATAGTTTATTCATAATGATGCTTTCCTCATGTCTTTTTATCGACCTTAACTCCGTTTCTTGTTGAATCTGCCTGCACTTGCAGTTGACTCACCCCTCATCTTCAGGCTCCACCCCTCCCCTGACGTAAACATCAATCGATAAAGTCCGATCTCAGCATAACAAGAAACAGATCACGCTGTAATGGGAGCGCACTCTCATTATAACGAGAAAGCGATCTCGTTATAATGAGAAATAGCTCGGGTAATTTTTGCTCCCATGTGGCAGTCCTGGCATCCGCAGATTAGTCCCAGAAAAGATTTCAACAGTTTTGTCGGTGAAGTGTGTTGTTCGACAGATACTGTACCTGTGCTCAGCCTACAGGAGAAGTAGAGAGAAAATTCTGATTTAATTAAAGATTATAATTTACTTTTACATTCCTCTACCTGTCAGCTGTGACCCATGGGGGATAAGCAGTGGAGAATGAATAAATGAGTGTATTCTGTTGTGGCTCCATAGATCCAGAGAGAAAGTACATTTTATTTCACATTGATGGAGAAAACCTGTTGGAATAAAGTTGTTTTTTTTGTCTGTTATGAGAGCAGAGTTGTTATCTCTGTGCAGGAGAAACTCTTCCCTCATCTGCTGCAGAGCAGTTAAGATCAAACTGCTGATTCCTGTTGTCTTCCTTTTGTCTCCTTCAGAGCTGACGCTGCCTCAGTTTTACAACTTCCTACATGAGATGGAGAGAGCCAAGGCCAGCATGGAGTGTTTCAGCTGACAGGCGTGTGTGTCTGTGAATGTAAGTGTGTGTGTATGCTCCAGTGTAGCTGTTAGACAGTGTGTGTGGTTTGTGTTGTGTCATTTTATGTGTGAGTGGTGGTGGAGCATTGTCAGCCCACATGTGACTGAAGTTAAATTCACAAACAAATTTTCTACTCCGATCTACTAATAAACATGAAACACCATGAAAACCACCTCACTCTGTTTTTCCTCTAGTTTGATGTGTGCGTTAATGAAGCATCACTTCACTCCAACGTTCTCCTCCTCCTTTGTGTAGATGAGACTTAAACCTTTTAAAAGTCCAATTTAGGGCAAATGTTGCCATTTCACGCAAAAACCAAAAGCTGTGACCCGAGGAGCCAAAGTTCAAACCAACCTTGGACAGACGTGTGTGATCAGGTTTAGTCCTGTTTCTTTGCTTGAATAAGAATGTGATGAACTCCTTTAAATATGGAGAATTGTGCACATGTACGTGATGGACAGTATGCAAACTGGGAAAAGACAATGCCAAGACAAAAGGCTATTGTAAGTGTCTTACTGGGCCATATTCGGGTTTCAAGTGTAAACCTGGTCTTTGTTTTGACTCTAAAGGTGTTTCAGAACAGATGATGACGTTGATGATGACGCTGTGGCGCATGTGTGTGTGTGTGAGTGAATAAGGAGATAAGAAGCCCTCATCAACTGTAATCACTTATTCTTGGCAACTGCAGAAATAAAAGCTTGCTCCTCCTTTTTCTCACCAGTGAAGGTGGGAATTCCAATGAATGCCAGTGCAGAGTATGAGCATATTGCGGTGGCAAAAGAATGTGAACAGGTGTGGTAGAAATATGCTGTGTCAATCTGTGAGTTATGAAGAGGAAAAGTTTGTCTTTCAACATGATGGTTGTGGGTTTGATTCCATGATGGTTGTGGGTTTGATTCCCGGCTCCACTAGTGTACATGCCGATGTGTCCTTGGGCAAGACACTTAGCTCCTGACGGCTGCGCCGGCAGCGTGTGAATGGGTATGAAAGATGCGTGATAGAGAATGCGCTGTATAAAAGTGAGTGAATGGGTGAGTGGCAAAACAGGAGTGTAAAACAGCTTTGAGTGGTCAGCACTATATATAAATACAAACCATTTATTATTGAGAATTTAGAATTGATCGTAATTCCTTTGAAAGCAACACCCACATTAATGTTTACTTGATATATGTCCCGTTAAGTGCATCAAGGGAAGTCTCCTCGCAGTGCAGGTCTCAGGTGGTCCAAGAAGGAGATAATCATTCAAGGCAAGTGTGAGCAACTCCAACAATAATAATGTTTATTAATGAGAAAAGCTTGGTTCAGTGCTTCATTCGCCTCTGGAGCCAGTACAGACAAGCTAACATGAGCTGTTTTCTCATTTTTCTTCCGCTTTTTTTTCTTAAAGCATATATTGATTATAGCAAGTAAGTTGTGTGTGTCTACTTTGGTCTATATGTGTACTTCAGGTATGTATAGCAGGGTTACTGTCATGAGTTCTAATATGATAAACGCTTTGATAGTGATGAATATCTCCTGCTGATACATATAGAGCCTGGGGCAGATTTCAGACAGCTGAGCTGCTCAGTCGTGCATGTGTCTACTAGTCCTCTTCATTCCTCACCTCTGCTCTGTTACAGTAATTAGCTTAGCATTAAAAGTGAAAGTTTATGGCCCTTTGGGATATTCTCTGTGTGTCAAGCAACCCCCAGGGGATGAAGAAAGTGTGATTCTCAATCTGTCTTTGAATGTTTTCTGTCTGGCTGTCAGGAATGTGCTCAACAAGCTTCATGACAGATGACGAGATATCTGCTTGGATTTGATCTCATTTGTACGTTGTGTTTTCTTTTCTATGAAAGCCTCTGCTAGTTTGAGACCGGCATCTTTTTTCATTGAACCTTTATTTAATCAGATAAAAGAGAAAAAGATCAAGGGTGACCTGGCCAAGAAAGGCAGCAGCACACGTCATAGTTAATAAACACAGGGAGATAACAGTTACAAGACAAACAGTAACAATTTAAGAATACAGGCACCGTTGTTGCTCTTTTAAGATAGAGTGGAAAGAGGTATCTGTTGACATCATAGACCAGCAAAGCCCCAAGCAGCACTGCTGTTAGACGACCACAGGAAACACACGTCATATTCATCCAATAACTCTGCAGCACCATTCACATGTTCTTAACAGAGCAATCACCATGATGTTTACACTCTACACACTGTCCACATTGTATATACTGCTTTCATATTTTTATTTTTACAGAGGTTCATAATGTGATTTCACTATTTATTACCTTTTATTTTCTTTTTCTGGGCTGCTGTAACGCCATACATGTAGTGGGACTAATAAAGGATTACCTAATCTAAGTAAGCACGCAAAACAGATAGCGTTCATCCTCTCTGACCAATATTTTCATTATTTTACATTATCTGTAATTTAATATTACGTTCTCTTACAATATTCTTTTTTTTTTCAAGATATTTTGTATTTATTTGACCTGTAATCCATTCATCCATCCATCCCTCCATTCATTTATCCTCCACATGAGGGTCGCAAGAGGAGGTGTGCCAACTGTAATCCTATAGTTTTTATTTATTAAATGACTTCTTTTACCTCCTTCCACCCATCTTCTACCACTTTATTCTCCACATGAGGGTCGCCGGTGCCAATTCCAGCTGACATAGGGCAGAAGGGTGGGGTACACCCTGGACAGGTCACCAGTCCATCACTGGGCCGCTTAGAGACAAACAACCATTCGCACCTATGTTCAATTTAGAGTGTCCAATTTGCCTAATCCTCAAATCTGCATGTTTTTGGACTATGGAAGGAAACCGGAGAACCCGGAGAAAACACACGCACACACGGGGAAAACATGCAAACTCTTGGTTGGTTTCTTTTTAGCATGCTTTTAATCTTTTTGTTAATTATTGTAACCACTTTCTCTGTATTGATTTCTTACAATTCTGTCTCATTGACCAGCAACTTGAATCCACTGTCTTGCCTTGCGTTGAGCGTGTACAAGTAAATCCACAAGATTTCAAGGCGGGGGAGCTCATGCAGTGAAGCGTCATACTTTGAATTTGAATGTCTCAGGTTGTATTCCCTGCACTTATAAGCGCTCACAATTAATGTCTTACATAAGAATGAGGAAAGGTTTGGTGTGTCTGCACTTTAAAAGGTTGTTTCTGAGTTGCCCCGATTGGTTGTGGGCCGGGTCGTGAATGAACAGTGTTTATGAGCAAAAGTGCTTCCGGCGGTTGCATGAATGCCTTCATATTGTATATTTACTGAGATTACAGATGCAAGTGGGATACTGTGAGGAAATGCTACCAACTTGTGTTCCCTTGACACAGGACAGAACAGCACCATGACAAACGAAATAAGTTATTGTAACATGCACACATGACATAAATGTACACACAAAACACACAACAGGCATGTCAGTAAAAGAAAAAACACAAAAAACCTCATTTACTCTTCTTCTGTTGGGGTTTATTGGTGATTAGCAGCCTAAAGGTGCATTGCCTCTTTTTTGATGATACAAAAAAGGTAAAACTCTCAATCTAAATTGATTGAATACATTGAATAAAAACAACATCCTTATCAGCATTTTCTTAAGTGTCAATAGTCAATGGAACACTTCCCCTGGAGCTTGACTATATGAAAGAAACTGGTTCCCCGACCTCTACCACGGCAAACACATTCATATATCAAACACATTTTAGCTTACACACACACATAAGTTGTAACACCATGATGTAGTGATGCTTCATAAATGTTGGCACCTCTTTCTTTTTTTTTCTTTAACATTTCAAGCAGAAAATTCCACCTCTAAAAATAAACCCTGTGGATCATGATGTTCTTTTTCACGAGTCTTAAAGCATGACAGTATTTGTCCAATGTACATTTATACAAATTAAGTGGTGCGCTAATCCCGGGTACACCACAATCACCTCTGTTCTCTCTGCCAAGTATCTGGTAGCCTGGAGGTTTTGGGATCACTCTGCATGTCTGTGCACATTTTTAAATCTTAAAATAGTATTACATTACATGTCATTTAGCAGACGCTTTTATCCAAAGCAACTTACAATGGAACTGAGTACAATCAGCCAGGGGTGGAGTCGAACTTGCGACCATGATGTCTTTCGCACACAGGGTACCGGTTTTAACCACTGAGCCACTCCACTCCTCCGGCAGCACCCTGAGACTCGGGTGCCGCTTTCTCCTCGCTACCTCAAGTGTGAATTCAGGGTGGACCTGGACTTAACACCATCCTCGGCTTCTCTTTACCTTGGCTTGTGCCAGCTCGTGCAGCTGGACAAGAACGTTACAGAAGGCAGAAAATATGTAGAACCTTTGTTTGCATGAACTCTGTGACGTCTGTAAAACCCGCTTCTCAAAAATGCTGCCTTAAGAGATTTGACTGATGTCAAACATACTTAAAACGTACTTTATGACATAAGTCTCATATCAGGTTATAATGAGTTATTTCTGTATGTTTCTATTTATGAATATATTAATTTTGCGTCATAAATACATTTATATTGTGAACTATTTAGTGTTCCATGATAAAACAAACACTTTTATTTCGAAATGATGTGAAATAGCATCATAATTATTGTTATTTTGATATGTTTTTCTCAAAAAGTTTGAAGTTTTTTCACCCCCCCAACCCCGACTGACCAGACTAGAGTACTGGGGGCCAATCAGTGTCAGAGTGTCGTCACAGGAAGAGTCATTTGTGGTGAGTAGCCCTGTTTCTCCTGCTCATGACGTGAGTCAGGCTCGCTACATGCTGACAAACAGTTGCAGCACTTCTTCCATGTTCAGCCTATGTCTGATGTGCGTTCTACTGAAGGCCCCATTCTCAGTTGATAACACTGACGTGTACATTAGCAGCCTTTCATATATTTCCAGGAATTTATTAACCTGGGGAAAAGAATTCCCTGTAATTTATGTGGTTTGCGTTTCCACTGCACCTCACATTTCCGTCAGCTTGTCGGCTAATCGTATATACACTTGGTTGTTTCGTTTCGAAGTCCCGCTGAACCTCCACCAATCAGCGTTCTTCAGCACACAGCCCCACCCCCCCAGTGTTCCTGGTAATCTGAAAAGCCCCCAGTCGCACGTACGTACATCTTTGGGTGAAAGTTTAGGGGACGGAAAAGGGGCTAATGTGAGCAATTATGCAGTAACATTCTTTTATCAGTCACAGCTCTCCTAGCAGCAGTGAATGCAGAGTGTTGCAAACACCAGCGCTGGATAAGGGAGGTCATCGAGATCCAGAAACAGGACCCAAGAACCCAAGGCCCAAGGCCCCTGCTGTTTGATAAACCTGTATAAAACAGGAAGTAAGACACAGCACATGTGATGTCACATGACCTTTCTGAGGAAGACTACAGGAAGTGGACAAAACATGTCAAGGTAGTCAAAAAACTTCATATTTCTGCCTGACTGAATGAAATTTAAGCTCAAGTATATTAGCAAGAAGACAGTATGAACCTTTGTGGACACACATGCACATATCCACTGTATGTGAATGGTCATGTGACGTATTTCCACATGTTAGTATGTAATTCCAATCCAGAACCAAAACATGCAAGGTTTTGTTTTGTTTTTTTAAATAAAAGGATGTCTGCATTTACGGTAACTCATCCTTATTAAATGGGGGTTGTGGTGCCTTTGCTCCTGGGCACCCCAGCTCTTGACCCGTACCAGGATTTCCACCAGCACCCATCAAGTTACAAGCCAATTTCCTTTCCTATCGGGCTCTGTAGAAACATTTCTTTTTTTTACATAGATGGGTTTAATTATCTACAGATGACAGAATGGTAATGTAAAAGTTTTTATTTTAGTTGTTGTATTTTAATTTTTTTTAACTGATTATTTGCTCTTATCTCTTAAAAATAATAATTTACATAGATTTCTTGCAAAAATTGATTGCACATGTAGGAATACCATAACAAAAATGTGAAAGAACCTAAACTAAAATTTCAAGATATCAACCAAACAAAGCAAAAACAAAAAATAAAGTCACAAGTAAAAGGACACTAATAATTTTTTATTATTAATCTCTCCAGATTATGAATCCCATGACTTTTCCTGTATAGCATTTAGCTTTAATTATTGTCACGCCATGTGCAGCCTCACAGAGACAGGTAATAATAAATGATGATACACGACTGTACCTGTCTTGTTTCCAGGTACAGTACACACTGAGCTGAATTTCTTGCATGTGGGATCAAACCTACTCAAGTATTTTTATGTGTTAAATGTCTCACCTTCTCGTTCCTGTCAGTGCTTGTGCTGTAGCATTTTGGATACATTTTGATGTATATTAATGTTGCCTAAAGGAACCATGTTTAGGGTGAAGAGGCCCAAGCACTGAGCTCTGTGGAAGCGCCTTATTAACTTGTGTGTATGGAGGAATTATCATTAATATTGACAAACTGGAATCTATCACTTTTCAAGCGGGCCATACGGCTGGTGTAGGGGTTAGCTCTCGGTTGGAGTTTGCATGTTCTCCCTGTGTGTGTGTGTGTGCGTTTTATCCAGGTTCTCCGGTTTCCTCCCACAGTCCAAAAAACACGCAGATTTGGGGATTAGGTGAATTGGATACTCTAAATTGACCGTAGGTGTGAGTGTGAGAGTGGATGGTTGTTTGTCTCTATGTGGCCCTGTCATGGACTGGCGACCTATCGCTGGTAGGATAAAGCAGTAGAAGATGACTGAGTAAATGCATGAAAAAGGATTCAAACCAGCAGAGGGCAGTACCTGTGATACTAATAGTTTGTCCTAGTTTCTCTCTGCCATAGAATATTCTGATTAATTTGGTAGAACATCTGGAATCTGGAGGTAGATTTTTCAAAGTCAGGCACTCAGCAACACTGTCCGGCTCCGTCAAGGTCTTTGTATGAGTTCCACACAGACTTAAACCATGGAACATTCTCCTTCACTCATTCATAAATAAATATCCTGGGACTCTCCACAACATGTGAAAAGAGCAAGACTCTTCATGTGCAGTGTCAATGAGGTGAGAGTTTTGTGTCACTGCAGGTCAAATTATCGATCTCCAATTCTGCATGATATGATTAAGATAGGAAAGATTTTTGATTTTTGATTAATTTATTTAAATGTTATGCTTCCCTGCATATTAAACCCATCTGTCTTCAAACCAACTATGAGGAAACAATTCCTCATTTTATTGGTTTATTGCTTCTTTTATCGTGCATGTTTATTATATATACATATGTATATATATATGTATTATATATACACATATATACGTATATAACAGACCCTGAAGTGGCAGGTGTGCTTTTACATGGTTTAACATTTCATATCATATCATTTTTATCATTCATTTTTTTCCGTTTCCCAGTATAAGTGCTGATTTGAGGACTCACATGTCAAGATTCGTGTTGTGAAGTTTTGACATACATTAGGTGCATGAAAAAAAGAAGTACAAAGCAAACTTATGACTGTTCTAACCCATCCAGTTGAATGATGATGTGTCTGGAGTGTGATGTGTTTGCCCTGTGTTTACCCTTGTTCTGGCTTCCTCCTCAGGCTACATGTAAACATCAGGGACATCAGGACAGGTTGGATTCAAATGGTTTTATTATCTGTGCACCAACGCCTTGTTCTCACGGCTCAAAACCTGCCGATCAAGACTCTAATCTTTACCAGCATCACGGGAAAAACTCTGGATCTGGTTCAAAAAAGAAGAAGAAAAAAAAGGTGGAGTGAACGTGCACTGCAAGTTTTGATTGTATTATTACTCGATTAATCGTAGTAACAATACAATATCGGTATATGTAGTATAGTACAGTATATACTAGTATATAACATCATATATACTAGTTTAGAATAGTTCACTGAGAGCAGGGATACATGGATGCTGTGAAGTGAACTTTCCTGATTTAGATCCCCCTCTGCTGTTAAAAGTACTGCATTTGTACAAGTAGTCAAGAGGAAGTTAATGTGAGTGAGAAGTTCATGGAGACTTTGAGGAAGTGTTTGATGTGTCTGTCTGTACATGCATGCATGCGTGTGTGTGTGTGTGTCTTGTCGATAAGTGTGCAGCCTTGTCTCGACTCGCACAGCATTTCCTCAAGTGCTTTTTGACGATACAAATTGATGGCTTCCTGCTCACAAACTGTGAGAAAACTGCCTGCTTTACACAAACACATACTGCGCTCATTGTGTGTGTGTGTGTGTGTGAAAACATGTCTGTTGTTTGTATTGACGTGATAGATAAATGTATGAACATAGCCTGAGCTCAGTAACAAACTGGTTTGCATGACTTCAGAGGACATTACATTGACTTGTATTCAGTTCCCAGAGACTTACCATAATTACGACTGGCCTAATTCTAAACCCTGACCCAAACCATAACCTAATCCTGACCTCAGCCTAACTTGAAACCATGTCTTCAACCGAACATGTAGTCAATAATATTATGGGGATTTGATTTTTGTCCCCATAAGGAAGACAAGTTGACATAATTGTGACTGTGTAAACAGATTTTAGGTGCCCCACTCCTCCACTCACACATAGACACACACACATCTTAGCCCTAGCCCAGGGGTGTCAGACTCTGGCCCGCAGTGTAATTATATTTGGCCCGCGAGGCCATAACGAATGACCACTGGAGTTGGCCCACCGGTATTATACAGTGCCTGTTTCGCTAATATACATGTGTCAATATCAAGCCCCCAGGACAGATGTGGCCAAGCACGTCATTTTATGTGCCTATGTTTGTGCTTTAAGAAAATAAAACAGTATTTCTTTTGTGGTATGAGGCGGTGTTGGTAATCAAAGAGTACAATCTACCTTTACACCACATCCAAATTTTTAATTTTTTGGTCATTCATTTTTAGACAATATTTTAATCAGATATCATATCTTAAAAATGAGATCGAGCCCAACATTTTTCAACTCGAGTAGAACAAAATGTTTAATTTTTAAATAATAAACGTATATCTATAAAATCTATTTATTTCAGAAATAATTTTAATACAAAACTATAATCTTTTTTCCTATGGAAAAGCTAAACTACAGATTTCTAATGGAAAGACAAAAACAAGCCAAATTAAAACAGGTTTTTTAATACATCTTTGTTTTGGCCTGTTTGACACCCCTGCCCTAGCCAGTGCCGAGGTAATGAACATAAGTACACACACACACACAGACACACACACGTGCCAGTTAATGACTAATCTTAACCTATCTACAATTCAAATCTAAATGTAACCACTTCTCCCTCTACTGGTCGAGACAAGATCACTGTACAAAAAATGTACACACACACACACACACACACACACACACACACACACACACACACACACACACACACACGCAAAGAAGTCCATAGGTTCCCGATCTAATCCTCCATCTTCATTTTGTCGCTGGGCTCCTGTTACTTAGCTACCAGTTGCAACGGTTGCTTGGGCTGATGGGGTTACCTTGGCAACCATACCCATCCCATTGTGTGACGATCCACCTACAATGGGCCTGTCCCAAGGACACACACACCACACACACACACACACACACACACAGGGATAATGTTTTCCCAAGGCAGCTCCCTCCCCCCTCTGATGCCCAACACACACTTGAGTTCCCACTCAGCACACACACACACCTGTGGAGACTAGAGTGTGTGTGTGTGTGTTTGTTACCTTTTTAGGACCTTTTCTGGCATAAACACTGACCTTGCCAGCAGCAGTAGTCCTCATGGAGAGCAGAACCTGGTCCTAATGAGACAGAGCCTCATTTAAGTTTAGTGCAAACATGTTAATTGAGGTTGTTTGTGGTTAAGGTTGGGGATAAGACTTTGTGTAGGCTGTCCAAATATAATAAAGAATAGAACTCAATGCACTGTCTTAAGAGGATAGCTGCACAGACCTGTGTGTGTGTGTGTAAGAGAGATTAATTTCCTCATTCATAATCAAAGCTCTTTCTAACCCACCCACGATGCTTGTTTTAAACTGTTGCCCTCCCTTTACACATAAAGAGACCCAGAAAAATGTGAGCTAATGTTTTCTCTTGCAGACTGCTGTGATTGTGTGTGTGTGTTTGTGTGTTTGTGTGTGTGTGAATAACAGCATGCATTTCACTGTGTCATACTGTCATCTAAACTGCTAATGTATTCACAGAAAAGCCGCTAACATAAACACTAATGCTCTATCTAGTCAGCACTCAAACTGTTTTACACAAACCCGCGATAAATAATCCTCTGCGCTCAGTCTGCGGGAAACGCGCATGGAGGGATTATCACAGCACTCTGTCTTCAGAAGGGCCAAACACAAGTTACATGATTTGAATGAAATCAGACCAAATCCTGCAGAAGCAATAAAACACTAGATCCACAGCAGCCTAACTGTTGTTGGTGTTTTTTTCTTCAATGGGAAACATCCCACCTTCTTCCACTAGAGGCTGCTGTTGATCAATGAGAAACAATCACATCATTTGGTGTTGGGGGGACAAGGGAACAAAGAATGTGGAATAATGACAGTCAATTCAGAGGTGAAGAGTATTATAACAGAAAATATATGAAGCAGTTTTTAGAAGGAATTAACGCGTGGAGTCATTTACAAAGGGCCAGAAAAAAAACACCCCATTTGATTCAAAGAGGGATGTGCTTTACAGTGTAAGACAGTTTGTGTGTGTCACTGTGTGCATGAACGGTCATCTACCTGTTGGACACACAGTGAGACACGGACAGAGCGCTAGAGGATGGACAGACAGACAGAGAGAGAGAGAGAGAGAGCACCCAGAGATGAAACAGATAAAGAGAGACGACAAAGAGAGATGGAGGGACAACAGAGAGGTCGAGGACAGGACAGTGAGACAGAGGGCACATAGTGAGAGAGAGAGCTAGGGGACACAACAGAGCGAAAGACTGAGGACAGACAGATGGAGAGACAAGAGAGAGACCTGCAGATTTATTACAGGATAAAGCGTTAGGTAATGGATGGATAAACCAAACCAAACCACTGCTGATATTTATCATAAAAACACAGACTTTAGCCGTTGACATCTTGTGAAGACGATTTATTTTGAGTTTTTGAGTCAGTTTACATGGATATACTGTAAATGAATAAAACTACACAAGGTTATTTCAAGCTAACTCCACCTAATGCCTGATTTTGAAAAATGCCACAGAAGTGGGCTGAGACCTGAGAGTGAGCAACAGTAACAACGCTGAAGTTGATTTTCATAATCGATTCATCTGTCGATTATGTTCACGATTAATCGAGTAATCGTTTGGTCCATAAGTCACTATCACTGGTTGGTGTGTGTGTGTGTGTGTGTGTGTAAATATAATACAATCCTAATCTCAAAAGTTAAATCCACAGAGATGTCGTATTTGTGAGTTTGTGAGTTACAGTATATGGTACTTTATTTTTTTTCCTTTAAATGACATCATTGTAAAGGAGACGCAGCTCAGTGTGTCATTATGTTTACAGATTGTGTTCACACCAGCATCGTGTGAGAAAACATTTATCCACTCTGGGGGGGTTTTGGGGAGATGTGTGAGCCGCACAGGTATAAGACTGAGTCTGTGAGAGCAGTTTCCACATGAAGAAACTACTCGGGCTTATCTGAACACCACCAGATGCTTGTGGTTTGTCTCTCCTCAAACCTGATGGGGGAAGGAGAGTGAGATGGTGAGAGGAAAAAAAAGAGGTGGGGAGCTTTTCCTCGCACCTCAACGTCCATGATGGTTCAGCAAAACACACGTCGAAGTAAACACACGTTATTTTACACACAATACTGTCTTTCCTCTCGGCACTGTTATTTCAACTATCAGTGTTATTTTACAACATGTTATGTGACCTTATGTGTATTGTATAATTAATATTTCGAGAGCTATATAAAGATACCAACATGTACATTTTTAATTAGAATTTAATTGATTTTGTTTTTACAGCTCAGAACATTTCATTAGTGACACTAGTGATAAATCCCTGACGCTAAACTATACCTCACATCTCTACTCTCACTGAAATGCACTTTCAGACCTGAACGCCACATCGCGAGCGGAGACAATTACTCGATGAATCGATTATGAGCTATTTTGATAATCGATTAATCGGTTGGAAGCTTTTTTCATGGCTAAAACAAGATGTCTGATTGTTTCAGCTTCTTAAATGTGAATCATTTCTTTTGTTTCTTTGCTCCGTAAAACATTTTGAGAACAGCATCATTCCCAGGTTTGACGAACACTGATGAACACGTTTTATGACGTTTTATGGACCAAGCGATTACTCGATGAATCGTGAAAATAATCCACAGATGAATCGCTTATGAAAATAATCCTTAGTTGCAGCTCCAGTTACATCTCAGTCAGAGGTTTTCAAAGTTTTATTATCTGATGTTATAATTATTCTACTTCTTTTGTCTTAAAGACAAAAGAAGTCTTGAAGACAAAGTCTTAAAGACAAAAGAAGTCTCTGTTTATAAAATGGGATTTTGTTAATGTTTTTTATTCCCTCTCTTGCAAAGAAGACTTTAATCACAATGATGCTGCCTGAATAAATTAAGTAGAATAAAAATAAATAACCGAACAAATGCATAAATATGAAAATAGTTTTAAACAATTATTCAAGACAGAAGAATAATTATTTATAAATGAAGCTTTACAAATGTTTATTTCAGTTACTGTCATAAAAAGTAAACATAAAGCAAGATCATTTAACACAAAAGAAAAACAGAAATGTAGAGAAAATCTATAAAAATGACAGGTTAAGTCCGCTCTCAAAACACATTTTTTCTCTTTGGCTTTCAACTCAATTTGAGACGTTGGCTTTTACTATTTTAATGTTGTTATTGTCTTACCGTCTTTCATTGTTTTTACTTTTGTTATTTGTCACGTCTGCACTTATTTATCAATAGATGGTGCAGATGTGACACATATATAGATAGATAGATAGATAGATAAACATGTGCCATTTGAACCTGACTAATTAGTGAATGGACAATCAAACCTGAGTCAATGTCTAAATCCGTTACTTCATGCATTTAGTTTACATGAGATTAGAATTAGGATTAGTTGTAGTTCACGTTTAGGCATGATGGAATGACTGTGGTCAGGGAAGGTTCCTACAAGCACAGTAACAAGAGCACTGTCACAGCAGCTTTGTTCACTGTGAGAAATAGTTCAATTATTTACTTTCACCTTCTCATTCATTCATTCATTCATTCATTCGCGGACAGTCACTGTTGGGGCATGTGTGTTTGTGTGGATGAGTTTAAATATGTTTCTGCAAACCTGTGTGTGTGTGTGTGTGGGTGTGTGCACGCACATTGTGTTTGTGTGTGTGTGTTGTACTTGTGCGTGCACGTGCATACTGTACATATTATGTACAATATGTGTATGTGTTCACATGTGTTGCCGCGTTTGTGCGTCCATGTCACGTATCTACATACATTAATCTCTATGTGTGTGTGTGTGTCCCAGCCAGGAGCCAAAAGCAGACCTCCTCCTTGACGCCCACCTGCACCCCCTCCAGCTGACTGGCACCATGGCAACCGAGAGATCCAGCCAGCAGAGCAGAGAGGCAGCCTGGGCCCTGTGTGTGTGTGTGTGCGTGTGTGTGTGTGTCCTCCCTCGTCTCAATATCTCTGTGTTAAGGTGGGTGTCAGTGATTTGTCCATTCAGTTTTTATTCATATGTATTTGGTGTGTGTGTATATACAGTGTATATATGTATGTATGTATGTATATATATATATATATATATATACATATATGTATATATGTATATATATATATATATATACATATACATGTATATGTATGTACATGTGTATGTACATATATATACTTATATACACTTGAATTTGTTGTCTCTTTAGGACCTTTCCTGGGATAAACACTGACTTGTCAGGACCAGTAGTCCTCATTATGACCCAAACTTGGTCACAATTGCTTAGTTAAGTTTAGGGTTAATATTTTTTATTTGTGGTTAGATTATGGTTTAGGTTTGACATTAACTACTTCAATAGTTAACATAAGTGTGTGTACAGAGGGGGATATTATGGGATATTGCGGGATTGGGATATTGTGATCAGAATGCAGAGGTGTTTTTTTTTCTACAGATGCTTTAGAAAAGAAAGATGATGACTACAGCAGTATTAAAGCAATCATTACTAATACTCCTACTACCAACTATTCTGCAAGTAACAGTTCTGTTTAATTTGGTTGTATTTATTTATACATCTTTTCTCTTACCTTTCCCCATTGCTATTTATAATTTGTAGTATTTTCTGTAATTGAGAAAAAAAATACAATTCCTGTTTACACGTGCAAGAACAATGTACATTTTCATGTGTGAGTGTGACCGAACAGAGATTAGACCGAGATGCTTCAAAGTGAAAGCGTGTTTGGGACAGTTCCCCCACTCTTTACAGAGCAAAAAAATGTCCGAGATGATTTCAACACACAGTTTGCGTGTGTGTGTGTGTGTGTGTGTGTGTGTGTGTGTGTGTGTGTGTAGAAGAGAAAGGGGAAGAACACAACAGAAAAGTACAGTTTCACAGAGGAAATCTAAGAGGCCCATGCAGCCCAGGACGGGCTCAGACACAGCTGAGAAACATGTTTTTTTTCTCCTCAAAAACATTGTTGTTTTAAAACTATATACAAGTTTGAATGTGTTCCAATAGAGATTGATAATTAAAATATACTGTATGGTCATTATAGCACCGATAAAACCTTTTTTTTTACAGTATACAGTGTATTATTAAAATATGATATGATATATTAAAATATGAGTTATATTATTGATATGCATAATTCACATATCATCGTATGTATATCAAATGTGACAGCTCAGACACGCAAAACAAAACAAATGTAGCTTTCAAAATAAGGCTTGTATCATTTATTTATTCCTAAAACTTCCTTAACCCTTAACTCGTGAACAGGCTTTTCAAGACACTATCTTCTCTGCTCAGTATAGTAGAAGTATGTCACTGAGACTAAGACTGAGTACTGAAGCTTGAAAATACTCGACACCTGACAAAAACCACAGAAAACAGTTAACATCTTCAGTTGATGTCCCGAGAACCTTTCTTCTAAAACAACAGTTGGTTTTTCAGCCGCTACGCTCGGCGGGCAAACGCTGGACAACGGCTGAGGCAGAAAAAACAGCACGAGTGGGAGACCAGAGTGTTTTGAAACACACTTTCACTTCCCATGGTGGAAGGTTATTTTCATCCTCTGAGTCTCTTTCTCTTTTCTTGTTCTCTCCATGGTCTTATTCCTATGGGGAAAGACAGCGTCCCTCAGATAAGACACACACAAACATAACGGCCCAGTCTGAACTCAACTTCACTTATCTTAGAAAACACACAGTTTTCCACAGAGACGCATGCATTTTAAAATAAAGTATGTAAAGGTAACGTATACTGTATATTACGAAATTCAAATTTAGAGGGTGACATTTTTTTTCATTTAGTTTTTTTGGATTAAAAAGTTATAGAAATCCACGTTAAAAAGTCCTTTTTGGATTGGTTTAGTCATGATCCTGCTTCTTTGACAAGACCTCAGGCCACCTGGTGAAGGACAATGGCGGCTGAGCTGTGGGACATAGAGCTCTCATAGGAGAAGGTGCAGCTCGCTGTGGGAATTTGAGTTTCTGGGCCCTCGTCTGTGTCACAGCGGTGGAATCAACAGTTCATGCCACAGTTTACAGTATATTTGAACTGCTGTTAACTGTTTTCTGTTATTGTTCTTGGTGTGTCTCTCTCTCTATCGCAATTCTTTGCAGACCAACGGAGACCAGTGACACAGGCTTGAAACTGCAACGTGTCACAACCAGTGTCACTGGTGGGCACGTAACAAAGAAGACAATGAAGATATTTCTCAACTCAATGGAAACTGAGGTTGGGAAGCACAATTTTCCAAAAATACTAGCCCTATTCTAGTAATACAAAGCTAAATGCAAATCGGTGAAGTAATTTTGTCCCCAAACTTAACCAGTTCTTTAGTATCAGGTTTTGGTCCATGTGAGGACTACTGGTCCTGACAAGGTCAGCGTTTATAGCAGAAAAGGTTAGAAAGAGGTTAGTTGTACACACACATTACCCAGCGTGTCCAGTGTCCAGTGTCTCAGCAGCTTCTTAGAAAGACATCCAGAGAGTGACATTCCTGTTTGCACATGTTTTCAGTGTCTTGCTAAGTAACAAGTGTTTTCTTGGTGTATTTTTTTAATGAGATAACTTTAATGAAATAGTAAAAGGATGTCTAAATTGTTCATGTTGAAATTCAGTAAATGACAACATGAGACCATAACCTAACCTTCACTTCATCCTAACTTTAAAAAATGTCTTCACCTTAAGTTCCCCTAATGTGACTGTGTAAACAGATTTAGGTCCCCACAACATAAGGAATATCTGGTACACACACACAGGATGAGGGATTCTTGAAATAAGAAGGCACATAATAAATGGTATTTCACCTTTAATGCCCCTATGTCTGCCTGAAACTTTAATTTCAGAGTATGTTCATTTATCTACTTCTAACAAAACTGGAATTCCAGACTAAACCATGAATAAATAAAAGTCAGGTTATCTTCATCCCAAATAATTTATAAAATATGAGATGCTTTAAATCCACGGTTCTCTTTTCAGGTTCATAAAAGTAGCATGGCCCACATTTATTATGTCCTAAGGCTTCAGAGTACAGCTGATAATAAATGTTTTTTTTTTAATTAATATGCCACTAACCTAAATACAACAGATTATTTTATTATTCTAATGAATGAAATCAAATTTTAAATGTGAGGAAATATGTTTTTAATCAAGGATTCTTTACAGAGATTAAGCAAATATTGAGATCATCTGCCATATATGAATGAAATATTAATTTTAGTCTATTCCCTCTCTGACGTGTGTGACAGCAGGACTGTGTGTACGCGTTTTAGTCATTTCTGGACACTTCCTGCTTTTTTTAAGTGGAGCTGCAGCGCGCACGTCCCGTTCCCTCAGGCCGGGCTAGTGTGTGTGTGTGTGCGTGCAGTAGATTATACAGTATATATATATGTGTGTGTGTGTGTGTGTGTGTGTTTGCTGCTGGAGGAGCCACATCGTTTCTTCTGAACCAGGTCGTGGTGGGAGTTACTGAGACGCTGCGCTCTGAGGAGAAGACCAACAGGATTCAAACAGGTGTCCGGTTCACTCCCATCAGCTCTGACCAGGAGGAGGAGGAGGAGGAGGAGGAAGAGAAAGAACGGGTGACAAAAAGGAAAAAAACAAGGGAAAGAACGGATATTCGCTGTTTTTTTTTTTTTAAATTATTATAAAAAAAGACGATTAACAACGTTTAAATCAACCTGAATGTGTCCTATGTTTCTGTGTCAACCGTGCGCTTTTGGCTTCACATCAGCGGCGACAAAGACGAACCAGGAGAAAGCAGAAGCTCGTTAGAAGAGCAGGACAGGACAGGAGTGAGCTCGCCTATTCCTCCTTCTCTTCTCGCAGAGGAGGAGGAGGAGGAGGTGGTAGAAGAAGAGAGGCGGTGACAGACGTCCCCCACGGGACAGGCCGACAGATTCACGCTGCTAACAGGTGTGTCTGAAGAGGACACGCCGCTCCAATCTGTAGCACCCGGCCGGTCCGGTACACCAAACCCCCTTGTCCGCCTGCCAGTCTACACGCCCCGGGTCTAAACTCTTTGTGTCTGCTGGAATCACAGTCAGACAGCCGCGGGTTTGTAGTTCCACTCGTCCGTTTGGGCAGCATCCCTTATCCTTTTCCTCTTTCGGTCTCGTCGCAGATTTCCATTGGTGCGTAACAGCACCAGCAGGAGGAAGCAGCAGCAGCAGCAGGAGCAGGAGGTGGAGGAGGAGGAGGAGGAGAAGGAGGGACACACACTGCTAATTTACGAAAACCAATGAGACTTTGTAGCAAGGTGTTTTTTATTTATTGAGACATGGAAGTAAATTAGACGTCCGGACTTGGCTTTACCGTGAATCTGAGGGTTCGTCACAGTTAGTCCGGCGACGTTCGCGAACCGAGCCCAAGGGAGCTCTGCCTTGTTTATTTCAACTAAGTGTTTTTTGTTGTTTTGGTTTTTTATCATGAAGAGGACCAGCAGCGTGGCGGACACGGTGACCACCTCCACCACTAACATACACCAGCAGCAGAGGAGCCGGAGTCCCAGCAGCTGCGGCAGCGCGGCTCCAGCGGCTTCGGAGATGTTCGGCGAATTTCAGGACTGGTGCCTGCGGACGTACGGGGACTCCGGGAAGACCAAAACCGTGACGCGGCGCAAGTACAACAAAATCCTGCAGACGCTGCTTCAGGTGGACGAGGAGAAGGGCAACGGGGTGTTCGTGCACGACAAGAGCAACAGCAACCACACCAATGCCAAATTCAAATTCTGGGTCAAGTCCAAGGGCTTCCAGGTCAAGACTGTCCCCGACGGCAAGAACGGCTCCCCGGACAGACCGGTGCTCTACGTCCCCATCAAAGCGACGGTTAGTCCCCCTTCCTCTTTCACTCTGAGCTGTGTGTGTGTGTGCGCGCGCACGCGCGCGTGTCCCGCTTTCTATGTGCACTGTTGGGCTACACTATTACCTGTGTGTGTGTGTGTGTGTGTGTGTGTGTGTGTGTGTGTGTGTGTGTAGCCTGGAGCGGTACAACACAACTTTCTCTGCCTCAGTGTCATGTCTGCATCAACCACCTGTTCCTGCAGCACAGAGCAGAGCAGAGCAGAGCCTGCTGGTGGTTTGTGTCCCAGCTGAGTGAACAAGCACAGACATTTACTCACACAGAGCTGCACCTGATGGATCATTCATTCATTTATTTATTTTGAGGTGAGAATTCACTCAGGGTTTCCCAAACCTCACACAACATCTTGTTTTGTCCACACGCCAAACCTCCTCTGAGTTCCAGGAGCAAAGGAACCAGAGAATATTTACCATCAAGAAGCTGAAAAATCAGATCTTTTTGTTATATTGGTAAAAAAAACCAAACATTTTTATTACTTACACATAATTAGGCGTCGACTTATAATAAAATGTACTAATGATTGCTAAAGAAATGAACACACAACGACAGTAATTCAGAGTTAAATTTAGCTAAAGGAATAAAAATGTTAATATTCTGAAGTTGTGAAGAGAAACATACCGTGCTGTTGTTACTTGCTGCTTGATTCATATTTCGGTCTGTCGGTTGTTTGTCAAGTCACGTCATCTTGATGGTTAATGGTTGTGTCCAGTTTGTCCGTCTCACACTTTTGTCCTGCCGTCAGTCCAGTCATGACCCTTGACCTGGGTTTGACCGTCCCACCGGCCATCTTCTAACTGCTTTGTCCTCCACGTGAGGGTCATGGGGGGGTGCTGGTGCCAATCCCAGCTGACCCTCCGGAGGGCAAAAGGCAGAGTGCAGGGCCACATAGAGACAAACAACTATCCACTCTCACCTCCAGTCAATTTAGAGCGTTCAATTTGCCTAATCCCCAAATCTGCTTGTTTTTAGACTGTGGGAGGAAACAGGGGAACCCAGAGAAAACCTATTCTCTATTTGATTTAAATTGCTGCAGATTTATTTACAGATCTTCACTTTTGTTTTACAATCTAGATATGTTTTGGCTTTAGTACTAACTAACTCTGTTAAGCGTGATGCCATTTCAGTAAGTTTAAGTGCAGCTTGTGACCCAAGTTTCAAGAATGTTTGGTTCTGGTGTCTGTTTGGTCATGATCTCAGTCCCAAAATGTGTGATTTGGATTTTTATTCTGTTCTTTAAGCGAGGAAAATCTCACCAAAGGTGTTTTTGGTGGCACACCGAGCTTGTGGGAGTGAAAACGTGTGCAAGAGCCATCCATAACCCACATGTGAATTCAGTGGTGTTGCATTGTTGAAGAACAATCTTGGCCATTCTGCAGCTCAAGTGGTTCATACTATAGGTTTTATGGCACAGCTTCACTTACATCGACAGTGCGACGGTGAAAGGAAACCGCTCAACCTCCAGCAACACTTGTCATGTACAGAACTGTGTTCTCAGATTGATGTGTTCCTGCGTGTTGCCCCATTGAGGCATAGTATATCATACCAAGTAAACATGGAGCGGCTTGTTGTCGTTTTTGCACGTTGCTACTGTTTGTAATGACATTTTATAATGAGAAAAAAAAAAGTATCGCTGATGGCAGCCAAAAAGTTATTGTTACCCATTTTCTCTCACCGTCTGTTGTTTATCATGATCAGTTTATTTTCCATTTCTGTACAGCACAGAAAAAAATGATTGAAGTTTATTTGAGTTTATTTGATTTGGGAGGGTTACCTAGTGACACACTTCTAAATATAGCACACCTGTTGCTCCGTGTGCACTCACTCAGTCGTCTTGTATGCTCTTGTTTCTGGCTGACAAGGCTGAGGAGGACCATATCTGCATGTGGTTTGTCTGGTTAGTATTCTGCACGTTTGGCCCCACATCAGGACTGCTGCTTTGTCTTTGTGTCTCAAGGATGTGGCCTGGTAAAGACGTGTTACAGGGAGGGACAGAGTTTAAAAAACAACAACCCAAAAAAAAAACACTTGATTTCTCGTGTGAGTGGTTAAAAGCACCCCTGCCTCTGTATTTTGGAGCAGGAACCACTTGTTGACAGTAAAGGAATAAAAAGGGTTTTTTTTGTGTAACACAGTCTTTCTCTACTGTATTTGTAATTTCAAATGGATTTTGAAGGCGGCGCTGTGGAAAAGCTCGGCTATAATGATTTCTGTATTTGCTCGAGTCGGGCTGTTTGAATGGCTTTGCAGGTTGTTATCGTGCGGGATTGCTGTGGAGATGGCAGAGGTTTCAGGTGATGGTTGGCATGGTTACCACCGGCTAATTTCAAGATGTCCCATATCATTTCATATTTAGATTAACATCACAAGTGTTGCACAACCCCTGGAATCCGCAAGCAGAGTTGATCTTGAATAAATCTCTCTCCTCCCTCTTACTCTGTGCAGATCTGCTGAGTCGGATTAGTATCTGAGGGGAGAGAGAAAAGGAATATGTCTTTTTCTTGAATATGTTCTATTTCTAAGGGTACACGTGTGATGAGCAAGTGGTGAACTATAGGGCTAGTAAGTATATTAGAGCAGAGTCGGTGTAATGTTTGTTGCGTTCAATTCACAAGAGATTTTTTATACATTTCTGTACGTTTTCCCCTAAGACAGCCTGAAGTCAAAGAGTGTAGCTCGTTGTTACTTCCATGAAATGGTGGTCTGAAGAGGAGTAACAAGGTTAAAACTAGTTCTTCTTGTCATTTCCAGTCTTCTTTGAGCTGCTAAATTTGTTTTGTCCCATATTTACCCCGGACAATTATTTGGGAAATAACAGTATGGGTTTGATCGGGCTGCACCCTCAGTTATTATTTGATAACAGTACTTGTATGTATATGGGAATGGAAATGACTTTTATCGGAGGTGTTTTTAAGGAAATGCCTGGTATATTCCTGCTTGAATTATTATTGTCTGTGTGGTGCTAAATGCGCACTCTGCACCTTTTGTTGGAGAGATTTCAGGAAATGAGTATGTCTGCATAACAATATCCCTTGATGCATTGTTCCATATCTTTCAGACGCTTGTGTAAAAGAGTACATTTTCACCCCAAAAAATATACTGTATTACATCGGTATTGCTTGAGTTATCTCAGTCATGCTCTTCAGTGGCCTCAGCCACACAGGATCAGATGATGGCATGTGACAGCAACAGCAGTTCAGTGTAGGAGTGCGTCACATGGTGTCGTGTCATTGTACCTCCGGTCTTGTGTGTGTGTGTGTGTGTGTGTGCTCTCCTACCTGTTGACCTGTTGAGTGAGGTTAGAAACACAAGCCCTGGATGTTAATGCCATGTTTGTGGCTTAAATGAGCATCCTGCTTTCTTCCCACCTGTGTCATGCTGAGAGGGCTATGATCCGACTGCAGCAACAGCCCATCAGGCTCTCGAATGTGTTTATATACAGACATCGACTCAGCTCAGCTAGTCTCCCTGAGCTCTGGCACGCTTTAACAGATGAAAGACCCGCAGACACAAGAGCATCACAAATACTGTCGGAACGATCACTCTCCTGTAGTCCTTGGATTGCGCTGCAGTTACAGCCCAGAATTGATTGGAAATAACAGTAAAACACACACCAGAGACACACAACAGTATGCAGGTAATCAGAAATGATGGGGCTAATCAGAGGCCTGACGTGAAATATTAATGAGGTACAGTGAAAAAGAACGGCTGCTGATTTCTCCCTTGGTGTCTGCATTCATTACTCCTTGTCTGTTTTACACACAACCTCCTAACCTGTGTCTAGGAGTTGAATTTTGATCCTGTCTTTATTTTTAGAGTCAGACAATAAGCAGTTGTGATCACACTCGTATTTGCTGTGCTGCTGGTTATATCGTAGAGTTGCGTGTTATTCTGTCCCAACTGTAGCATCTGAAACGTTATTGGAGCTAATCACAGGTGATTTTGGGTGTGAGGCAGCGTTCACCCTGGACTTTTTAAAATATTCATTGATTTTGTTTGTTGATTTTGATGTTGTGAAATGTCACACGGTGTTTTTTCTGCAGTTGAGGGTTTAAAAGCAGCGGCGCTGCGCGAGTGCGGCACAGAGCATCGGAGAAAGTGTGTGCTAAGGAGAAAATAAATACAAAATGGATGGAGATTTTAGACATTTTCTTGCCAAATCTTGCAGATTAACTCAGGTTTTCTGGATTGTTTAGTCTTTTTAACTGATCTCCACTTCGGCATTGTTCGGTTTTGATTCTTGTGCCTCTCTACTAAAAAAAAGTAGCAGGTACTAAAAAGGTACCAGGTACTGCCACTACAAGAAAAGCAAAATAACTGTGCCGTGCCGTGTTGAGGCACGTCGAGCTAGTGGAAACAGGCCATATGTCACTTAAGCCATGTTCAGACACTTTAATTGAATGTTTCTTATCTTTTGTTCATGAGAGCAATAAACATTTTGATTTGTGAAAAGCCAGAGAATCGTGATCTCAATTCTAAGCAAAAAAAAGAAAGAAAGAAGTGATTCAAGTTTTTTCCGGAATCGTGCAGCCCTAATTCAATACTAAATTGGATGTTGGTTACCATGGTAACAGCCATGCTGAGAAGCCAACATGTAAACAGCCTTGTTTTTTTTTTTCAGCCTTATCTGATGTGTTCATGTTAACTCATCAGAGTTAATGTCGTGTAAATGAAGTTTTAGTCTCCAGCTGAAGAAGGAAACGCTGAGTCGTTTCCTTGGGCCTAATAATAGTTGGTATCTAGACACTGGTGTTGAGGACATGTAATGACCGCTTCCCCCTCTTCAGTGACTTCAGGCAGAGCTGTAGTTAGAGTTGATCAGTCTGAAGCAGAAAGACAAAGAGTTTACCAGTTTGTTGTGTGAGGGGAAAAAAACCTAACCTAAGTCTTTATCTGCTGCTTGACATTTGAATCGCTGACCACATTTCCTATTTGAGCGGAAATTTAAGTATGTTTTTTCTTGCGCTCATCTTCAGCTGTTTTCCAGCTGAGCCAGTTAGGGTTTTCCAGACAACCAAAGGAATCGAAGACAAAGTCACGAGAGAAGTAACGACACAAGAACTCTTTGGCACAGACTGCTGTTTTATTGTCAATGTGAATAATAGTTCCTCGTGACTAGTTGGTACAAAATACCGCTTTTTTTTCTGCAGAGAAAACTGCCAACATGAACAGAATGTTAGACTGAATAAGGAAGTGAAAATGAAGCAGCAGTTTTGAGTCTATATCAAATGCCACCCACATACGGATGCATGAGGAGGTGGGGACTGGATTTAACATCTGAATCATGGAGACTATAACGATTCCCATTCAGGATTTATGGAGCAAATACACCAATGACAACAAAAGCATTGGCTGTTCAAAAGTCTTTGTTTTTGTGAAACAACTGGCCCTTGAATGTGGACAAATGCAGATTTCTCTTGTTAAGAGTTTGGGATGCATTTTCCATCAGACTTGTTCTGACAGAAGTATTCAGGCCCATTACACCACCAGGGACTGTGGTGACGTATTCAAAAACAGTACTTTAATATAGAGTTGGTCCCACTTTTGCAGCTATAATAGCTTCCACACTCCTTGGAAGACGAGGGAAGGTAACAAATAGACTTGGAAGAAGTGTTTCTATGAAAATTTGAGGTCATTGGCTCACAATCTCTCTTCCAATTCGGGGATGGGAATCAGTATCAGTATCGGTCTAACACTGGTCAGAATCACTGAATTGGACATTTTAGCTGAGTCATGTTAGGGCTGTTTATTTCTTCTTTTTGGGAGAACATTATTTGTTACACAGTTGGAGAATTGTGTCTTTGAAATGACTCCTCACAAACTGTGTTGTTAACAGTTTTGTTGGTCATAAATGGTCTAAAAGGACTGTATTATCGAGTTTGTGATATCGGTATAAAACCCTACTTGTGATGACGATAACTCATCTTGTACTTAGAAGAATTCATTGATTCCCATCCAGTCAAGTTATGTTCCGGACCCTCCCCCTCACAGCTCGTTGTAATGGAAATATGTAAAAAAAATGTGGAAGGCCTAGAGCCATGTCAACGCGACTTTAACAAAAAAAATATAGAACATATCAGACTTTTCATGGATGAAACAATGAATTTCTGGGCTCATTTCCAGCGACTGTCTCAGTTCAGTTCAGTTCAGTTCAGTTAAGCGAGAGATGAAACATACAAATGTTAAACAAAAATCACCCTTTTCCACATGACGCAATGTTTTCTCTGGTGCTAGACATGTACCTGCTGCACCTGATGCTGTCGTTAACCTGCCAGTATCGCCTCAAGGATCATGTGGTGTAAAGAAAGTCAGAAGGCCCATGATGACATATCATTTTTATTATAAGATTTTTAGCAACTTCAGAATTCATTTGACAAGACTTATTTACAACCATAAATAAAAATAAAGCACAAATACAACCAAATACACAGATTAAAGATTTAGAAATAGTTATTTATGGTAAATGTAAACAAAAAAACATGTTTTGTACATTTTTTTGTTGTTGTAAGTATCAAATAACGATACCAGGTCCAACAGTGTTTGTCAGCATTGTTTGCCCTCACTTTTGTAATGATGTCTGTGAAAGACTCCTATCAATGATGTTACCAGCTGGTAAACTGGTCGAGCTGTAGTTGGAACGCACACCACACATTTTGTGTGACAGCTGTTGCTGCATTGCAGTTCCTTGCACTTTACACAAAGTTTGCAGCAGCGTTAGTTCCTCTGTGTCTCTTCACCATCACTGCTGCCAGGTCATTATTTTAAAGACCCCCAACATTGCTGCTCATTATATTTCCCCACTGCCCCTTTTATGATTAGTTTATCCAAATGGGTGGACTGCAGCCTGTGATGTCCTCAGACGAGGGCTGCTGCTGCTGCTGCTGCTGCTGCTGCTGCTGCTGCTGCTGCTGCTGCTGCTGCTGCTGCTGCTGCTGCTGCTGCTGCTGCTGCTGCTGCTGCTGCTGCCTCATTCAGGGAGAATCAGATAGAGCTGATACACAGAGCTGTGTTGACATGGAAATGACTCCAATAAACCAGGCTTGTCCGCGCTATTATCAGCACCACAGTGGGATGGGAAATGGTATGTTTTAGGTAAACAGATGGATGAATCAATACCCTGTGTGTGTGCGCACGCATGCTTGTATTTGTTACCTCTTTCTTGCATAAACACTGGCCTTGTCAGGACCCGTAGACCAAAACCTTGTCCTCATGAGTTGGAACCTCATATCTGAGGAATTGGTTAAGTTTAGGGCTAATATTTGAACTGTGCTTAGGTTGAGGTTAGGCTGTTGAAATGAATAGAAGTCACTGTAAAGTGCTTTTTGAAAGGATTGTGTAAACGTGTGTGTGTGTGTGTGTGTGTGTGTGTGTGTGTGTGTGTGTGTGTGTGTCCGCTGTTAGCTGCAGCAGAAACAATTTGACACAGTATGGAATCATGAGAGCAGGAGCAAAGATGAAGAGTGGCCTCTCTGCTCCTCTCTGCTCCTCTCTGCTCCTCTCTGCTCCTCTCTGCTCTGCTCTGCTCTGCTCCTCTCACACACACACACACACACACACACACACAGAATTACCCTTTCTGTTGATAAGAGCGCTGTCCTGTACATCTGGGGTTTCAGCAGTGTGAGTGTCTGTTGAAGGAGCACCAGCTTAATTGGGGCGGCCCCTCCTATTAGATCCCTGCAATGTCAAAGAGCCTCTTATTCTGTCATTATAAAATCCCTAATTTGACAGAGATTGGTAAGACTCTCTCTTTGTGTGTGTGTGTGTGTGTGTCCTACCCTGCTTTTGACCCTAACCTGTCATATGCCTGTATGTGTGTGTGTGTGTGTACCACTGTTGGTCTGTACCAGAGCAGAGGTCATGTGAGGGCCAGATCTAGGGTGAAGCAGCGGACAAACTGCTGGGAAACAATAGAGATGTAAAAATGGAATCTGTGGTAATCTGTGGTCCCATTGACAGCAGATAGAGGTTTGGGCAGAATGAAGAGTAGAAACTGAAAACACTAATGCCTGCTGGATTAATTAGCTTATTCTCCCTCCTTCTGGCACATTATCTACCGTCCACTGTCCTTATCGTCAACTCTGTCTCTCACTTTCTACATCACCTGGATGATCCCACGAAACAGGGGCGATGAAATAAATATTCCCATTACCACACAGGTGGTTGTTCTTAACCTGATCACAAAACAACACATGGGGCTCAGTGGTGATGTTACAGGTTGTACTATTCTGTAGCTTTTACTTTGTACTGATGTTCAAACTCAATGGCAAATTATTACAGGATTAAACTGTTTTTTTTAAAGTTTATTTATTTTTTTACCAGTGAGAATGGGATGTGTTTGTTATACGTGTAAATACTGTATTCATTCCCAATAAACCCAGATGTTATGGGCTGTTGGTGAGTTTCTTAATCAGTGGAATAGGTGCTTTAGTTACAGCCTCTTGTCTGCTGCTTGTGTTAGATTTAAAGTGAAGGCACACGGTCCTTTATTCATTTTATTTTGATTTGTCTTTGTGTCAAGTCAAAACCCATTCACTGTTAACCCTCCAGAGAAGACGAGCTACAGCAAACAGAAACTAGTTAACTTGATGTGACCTGGAGTGGTCGTGGAAGATGATTTCTTCTTTGTGGAAGAGTCCTGATAGTGTCCTGCACATACACTGCAACAAGTGTCCTTTCTTCTCTTTGGTTAATCAGTGATTGCATTTTCACATTCACAAAAACAAACCACAAAAGCCTGCAAAGCGTAGTCTTTTTGGCACATTTTGTTAATAAAGCCATCATGAGACGCTTTACAAGCTTTGTTATTGTTAGGGATTTCTACTTCATGCCAATCTTTCACATTCAACGCTGATATCAGAGCCTTGAGTATCGACCCGTACTGATATCAGTCTTTTACGCAGCAGATATGATCACAGCAGTGTGGCAGACATTACTCACTCACATTCTGGTCACATGGCACATTTGGCTCTTAATAGATAGTACTCAGAGAAGCATTTATGTAGTAGTGTGTATATTTTGGATGGTATCAATGCCGATACTGAATATTGTATGCCATCATTCATAGGAAGTGTACTGGTATTGTTTTTTTGACCAGTCCTGCAGAGTGTCCAAATTCTGATTTTCACCCATGTTACTGGCGCCTCCTTCCCTCTCTTTCTCTTGTATGGAGCCTTCACTGATGATGGTAAGAAGTATTTTTTTCCCCTCTATGTGACAATCTTAGTTTGCTTTAATCAGTTTCATTATCTCAAAATAGATTATACCATTTATTTTACATTTTCTCTCCGTCTCCAGTTCTGCCTGATCGTCTTCTATTGTTTCATGAAGCCTCACTGACATATGAAAGTTAGAAAATGAATTCAAGTCACTGATGAGCCCGCCTCTCTTACACACACACACACGCACACACACACACTAGAAGTCTCTCAACTTCACCACCTGCTTTGTGCTTTCACTCACACATGGTTAAAGTGGACAAACACGGGGGTGCGCTAACACTGCGGTTAAGTCTCTGACACCTGCTGACAAATGAAATTAAAACTTTTAAGTGGAACAACAAAAAGTTTTTTTTTTCCTTAATTGGTTTTGATAGGAAAGAAAAAAAACAACAACCAAGAACGTGGTTATTTCCACAGATGGTGCTCAATGTCTTAATTGCTGGAGCTGAATTTAGACGGTTGCCATGCCTTCCAAGATTTAACACTAACAACAGCTCAGAGTCTTTTCACACACTGAGTCTGAACTCAGCCACTCATATTTAACCTGACTATATTAACAGAAATAAACCTTGGACTCATTTTAACTTGAATTGTTACAAGTTTGCTGCGGCTGATGATGATATCATTTAATTGTATCTTCATTGTTTTTGCTGATAACTGCACTTTTGTTTTGTTTTGTTTTGTTTCGACCCACTTTTTTAAAGAAGGCAAACCAACTCCATAATATAGTTTATCAATAAAGTTTATCTTCAGTAAAACATGGGCCGATCCTCTGTGGGTCTGTTAGTTTCCGACGTCTGACAGACGGCTGTTGTCCTGAATTGGAAATGTGGTGTTTCTGTTTGCTGATAATTATCAGAAGGCTGCGTCAGTGTGAGAGTTGTAGCTGATGAAGGTAGTGATACAGTTTTTAGGTGAAAGATGGAATATAAATGCCACACAAATCGAAAAAATCCATGTCTTTGCAGTCAGTTGCCTTTAGTTCAGAACAGTGATGGTATTTTGTACGACACACGCACACACACACACACACAGGGTGTATATGTATTTTACACGGCCGTTGGCTCTGCTCCTCTTCCTTGGTGTTCTCCTGTTGCCATGGTGAGCGGCTCCTCTGGCCGTAGCGAGGGTGAAAAGAAATTAACACCAGTCTTAATTACACTGCAAGACTTCAATTTCCACCTTTCTCCCTCCTGTGCCATCCTCCTCCTCCTCTTCCACCTGCTCCTCCTCCTCCCTCTCCTCTCCTGACCTTCTCCTCCCTGTCATCACTGCCATCTCTCACCTGAAAGGCACCATGCAGCCACCAGGCATAATTAATGAGACCAGTCAGTCATAGTCAGTCCTCTGAGATTATGAACAGCTCCAAAATGATTTTCTGTGCCTCTGCTTTGGGAGATGGTGTGTAAAAAAACCTAAAAACTAGAATATCCCATCGGAAAGAATCATTATTTTGGTTTTGGGGCATTGCCTCGTGGTTTTCGGGGGCAAAGAATCCCAGTGTAACGTGGATTACTGGAATTTCTCTGGAGGAAGGAAAACTTCTGCAGTACCAAAGGTACAATGCAGGATCAATAGAGCTTCCGTCACTGGTGTAATGCAATCCCATCATGCAACAGTTGGAATCAAGGCAGTGCTGTTTGGACATGGACATTTATACTCGCCAATATGTCAGGCAACTTGTCTCGTCACCAAGTGTTTTCATGAAAAACAAAGATGGTGGATAGAAGTGAACTCTGGCACTGGCAACATTCCTTTTTGTGTTTTTCATTCATGTGTTCAGATGCTGATGGAGGCAGTCGTCCACTGAGGAATTAGACAAAGAAAATGTTGTAGCCACTTCTCAGATTAGCTCTGGTGTTAAAATACCACAATATAACATTTCAGAATATAGGCTGAAAGGCAGATCTGAAGATTCGTGCACGATTACAAATCACACCATCCCAGATAAAGGTCACCTGTGGGCAATCAGAAGTTTCCTGGATGTTGTTTAAAAGCAAACTGTAGGTTAACACGCTGCCTCAGTTGTCTTGATTTTCCGTCATTCAGTCATGTGCTTTAGAAAGTGTCTTTATTTAAAAGTCCTGCAGCATGTTCTCTGACACTGTTCTGCTTTAAATAAATGAGTTCTCCATCTGTTAATGAGTTAATATTGAGGGTTAGAGTGACTGATGCTCTCTTTTGGTTCCACTTTCACTGCTTTTGTGTTTGCTGATGCTCTGCTACACCTTCATATTGACTCAACAAACTGCCGCTTATCAATTTTAGTTTTGGTGCATGTTGGCTCATTTTCACAATGTCACAGCTAAGCCACTGCAATAGTCCCCCCCAGTGGTTTACTGTTTATTTTGTTGCTGTTTATTTTTTTTCTCATGCCACTGAACAGATGTTTTATTTTTTAACCAGAGCTTCAGTGTCTGTAACATGAAGCCCTTCAAATAACAATAATGAAAATAAAGGTTTCGTAGTTAATTCTCATTTTTATGTGTCGTGTTTTGGTTTTAATCACTCTCAAGGTCCTGTTATTATGATGTGAGCTGCAGCTGATGGTTGAAAGCAAAAATAGTTTTTTTTTTTGTCTGTTTCATAGAGGGATGGGCACATATTCCTGCTGGTTTTCGTGCTGGATTAGCCATGGCTGGGCTTGGGGGCGTACAGGAGATGGTCTTGTGGGACAACTGGCTTCTCATTATCGTGTCTTCTCTCCTCCTCCTCCTCCTTTCTCCTCGTTCATCTACCTTCCCCCTCCGAAACACATCCCGCCTCCCTCTAGCATCATCATCCTATCTGGACGTCTCCCCGCAGAGTAGCCCCCCCTCCCCCCCTCCTTCTGCCTCCGTTCCCACATTACCCCTCTCTGCCTTGCTGCCAACACCGCTGGATAATTAGCTCCTCGGATCTGTGGGTGTGTCCGTGCGCATTGTGTGTCTGTAGCATTCATAATCAACGGCGTCGTCAGTGTCACCCTAATTACAATCATCATTATCACAAGTTTAAAAAAAAAGAAAAGAAGTGATGTTCAAAGAAATCAACTGCATGTCACCACTTTGTGATGCAGATGACACAAGTTGGAGACGCCGTCATGATGCATGACAGCACTTATTATGAAGCCGAGCCTGTTGTGCACAGAGGAGGGGAGATGTAGTAGAGGTAGTAGAGGTGCAGGACTGGCGGCATTTGTTAACAAGTGTTTGAATAGTGATCTCAGTGAGAGACGGAGCAGAAATGATGGATGGAGAGATGGAGAGTGTGACACAGTGATAGGATCCTGCTGTAGAGAGAGGAGAGATGCAGGCCACGGCGAACGGTGGGTGAAGGCAGAGAAAGAGCAGTGGCGGTGGCGCAGAGGTGTCGGGTCTGTGTCACGGTTCATTTAGTCGCTGCCTCTTCTGCCTGTGTATGAGTGAGTGAGTGTTGATGCCACTACTCAAGCCTGTAGTCCGCCTCTTGAATCACCTCATTTATTCAGCTCAGACAGACTTTGGTCTATGAAGACGTCTAGAGTTTTGCACATTGGAGATGGAGGATTTTTTTAATGTTGTAAAATCATGCTTTACAATAAAAAAAAACGTGCTGTTAGTGCATGGTTGGATTTAGCTGTTGATATCTTTTTTTGGAAAGTAAGCACAGTTTCAACCTTTTACAAACTGTCTTTATACTGGATTAACTTACATTTTGGTACTATTGTACTTTTTTCAGAACAAGAGCCTTTCTGCATGGAGTATTCATGTTCTCCCCATGTGTGCGTGGGTTTTCTCCGGGTTCTCCGGGTTCCTCCCACAATCCAAAAACATCCAGATCTCAGAAATTAGGCAAACTGGACACTCTAAATTGCACATATGTATGTGTGAATGTGAGAATGGATGGTTGTTTGTCTCTATGTTGGCCCTGTGATGGACTGGCAAATTGTCCAGAGTATACCTCGCCTTTCGCCCTATGTCAGCTGAGATTGTGGAGGATAAAGTGGTAGAAGACGAATGAATGAATGAATGAATGAATGAATGAATGAATGAATGTACCTTTTGTGCTTGTAGCAAGTGGCAACTAACTCATAAGAATCTCAGTGCTCGTTTTGAAGCCTTGAGTTTGGTCATTTAGCCGGTGCCATGTTGAGGTTTTGCACCACCAACCAGGCACCTGTTGGGACTACACCAGGTGTCAGTCACATTGGTGTCCACTCATACATCGTTTATTTTCCTTCACATTTTGAAATCATTTACAAAACTGACATGATGTTCTTTTGGAGATAGAACATGCCTCAGGGTTAGTGCTGCATGATTGTGACCAAGTACAAACTATGTCCTGTTATTAAATGACAAGTTGAAAAATAATTGATGATGAAATAATAATAGTAATTATTATTATTTTCGGGTATCCTGTTCAGGATCCTCTGGATTTCTACAGACCACAGATACACAGTGTGGGACATTTCTGAACCAAAATAACGTCACTTATTTATGTGTGAAGAAGGAAATATGGTTAATGATGGCCCAGGCAGCGTTCACTGTCGAGGATGACATTTATTTTCTTTAAAAGACAAACAACCGCACAAAACTATTTGTTTTCACCTCCCTGACAAGCTGCTGTGGACATTCTAATAATACTGCGCACACTCTATAGTTATAAAGGTGGAATGAATGTCACAAGACCTTTCAGGTAGAAGGATGTTACAGAAGCGTTCATCACATTAAATCATCTGCATTTACGAGAGAATGTGTTTTCATGTTGCTTCTCCAATAGACTTTCCCCAAACAGAGCACAACCACAGATGAGAAAACTACAGAAACCACTACGATTAATTATTAATTTAGTAAGAACGACGATCCAAATGCGGCGCTCAAAACACACACACACACACACACACACACACACAAAATAAGGAAAAACAGCAAACTAAACGGCAGAATCCAAAATGAAAGTGTGGCACGGGTGAAACAGTGGAGGACGGGGTAAAAAGAGTGAAGAGTGGAAAAACAGGGCAACAAGAAACAAACCAGTGACCTTCATGCTGCGAGGCAACAGGGCGAGCCACGCACTCCTGGGCTTGTTTCATTGTGAAATGTACATTATTTAACATAGTTTATCATCTTGAATGTTACTGAAATGATGAATGTTAAATATTACTCACACACAGTAACTGAAGCAGCAGCAACAGCTCTCCAGTACTTTTGACATATTTAGTTATCTTGTTGGAATCGTTGTCATAAGTGCACTTCATAACATTTTTTAAGTTATGTAGTTAAATATCTAGTTACATATCTCTACCACATCTTCAAACTAACATGATAATGTTAACCTGACCCAACCCTAGACGTGTCAGTGATGTTATTGCATGGACTGACATTCAGTCTCCCTGCTTTGTTTCCTGTGGTCTGATCTTTTAAGTCAAGCTTTTATTTTTGTTTAACATCATAGTGTGCGGTTGGTGTAGTGGTTAGTGCTCTTGCCTTTGCAGCAAGAAGACCAGGGTTTGCAACCCGGTCAGAACAAGGGCCTTTCTGCATGGAGTTTGCGCGTTCTCCCCGTGTGTGCGTGGGTTTTCTCCGGGTTCTCCGGCTTCATCCCACAGTCCAAAAACATGCAACCCTCATGTGGAGGATAAAGAGGTAGAAGTTTGAGAGTTACTGCATGTGCATCTGTATACACTGTGTGTCAGGTGTAGTGTGTGTGCGTGTACACACACTACACCTGACACACAGTGTATACAGATGCACATGACACACACACAAACGAATCGTCCCTAAAACCTCTACTTCTTTAAAATGTGTGTGTGTGTGTGTGTGTGTGTCTGTGTGTGTCTGCTGGATTAAGTGGACAAGGAGGAGGATGTAGATCTTGGTGGTGGAGGTAGAGGAAAGGAGATCTGGAAGGGGCAGGTAGCATTCACTGAATGGACCCATATGTATCCTAGCAACAGGCTGGTTTGGAAATGCAATGGAGAGATGAACAAAGGGAGAGCCCACAAAAAACAGAGGGAATCTGTGTGTGTGTGTGTGTGTTCGGGTGTGGAAGAGGCCGCTAATAATGTGGATGGAGGCAGTGGAGGTGCAGCAGGTCAGAGGAAATAGATGGGTAGTTGGTTAGAAAAGGAGGTCTCCATGTAGTGGAATATCGACATGTATGAGACAAAGACCAGGAGATACACCGCACGCATCAGGGTTTCACACAAAGCCACGATTTAACAACTAAAACCAAATGTGTTTCCATTTCATTCACACGTTACTTATTGGATCCGTGTGTAATCCAGCTTACCTTACATTCCCACTCTGACACTCTCAGCCTGAAGCCAGTCTCTTTCTATGTAAATCTTAGAAGTGGGTTACACATACAGTATGTGGTTAATTAAAAAGAAAGAAGTGGTGGTGTGCGCAGTTTTGTTTTAAAATATAACCTCTGAAAACTTCCACTCATAATTACAATTCTGTCTCTGTCGCTCACGTTGCAAGACAAAAGGAGAGGCCGCTTCATTACGCCAAGTCTTTACACATGTAAACACATACAGTGTGTGTGGAATAGACCTTTGAAATGAAGGTTCTCCTGAACCCTAAAGTCGTTTGTATGCAACGTGGATATATCAGGTCAAAGGATAGAGAAAAGAATGTGGGAAGAAAAATGACGCTCTTCTTCAAACTGTGTTGTGAGACGCGATGGAAACAGGTCATGAGGTCTGTTGTGGGTGAGCAAGAGAAAACCCCCTCTGAGGCAGAAGTTGTGCGTTTTAAAGAAGTAGAGGTTCTAGGGACGATTCGTTTGTGTGTGTGTGTGTGTGTGTGTCTGTGTGCGCTGTGGTCATAGTGTTTGAGTGTTTCACAGTCAAGAGCCAGACTTTGACCCTCCTGTTTTGGCTGTTTGTGTGTGTGTTTGTGTGTGTGTGTGTGTGTGTGTGTGTGTGTGTGTGTGTGTGTGTGTGTGTCATGCATGCTGTGCTGTCTTGTCTGCTGTGCCTCTGCAAGTGTCTGTGTGTGTGTGTGTGTGTGTGTGCTGTGAGCTACAGTCCTGGGCCACTGATGTGCCCTATAACTGCAAGGAAGAAGGGGAGGTCCAGAGGTTGTGTGTGTGTGTGTGTGTGTGTGTGTGTGTGTGTGTGCGGTGCCTCTGCCCTCCTGTGATGTTGCCAGTGAGAGTTAAAGGGCACATTCTGTAAAGACACATCAGAAAATAACTACTCTGAGGCAACAACATAGCATTGATTCCTCATGAAACGGTCACATGACACACCTCATCTTTCATTCATAATTAGAATGAAAGAAAAGGAAGGTGACGTCATCGTTGTCATATGACTGTGTCCAGATAAGTTTAGATAGACAGTAGTTACTCAGACTAATTCTGCACTGTGTAAATTGTGGTCACATCTCTTTTTAGAGGTTAAAGCTGCTGTCAAAAGTTGCTCGATGAGGGGATGAAGGGACGAGGGAGGGAAGGTTGAAGCTTTACGTTGCTTTCTTCCATCTTCAGGATACTTTCACACATGTCGTGTCACTTGGTAATCTCTGAAGAAAATCCTAAACCAACACGATTGTGTTGGTGAGGATTTTTATCAGAGGATGAACGGGCCACTGCGACCTCAGATTTTTTTCTTTTTTTTCTTTTCAAGTCACGTCCTTGTGTCCATACTGCATCCGCGTCCAACACGAAAAAACTATGATTATATTAAAATGATTATTTTTTTCTAGTTTTGAACACCCCGGAGAGCTCTTTACATATGAGGTCACACTCACCCATTCATACATACTCCCATACAGCATTTGTCAATCATCCATTCACACACTGAATGTTCTTGTCCAAGGACACTACAAAAATGCCCAAACCATCGGCCCGTTGTATGGAAGAGCACAAAGCACTGTCCAGATGATGGAAAATATTGATGTTAAAAGTTAGTCATTTGTGACACAATAATGTAAACGGTATATTTCAGCTTTTGTATCACACAGCCCTGATAATGAACTTGTTGCACACAATTGCATCTATTTAATGAGTTGTATCACCCCTTTGTTGTAGATGGTGGAGAGCATTTCCACGGCAACCAAACACTGTTGGACGGTCCTTGACATTACATGCAGCGTGAAAGGAATATAATATCAGCACAAGAGTTGTTCTCACACAATTATTCACTGAATATCTGCAGATGGAGTCAAGGTTGTGGGTTCATTCTGGGTTTCTCTACATACACAGTAAATTAACCCTGAAGTAATATCAATAGTTGTATGATATGGTTAAGAGTATTTCTTATTGTTGGGGGCTCCTTTTCCCAAGTTCAAAACAGTAATTCTTGCACAAATTAAAAATCCCCCAAAGGGATGGAAACGCTGCATCATTTGACATTAGCATCACATTTCTATCAAATAAACAAAGAGAGATTTTTAACCAGCAATTTTCATATCATTTACATTTTTGTTTGACTATATCTCTCATTTTTTTCCACTTGAAATCGAACCCAAACCCACACAACTTTATAGCCAAATTTTAAGTAAACGTAAGTAAAAGTATCTGGAACACTTTTATTTCTTCCAAACACTTTACATACATGTTAAAAGACAGATTTTAGTCAAACTAAGACAATAATTTGGCTAATTGACTAAATAATTGACTAAAATTGAGCTAGTCTTAGTCGGACTAACATACGTAGATAATGCGATTCATAGTCCGATTACTCCTGCATGTATACGCTTTATCGGACTGGAGTCAGACTTGGCATTCTGTCAATTTCCTCCCCAGACTTTGACCCGGAAGTAGAAGGAGACGACGTATAAACTGCAGTACTGTTGCCGGAAATCATACGTCATCGTCATCTTACTTACAAGAGTCATGCTCGATCTAATCTGTATCACGATTAACATGTACAGCGGGTACGAAACATAGAACCACAGCAGTTGTGATTTGTTTTTCTCTGACGTAAATGTAAACAGGAAATTCAATAAGCGCTAGCTTGTATAGAAATACAGCGCCACCTACGGAGGTGGAGTCAGACACTGCCAATAAATCGATTTTCTCCTCCACTTTTATCCTGGAACTCGGCAACTTGTCGTCTTAGTCGGACTACGGCCTTAGCT